>NW_025111118.1:6000000-6600000 GCF_015476425.1 Leptopilina heterotoma
ATTTTAATTTCCAAAATTGAATTCAACAAGCGAAAGTAATTTAATTAATAAATAGCGAATAAAATAATTTATTTTCCATTAAAACAATTGAGAAGGTTATAATTGAAAATAAAAAGAATGTTGAAATTTATTAGGAATATTATTATAAATTATTATATTAATTACGAGAATAAAAGGATGGTAATATTTGGTGGATAAATTTAAATTAAGGTAAATTGACTTTAAATTTAAGTGTTTAATAATATCGTTCATTTTCCAGAGGGCAGTTACCATCGGCGGCAGAGCTTAATTACTTAGATAAAGTAAAATGGCTCGAAATGTACGGTGTCGACTTACATCCAGTTTTGGTACGTGCCAAACTCGTTATAAGGAGTTTGACTCTTGTCTCATTACATTCTCGATACATCAAAAAGAGAGAGAGAGAGAGAGAGAGAGAAAACCAATACGAATTAAAAATCGCTTTTTCTTTTTTTTCTTCTCAGGGTGAGGACAACGTTGAGTACTTTTTGGGTCTCACTCCAAGTGGTATAATATTATTACGCAATAAAACCAAAGTGGGAAATTACTACTGGCCCCGAATCAACAAAATTTACTACAAGGTTCGCTTCTATTTAATTTATTTATTATTTTTTTATTGACGAATTTCAGATTTTAACAAATTTTTATTTCGACAAATTTTGTTTTCTCTAATTTATTCTCTTTTTTTATTCGTTTGTTTTGATTCGTTTATTATTTTTTTGTTGACATTCTTGAATTTGCAATTTTTACTGAATTCTTTTCTTATAATTTTTTCTTTCCCTCATTTGTTCATTTTGGTCATTTTTTTTTTTTGACAAATTAACAGAATTTTCATTTCTCAACAAATTTTTATTATGACAAATTCATTTTTTATTGCTTTCATTTATTTTTATTATTGCCAAATGACAGATTTTGTAAATTATTTTTATGTCACTATAAATTCTAAATTATTAGAAATTATTCCAATTATTTTACAAATTACTATCATTTTTATTTTTCATGTAATTAAATGTTTTTGTTTGCTTTCATGTGACATACATTTTTTTGTATTTTTCTTCTCAAACATTTTGGAATTTAGCAAAAAAAATTCAAATTTAATGTTTTGAAGATTGAATAATAACAAAAATTAATTAAACAAAAATTGTTTCGAATTAAAAATCATAATTTAATTTCTAAATTTTATAAAAAATTTTTGAAAACAATTGAATTCTTTTGAAGATTATTACTGAAATTTTTTTAAATTATTGAATTCATGCAAACAAAATTTATTATTTACGATAATAATTGAATTATTTGGAAGATTTTTGTTAAAATTTTCGAAAATAATTGCATTCCTAAGAAGGAATTGTTCCTCGACAAATTTTATTAAAAATTTTTAAATGTTTTGAGTTATTTGAAAGAATTTTATTAAAATTTTTGCAAATTTCTGCCAAAGAATTTTATTAAAATCTGTAAAAAATAATTGAATTCTTTCTTTACTTAAATTTTATAAAAAATAATTGAATTCAGAATTTTATTAAAATCTTTGAAAATAATTGAATTTTCTCGAAGAATTTTATTAAATTTGGGAAAATAATTGAATTAATGACAAAAAATTTTATTAAAATCTGTAAAAACAATTAAATTTTTTCTTTACTTTTAAATTTTATAAAAAAATAATTCAATTCTGAATTTTATTAAAATCTTTGAAAATATTATTGAATTCTTTCGTAGAATTTTATAAGTTTTGAAAATAATTGAATTGTTTTTAGAATTTTATTAAAATCTTTAAAAATAATTGAATTTTCTTGAAGAATTTTATTAAATTTGTGAAAATAATTGAATTTCTGACAAAAAATTTTATTGTTTATAAAAATAATTGAATTCTAGCGAAGAATTTTATTAGTTTTGAACATAATTGATTTTTTGTCAGGAATTTTATTTAAATCTTTGAAAATAATTGAATTCTCTCGAAGAATTTTATTAATATTTTTATAAATAAGAAACACAATTGACATCTTTATAGAAATTTTGTTTAAATTTTATTAAAAATTATTAAATTCCTGTTGAGAATTTTATTACAATTCTTGAAAATAATTGAAATTCTGCTAAGAATTTTATTAAATTTTTTGAAAGTAATAAAATCGAATTGATTAGTTACCTATTTATTTTATTTATTTGAACATAAACGGGTTTTTAAATAAACATAATTAGTTAATTGCAAAAAAATATTCTGCTTCAAATAATAACTTTCTTATTTATTGAAAAAGAAAATGTTCCCAAAAATTCGATTGTAGAAAACTTTTTTTGCTCACTTAGAAGATTATTTCTATTTATTATTCTTTTTGTCCATTATTCCTTTTTATTTATTCCTAAAAGCTTTCCTTTTTTAATATTATATTAAAGAAATCCTCGAGATTGTGAATATTACATAAAATAGAATTTATAACCGATTCGTGTGCGGAATAACCATTTGATATTCAAGTTCCGGGAAGTAAATCCAAGATCCTGTTTCAAGTTTCGGAAGGAAATTTTGCTCCCCAATGGTCTCTTGCCTTTTGAAACTCTGAACTCCCACTGCTAAGAACTTGTAACTGGATACGTTAGATCGTTAAAAGTAACGTCAAATTGCTTGCGCATCATTTTACAACTAATTATAAGTAAAAAAAAATTAAGAAGAAAAAAACATTCTCAAATTTTGAAGAGTCTCTACATACATATTTATATCGCTCCTGTCTAGTATATATTAAAACTCAAATTTTTGCACATAATTATAAACAAGTTTCGTTAAAAAATGAATTACTTTTTAAAATTTTAAGATTATGGAGAAAAAGACAGCAAGAAAAAGGAATCAAGATTATAAGACCAAAAAAGTATATTAAAATTATTTCATATTTAATTAATTAATAGTTATAATTAAAATATAGAATAGAGTAATAATAATAATTTAATAATATAAATAATAATAATAAAAATAATTTTTCTTTTACTAATTTTGGTTTTTCATTTGAAAATTGAATTGCAGGGAAAATATTTCATGCTACGTGTGTGTGAAAAAAATTCGGAGGAAAGAACACACGGTTTTGAGACGCCGTCAAAAGGAGCTTGCAGACATCTTTGGAAATGTTGTCAGGAGCATCAAGCTTTCTTTAGACTTATGGCCACGGGTCAACCGCCTTTGAGTCCATATTCACGTTTTCGCTCTTACAGTCCGCCGTCGGGTTCGGAAAAGCATTTGGCAATTAGAAGAAATCCACCGCCATTTCAAAGGACACCAAGTCGACGTGCTCAACGGCGTGTTGTCGAGGGTCAAGAAATGGTCAGTCCTTATATTGAAGCGCCGCCAATTAATTCAAGTCCAGGAATAATAACCAATAATACAATGTGCAGTAATATTCATAGTCTACATAATGTTCATGGTATTCAGCACGTTCATAATGTTCATAATTCGAGACACGTTAATTCAAGTCCAAGAAGTACAAGAAGCGCACCGTGGATGCAAAGTCAACCACGTGGTCTCTACACATCGTCTAGTCCTCGATCCGTTCGTTCTACAGGAACGGCTCCAGCTGTGAGTTTCTTTTTTTTAATTTTTTTAATTATAGATATTATTTCAGAGTTGCCACACAAAAATTTAATTTGGTTTTTCACTGACTTTTCCCTGATCTTCAGAGAAAATTTTTACTTTTTCCCTAAGGAATATTCTTATTCACTTTAAAAATGATTAGATACTCAAAAAAATGTTCCATTACATTTATTTACAAATTATTTTCTTTAATTCATTTTTAATTTTCCAGAATTTTAAAGAAAAATTCTTCTTTAAATCACTTATTTTTAGTAATTTTTGAAAAAGTTCTTTGAAAATTTTCAAATCTATTTGTTTACTATTCAATCTTACGAAATTTTGATTATTCGCAAATTCTTCAATTAAATATATATTAGAAAATAAAAATTTTAAATAATTACGAAAAAAATTCAATTAAACTTTTTCAAAAAAATTAATTCTACAGAATTGTTAGTTAAAAGTATGAAAAATTTAGATTTTCAAAGATTTGAATTTTAACCTTTTCAAAATTCAATTATTTCTAAACATTCGTGCTATAATTCTTTTAGAATTTAATTATATAATATTTTAACTAAAATTCAGTTTTAAATCAATTTTTATTGAAAAATTCTAGGGAAAATTTAATTATTTAAATATAAAAATAAATAATTGAATTCTTTCGACGAATTTTAATAAAATTTTTGAGAATTTTTGAAGAAATTAGATTAAAATTGTTTAAATTGTTAATTGATTACAAATAATTGAAATCCTGTGAATTTGAATTTCTGTGAAGAATTTTACCATTATTGAAAATACTTAATTGAAATTTTTTCCGAGAATTTCTTTAAATTTTTTATCATAATTGAATTTTTGCTAAGAATTTTATTAAAATCTTTGATAATAATTGAATGTTGGATAAAGAATTTAATTATTATAAAGATAATTGAAATTTTTTCCAGAATTCTATTAAAGTTTTTGAAAAAAATGAATTTTGGAGAAGAATTTGATTATAAATAAATTTAATTGAAATTTTGACTATAATTTTTTTAAATTTTTGAACATAATTGAATTTTTGTCAAGAATTTTATTAAAGTTTTTGAAAATAATTGAATTTTGAAGATGAATTTTATTATAAATAAATTTAATTGAAATTTTGACGTTAATTTCTTGAAATATTTGAACATAATTGAATTTTGGAGAAGAATTTTATTATAAATAAATTTAATTGAAATGTTGACGATAATTTCTTTAAATGTTTGAACATAATTGTCTTGTTGCCAAGAATTTTATTAAAATTTAGTAAAAATAATTGAAATTTTGACAAGAAAGTCGTTCAATTTTTTATCATAATTGAATTTCTGAGGAAAATTTTAATAAATTTTTGAAAATAGATGAATTTTGTATTAGAATTTCATTATTTATAAAGATAATTGAAATTTTGACAACAATTATTTCATAATTGAATTTCTGCGAAGAATTTTATCACTTTTTAAAATAATTGAACTTCTGCAATCATTTGCAACTTCTGCAAAATGTCAATTTTCTTTTTTAGTGTTTTTAATTAATTAAATATTTATTTAAAAAGATTAACTAATTTCAGAAGAATTTGAATTATTAAAATTTTTGCAATAATCAAAGTTCTTTGAAATTTCGAATTAAATTCATTAAAAATTGAAATTTTATAAAAAAAAATAGTTTTATTAAAGAGAAATTTATAATTTATTACTATTTTTCCTTTTGTAGCTCCTGAGCAGACTCCAGAGAAGGAGCAGCTCGGTGGAGAGTCAAAGTTCAGGGGATAGTCATAATCGCGGTGGTCACAGGAGGAGAAGTCATAGTCATAGTCATCGAAGACACAGTCGACATTCCGATTGTGAATCCGAAATGTCCCGGGGATCTGAATCCAGATCTAATCACCGGAAACATCGACGGAAGCACAGAAGCTCTCGAAATTCTAGGTAATATCGATAAATTCTAATTTCAATTTCTAACAAATTTAAATTACTTAATTATTTCCCTCGAATTAAATTATTAATAGAGAGAAATTTCTATTTCAATGAATTAAAATTAAAATCTAAATAAGATATAAATAAATAATTTTTATATTTAATTCTATTTAGTATCAAATTTAATTTAAAAGAGAGAAAAAATTTATCCAGTTTTTATTGAACGGAACTATTTAGTTAATCTGTACAAAAACTTTTGTAGCGACAATTTAAATATTTAGAAAAACTTTTCAGTCGGGAAAAAATAAAAAAAAGACCTTAAACTTTGTGACCAGCGTGAATTAAATTAGCAATTAATTGAAGACAGGAATTTAAAATTGAATTAAATTGAAAAATAATTTAATTTTATAGTAATTTTTTTATGTAAATATTTACTTGATCTTTTGAATAATTGTATTTATGAAAAATTGTATTATTACTAATGACTACAGAAAAATATAATTTCATTTTTCTAGACACGAATTAATAGACTCTGAACCTCAATGGAGAGAAGTTCAAAGACGAAAAAATGATAGTGTTCAAAGAGCAGTTGTAAGTTTCCTTTTTAAATATAAATTCTAAACTAATGTAAATTTTTTTTTAGAATATATTATTAATTTTCCCCGTCAAAAATTTTAACAGGTGAGTCATACCGAGCCAAGAAGGAGGCACAGAAGTAGACACAGGAGTCCTTCTCAAAAGCAAACCCTACCTGACGAACTTAGAAAGTAAGTATAGAGAGAACTATTTGAAACGAAAACAAATTACCAACACTGTAAATAACCGTTTTTTTTTTTGTAAAATTGTGTTTTGTAGATAATGTAGAAAAAGAAATCGAAACGTTTATTTATTTTTCTAAAATAATTATAGGTACAATTAGAATTCGATTTCAGTTTGTTTTGTTTTGTAAACTTGTGTTTTTGTAGTTATATTGTAGAAAAAGAAATCGAAATTTTGTTATTTTTTTTTCTTAATAATCAGGTAATATTTAGAATTCGATTTCATTTAAACATTCGCACTCTGTGTAAAACAGAAAAAAAGTAGCACTTACACAAAAAAATGGCACAAATTATTAATGTTTAGCACGGGCAAAATTTTTTAGACAGCACAACATTTACGAAATTAGATTTTTCATTTTTTTAAAAAACCAGAGAGACACGTTGAATTTTGCAATGCTTGAAAAATGACAGGTATACAGGGTTATTTAATTGTAAAATTACTTGAAAACACCAATAACTTTGTTTTTAAATGAATATTTAATCATTATTATTTTTTTACAGAAATTAAAATTTTCATTTCAATTAAATTCTTCATTTCTAGAATTTCAAACTAAAATTCTTCTTTAAATCAATTTTTTAAAATAATTTTTGAAAAAGGTTATTATTTTTATAGATAATAAAATCATTCGCAGGAATTCAATAAATTATTCTCAAAAATATGAATAAAATTCTTCGAAATAATTTAATTATTTTTAAAATTTGACAAAATTCATCGCATGAATTCAATTATTTTCAAAATTGATAAAATTCTCACCAAGAATATTCAATTATTTTCAAAAATGATAAAGTTCTTTGTAAATATTCAATTATTTTCAATATTAATTTTTACGTAATTTTGATTATTCTCACATTCTTCAATTAAATATATACATTAGAAAATAAAAACATGAAGAATTAAAGAAAAATTCAATTAAACTTTTTTATAAAATGAATTCTACAGAATTGTTAATCAAAAAGTACGAAAAGTTATAGTTTTCAAAGATTTTAATTTGAAATCTTTTCAAAATGCTTGCGTAGAATTAAAAATTTTTTTTTTAAATAATTGAATTCTTTTGGTAAATTTTATTAAAGTAGTAGATTCATTAAAAATCATTGAATTGAGGAAAGTTTTTGAAAATAATTGAAATTTCGCCATGAATTTTATTAAAATTGTTGGAAATAATTGAATTTCTAAGAAGAATTTTACTACTTTTGAAAATAATTGAATTTCTGCAATCATTTATAATTTTACTTCAAAATTCAATTTCTTTTAGTGTTTTTAATTAAAATTCTTCTATAAATCCATTATTTTTAATAATCAATTAAAAATATATATTAAAAAATTTAACTAATTTCAGAAGAATTAGAATAATTAAAATTTCTCAAAAATCTACGTTCTTTAAGACGATTGAAAATTGAAATTTTACAATATTTCAAATTAAAATCTTTTGAAATTCATCTATATACTTATGAAAATTGTAAACGTAACTCTTTTAAAATTCAATTAATTTTGGAATATTTATGTAAAATTAGATAAATTTTCCAGGATTTCGATAAAAATTCCCTGACTTTTCCAGGTTTTCCAGGTTGCGTGGCAACCCTGGGTATAATTTTTTTCTTTCATTTTTCAAGCCAAGAAAAATTGTTAAATTAGAATCGTTCAATAAATTAGTAATATATGAACAAGAATTTAATCTCGTAAAATGTAGAAATTCACGTAAAGTGCACGAATTTTTATGATAAAGAAAAAAAGAGACTAGAATATTTTATTTCTTGATTTCTCATTTTTTTTTGGTCCTAATGTCCTTTATGGTGTTAGAGGGAGATTTTTTTTTTGGAAAATGGCGAATGACAATTTTTTGCAGACACTTGGAGTTCAGTCTAGTCGACACTACAGGAATGAGTGAACAACAGCGTCGTGAAATTTCATATACTGTGGTACAATCTCAAGGGATACAGCAAAATATACTTCAATCTAGCAATCGATTGGATAATATTGTCGATACATCGGCGCCTAGGTACGATGATCTCAGGGCGGCCTTCAACCTCTACAATCATCCTCCACATTTGGAGGATGAAACAGAATCCGTAGTCATTGTTTGAACGGTCCTTTTTTTGCATGTGTCACTGTTTTATTTTTTGTTTGTTTTTTTTCCTTCTATTTTTTTTATCTTTTTATTTATTACGAGCATGGACGTTTTTTTAGTTATTTTACATATTAAGCATGCGCATTTTTTATTATTTATTATTCGAAAGAAAAGCATGAATATGGTTCCTTAAAATAAATCAGTGTTTATTAACGGCTTGTTGCACTTTATTTATTTCCTGGCTGGCATTTGTTGGAAGCACCCCCACGTTATTATACATATATATATATATGTGTATTTGCTTTTGCTACTCCACGGTCAACTTTTTTTGTACGTTCGGAAAAATCCGGGGGTTGTATCTCGAAGCACGCACGTCTTTTTTATATATTATAATAAAAAGGGTGAAAATCAAAGTCAGCTAGAACGTGACTTTCCCATTTTTCTATTTTTTTGTTTATTTTTTTCGCCATAAACTTATTTGGAGAATAGAAAATATTTTATTTTAATTTTCCGTCAGAAGAACTAAACTTAATGAAAATTGTTTTCCTTTCTTTTTCTTGATTTTCTATGATTTCAATTTATTCATATTCTTCAATTGTTTTTTATTGGTAAAAAAATCTCTCCGATTATTAGAAATAAGAAGAGGAAATTTAACATTCTGCTTTTGATTTTCGCCCATTAAATGTTTTTTTGTGGACTTATGTTATTGTTTAACTTTAAATCCCAATTTTAAGATTCATGCGTGTCAAAGATAATAATTGTTTGTTGTTAATTTTGTTTTAAAATTCTTTTTGTGAATTCCAGGCAGAGCTGGACAATTATTGAATGGAAAAATTTTTGTTTTTCAAAATTCAACAAATATATGTAAAATTCACAATTTTTTCACACAATTGATAAAATTTAATTGTATAAAAAATTCTGTGACTAACAAACGAAAAAGTTAAATTAAAAAAAATTTTAATCTTAATTCTTGAATTTAGTCATCAAATTGCAAAATAAATTTGTTTTGAATAATTATAAAGTAAATTTTTTATTGTACAATGATTCTAAAAAATTCATTCATTCCAAATATTAATAGAATTTTATTAAAAATTCAATATAAAATTAATTTCATGATTTTTTATTTGAAAACGAACCCGAATTAAAAATAATTGTAAAAATAAAAAAAAATCTTGAACGAAAAGAAAAATTTTTGAGCTTCATAGTCCAACTCTGATCTGTGTGGAAGTAGCGTTGAAGTTTTTTTTTCCTTTTTGATAAAATCGGGGGATTTTTTTTTTTTTTGAAGAACGAAAAAAATGATTTCAAGTATCGGAATGTTAGACAGTCAAGGATTCACTTTCAGAACAATGGGATCCATTGGGAAAAGAGAACGGCGAGTGGTTCATCATAGTCGTGAGGGAAGTTATAACTTTTCCACCACCCAATCAAGACCAAATCGAGTTTTATCAAAGTATCCTGATACTAGGAACGAGTACAATGCAGGGAGGGACTTTGATAGTACTCATAACAGCAGATTGTTAATAGGCAATAACGTGGACAGTGGACTTGGTGAAAGCACTCCACAGGACTTTTCCAGCTGTTGCTCGAGTTCTGCTGACAGCACTAAACACATTCGTGTAGTACGTATTTTCTTATGCTTGCTTTTTTAACTTCGACATTGTCTCAGAATTTATTTTCACACGATTTTTCCAAAATTTAGAAATTGATTATTAAATTAATCGATTATTGGTCGAATTAATTTAATTGACGATTAATTAAATTATTCAATTATTAAATTAGTTGACTAATAATTAGAATTATTCAATTATTAATTTAATTGACTATTAATTAAATTACATTCTCTCAATATTGAAGTACGTGTGAAAATTTCATTAATCCATTTTTACACTTCACATAAATTTATTTCATTTATTTTTGTATTGAATATTTGAAGTTTTAATTAATAATTTTATTATATCCAAAAAATTATATTTTGTATTGATTACGGTCTCTTACTTTTTGTATTAAATTGACGTATAATTTGTTTTATGAAAAAAAATAATTTTCAAATAAATTTATTTCAAGTAAAGTTTCTAGTTTTCGAAAAAATTGAAAAATGAATGAAAATGAAAAATAAAAATTGAAAAATTTTAAATAAAAAGTAAAAGTTTCAAGTTTCCAATAAAAATTGGAAAATGTAAAAAATCCAAGTTAAAGTAAAATTTTCAAGTTTCTAATAAATATTGAAAATGAATAAAAATAAAAATTTAAAAATGTAAACCTTTCAAATAAAAAATAAAAGTAAAAACGGAAATTGGAAAATTTAAAATAAAAAGTAAAAGTAAAAATAAAAGTTCCAAGTTTTCGAAAAAAAATTGAAAAATGACTGTAAATTAAAATTAATGAAATTGAAAAATAAAAATTCAAAAATGTAAAAATTTCAATTAAAAAGTAAAAGTAAAAATGGAAATTGGAAAAAATTTCAAGTAAAAATTAAAAGTTTCAAGTTTCCAATAGAAAATTAAAAATAGTAAAAAATTCAAGTTTAAGTAAAATTTCCAAGTTTGTATTAAATATTGAAAAATGAATGAAAACGAAAAATTTCAATTAAAAAGTAAAAATAAAAGTTTCAAGTTTTCAAAAAAAAAAAAAAAATGAAAAATGAATTAAAATGAAAAATTGAAAAATGTTTTTAATTTTTAATAGTTTACTATTAAAAATGTAAAAGTTTCAAGTTTCCAAAATAAAAAATAAAAAGTTCTAAAAATATCAAGTAAAATAAAAGTTTCAAGTTTCGAATAAAAATTGAAATAGTAAAAGTTTCAAGTAAAAGTAAAAGTTTCAAGTTTCTAATAAAAAATTGAAAAATGAATAAAATTCAAAAATAAAAATTCAAAAATGTAAGAAATTCAAATAAAAAGCAGAAGTAAAAATGGAAATTTAAACAAAATTGTAAGTAAAAAGTAAAAGTTTCAAATTTTCAATAAAAAATTGAAAGTAGTAAACATTTCAAGTAAAAATAAAAGTTTCAAGTTTCGAATAAAAATTGAAAATAGTACAAATTTAAAGTAAAAGTTTCTAATAAAAAAAATGGAAAATGAATAAAATTGAAAAATAAAAATTGAAAAATGTAAGAAATTCAAATAAAAAGTAGAAGTAAAAATGGAAATTTAAACAAAATTGTAAGTAAGAAGTAAAAGTTTTAAGTTTTCAATAAAAAATTGAAAATTGTAAAAAATTCAAATTAAAGTAAAATTTCCAAGTTTCTATTAAATATTGAAAAATGAATGAAAACGAAAAATAAAAATTTAATTTAAAAGGAAAAGTAAAAATAAAATTTTCAAGAAAAACTGAAAAATTAATTAACATGACAAATTGAAAGTTGTAAAACTTCCAAATAAAAAAGTAAAAGTTTCAAGATTCCAAAATAAAAAATAAGAAATTCTAAAAATTCCAAGTAAAAAGAAAAAATTTCAAGTTTCCTATAAAAAATTAAAATTTGTAAAAATTTCAAGTAAAAGTAAAAGTTTCGAATGAAAATTGAAAATAGTAAAAATTTCAAGTAATTCAAAGTTGTAAAAATTTCAGGTAAACAATAAAAGTTTCAAGTTTCCAATAAAAATTAAAAATTAAAATTGAAAATAGTACATAAAAATTTTGCTGATTGAAAAGTTTAAACAATAAACTGACTTTCTCCTTTTTGCTCTTCCTTTAAAGGAAAATAAAAAATATAAATTCAAGTATAAAAATGGATTGTAAATTTTGAAAATAGTAACAAATCTGAGATGAAATTGTTTGTAAAAAAAAGTCAAGACTCTCAGCTAGTACAACTATAATAGGCAGCACTTTTTTCTCTGGTGAAAACGGGGTTTTCGCTTTGCATTTAATTTCTTTTCTTGAGAATCGAAACACCGACATCAGAATGAGAAATCGTTTTAAATGATGCTTGCTTCTTCCCTTTGAAAATTAAAATATACAATTATACATAGCTTCCATCCACTTTAGTCTAATGCCAAAAGTTTCTCTTTTATTTTCCATTTACAATTGTATTATATATTTCGCTGTTAAATTCGAACCTCTGTCTCTTTCTCCATATTTTTTCTCTGAAATTAAAATTTTAATATGACAACTGTAAAAAACAATATTCAAACAACTGAATAAAAATAAAATTTCAGGGGAAATTTTAAGTGAAAATCGTTTTTCTGATACAGACGCAAAGGCAATTAGAAGCAGAGAGACGTTATAGACTTTCAAATCAAGAAACTTATCCTCCTGTCGACGTTACGTTGGATGCAGTTCTTCAACCAATAATATCGTGAGTTTTCTCTTCTGAATAATATTTATTTAATTTTTATAAATATTATTCCATTTTTACTGTTAATTTATTTAGAATTATTAAATTATTTAAATAAATATATTAATATATTTAAACAATTTTTTGAGTTTTAATGGAATAAAATAAAACTGAAGTTTGAGCATTATTGTATTTTTAATAATCCATATTAAAATATACAATATTATAAAATACAAAATGAAAAATAGTTCTCGTCTATATTATAAGTTAATTTGCTTTGTATTTTTTTCATTGATTAAATTGCAAATAAAAAATATTATTTTAAAGTTGATTTTGTTGTTGTTGTTGCAGAACTCTTACACGAAGACCAAGAAATCGTCCAAAATAGAATGAAGAGAAATTTAAATAAAAAATAGTTCTTTGTAATTGCACATACTGTATAAGAATTAAGTGAAACTTTTTATACCTCAAAAACAAAATAAATGTCTATAATCCCACCATTCGATGCATACATTAAAAAAAAATGGAACAAAACTTTTTTTTTCAAGTTTTCCTAATTCATTTTCCTAATTATCCTTTGAGGCCATGTGTCGCATGAGATTTCCTATAAATTTCTCCATTTTCTTCAAATCTTGAGCGATTTCCGTTTTATATTGCAAACACTGAAAAGGAGAATTTATTTTATTTTTATCTCAAAAGAAATAATTTTTTTTTAATAACAAAAAAAGATTTTTTTAACTTACTGTTTTGTTGTCTGTAAGTTTCAAAACGAGTACTCCTTTTTTGTGATCATATTTCATTGTGTAACGGGCCTATAAACAAAAAAAATTATTTAGAATTTGGAGAAATAATTTTATTTTATTATTAAATAAAAAATCGATTATAAATGTTAGCAAAATTAACTAAATTAAATATTAATCTTATAATTAATTAAATTCTCAGTAACCTAAGGTTTCAAATTCAGTAATAGTCAATGATAATTGTTTTACTATTTGTAAATTAAAAAGATCTAAACTATTAAACATTTAGTTTTTAAAAATAATCTAATTCCGATTTAATTTTAATTTAATATCCATAATTTATAAGTGCAAAAAACATGATGAAAGCGAAATTTTGTCCACAAGAAAAATTGAAATATACAATAATAACCAAAATGATAACATGCAAATAAATAAGAACGTGATTTTAAATACTTTTAATACTAAAAAATGGTAAAATTATTATAAACTTAATGAGAAAAAGAAATTTCTGATTATAACCTAAAAATCGAAAAATGTCAACAAGCGATAAATTAGCGCACGTTTTACAATACTTTTTAAACTTTTTAACAAGAAAACAGCAGTTTTACTAATAAATAATTGATTTTTTAAAAGTAAAACATTATTTTTACTTTCGAAATTATGCAAAATGAGCTTCCATTTAGTATATATATTTTTTATACAAAATGACACCGTAACACGCACATCTGACATCTCATGACAAGATGAGATTTTGTTCATTTAATTCTAAAAAATAAAACTAAACCTTCAATTCAAAGTAGCCTATTATAATTTAACTATTTTTAATTACATTTATCATTTATAATTTAGAGAGAATTAAGAAAAAACTCACTTTCAAAGGATCTTGAAGATATAACCTCTCAGCTCCTTTTTCAAATTCTTCCCATGAGTTTAAATAAGTCATGATTGAAATTAATATTATTTATAATTAAACAATAACGTTTGAGATTAAATAAAATATAAAAATCTGCGAAATATTCATTCACTCGCGTTAATTTCTTTTAAAAATATGTTAATAAAAATACATTTTTGTTGACAGCAGTCACAGCAGTTGACAGGTGTGTGGACAACAGTGGAACAACAAGTTTTTAGGTTGGTTACACTGATGCACTGTTGCCAAAATTCATGCCTTCTGCGCATGCCTGCCAAAGTCAGGTTGTCACGCATGCGCAGACTTTTAAATGTGAATGTAAACAAATAGTGTCAAAAATGTAATAATTTAGTAAGTTTTTTTTATTAATCTATATACTCGACAAATAATTAATATTTTTTTCTAAAAATTTACTTTACCGTGGTGGTTATCATTTTTCCTTAAAAATTGTTCAATATATTAAAATCTAGTTTAAATCCAATAAGAGTTTTATTATGGAAGTGGAATTCTAACCTATAAAACTATTGCGCAAAGCGTGCAAAGTGTTTTTCGTTTTGTTTCCTTTGTTTTGTTTTGATATTTTCCGAATTTACAAAAGTCGGATAAAAATTAAAAATGTCAAAGTCTTCTAAATCAAAAGATGCACATTTAGCATGGGAAATTCACAATCAGATGAATCGTTTCGATATTACGGGAATAACGGAGAATGCAGCCTTTCCTAATGTGAGTATTGTTTCTTGTATTGAAATATTTTTGAATTTAAACAATTTAAAAAATAGAGTAAATAGGATTTTAATTAAGTTTATTATTTACGCTTTGAATTATTTACTAAATACCTGACAAACCTGCGTTGAATAATTTGCAGTAGTGAGATATATTATAGTAACTTTTTACAACTCTAAAAAAAATGTCTTTTAGGATTCGAAAGAAAATTATAAACCAAGAACACTGATTGATAATACGCTGGAAATAATTGATCCAACGCCCAATATACACACATTGTTTGTGCAATTCAATAAAAAATTCTTTTCAAACAAATTACTCTCTGTGGAAGTGAAATGGAGTCATCGAATGACCTCGTAAGTGTGTTTTTATAACTTATTCATTTGATTATTATTCTGCCAACAGAAATTACTTCTGTTATATGTAATTATTACGCTGTATTCAATTTATTATTATTATTATGCAAATTACAACATTTTTTATAATCAACTTAAATTTTTTATTAATTTTAGAATCAAAAATTTTTTAAATTAAATAATTAACTACATAATCAATTATTAAGGAAAGAATTTTTTTCCTTTACTCTTTTTATATGAAAGAAATTTATTTTTTTTGCAGATGTGCTGGCACATGTACTTTTAATACTGGGAGTCGATATTGTGTAATCGCGCTTAGTAGTCCTTTACTGAAATTGAGACCTCGAAAAGATCTCGTTGAGACTTTATTGGTGAGTTTTTCTCTAACAAAACCAATAAGAAATAAATTTTCTTTATTTGCGAAAAAGAAACGAGAATAATAGAAAAATAAATAATAAAAGAGAATAAATATAAATTCAAAATAATAAGAATTTTAATTACTGAATTTTAATTGTAGAATATTAATAAAAAATTTAGTTTGTACTACTTACTAAATTTTATTATTTTACAGCACGAGATGATTCACGCCTTTTTATTCGTGACGAACAACAATCGCGATAGAGATGGACATGGTCCTGAATTTTGCAAACATATGCACAGAATTAATCAAGAAGCCGGAACCAAAATAACCGTAAGAAAAAATTTAATATTTAATTAATTATTGTTGAATATTGAAAGCAATATAGCTTAAATTTTTAGAAATAATTGAATTTTGAAAATGTTTCAAATTAAAATCTTTTAAAAAATTTGAACTTTTTATACTTTTAATTAACAATTCTGTAGAATTTATTTTTTAAAAAAGTTTAATGGAATTTTTTTTTTATTATTTAAAGTTTTTAATTTCTAATTTATTTAATTGAAGAATGTCAGAATAACCGAAAGTTCAGGTAAAATTGAATTGTAAACAAATGGATTTAAAAATTCTCAAAGAAGAACTTTTTCAAAAATTAGGTTTTAAAAAAAATTGTTTTAAAAAAGAATTTTAATTTAAGATTCTAGAAATGAAGAATTGAATTGAAATGAAAATAATTTTGAAGAAATTACAGTAACAATATTTTGACAATATAAAATAATGATAGTATCAAGTTTTAATTATTATAAAACATGAAGAAAGAGATCACTCCGAGTCGAAGACTCAAAGTGGAATTTAAAATTGTTGAAAACTTTAATTTCTGTAAAAAAATAATAATGATTAAATATTCATTTAAAAACGAAATTATTGATGTTTTTGAGTAATTTTACAATTAAAGAAATTCGTAAATAAATTTAATAGAACAGGAAAAAAGTCGTTTTGTCTGAAAATCAGGGAGTTTGGTAAAATTAAGAATAAAATAATTATTTTAATTCATTTAATTAGAATTAGAAGTAAGCGTTAATTTAATTTTAAATTATTCACAATGGGACAGTTTTAAAGAAAGTATTTTTAAAGAAAAAAAAAAATGAAATCGAATTTTTCTTTCAGGTTTACCACACTTTTCATGCGGAAGTAAAACTTTACCAACAACACTGGTGGCGATGCAATGGCCCCTGTCAAAAGAAACATCCATTTTTCGGTATGGTTCGTCGATCAATGAATCGTGCACCAGGACCCAATGATTTTTGGTTTAAGGAGCATCAATCATCATGCGGCGGTCAATTTATAAAAGTTCGAGAACCAGAGAAAGTCGGAAAGAAAGGAAAAAAGGCCAAAGACGATTCAAAGAATCCAAATTTAGACAAATGGTTAACACCGGACAATAAATCAAAAGGTAAATTGCCATCGAATAATTCACAAAAACCGCAAATTAAAGGGGGAAATAAATCAAAGGCTGACAAAAACGAAACGGGTAAAAAGAACGGTAATTTTTCAAAAACAGGAACAGGAACTGGTTTGAAAACAAAAGGCGGTTCTTCAGTCTACACGGTGAATAAATGGAACGCAAATGCAAATTCCAACGAACCGGGAATTTCAAAACTTGGCAATACAACGAATAATGTTCACGGTTTCGGCACCGGCGGTCCTGGTTCTTCATCGGGTTCGTCATCCTCAGCAACCACTTCGTCGGCGAATAAAGTTTCATTCACCGGAACTTTGGGTGGTTCCGGCTCTGGGCGAAGTCGTTTATTACAATTATTCGATTCACCTCAATCTTCGTCGAAGGAAAATAACAACGAGAAGAAAGAATCAAACGATGGTACTTTTAGTCCAAAAACAGTACGATGTCCAATATGCAAAGATTTGATTCTAGAGAAAATCGCCAACGAACATATCGATTCGTGTCTCGTTCACAAAAAGGAAATGAAACCGCCACTCATGAATTCAACACCCGAGAATAATTCCAAATCTACAAAAATTACTCAAAATGGAAATAAATTTGCCAACTGTCCGGTGTGTAACAAAGAATTTTCCCTTTCAAAAATAACCGAACACATTGACACATGTTTGACAGAAAACGACGATAAAAATCCCTCGCCAATTGTAATCAACGATTCAGATAGCGATTTTGAAAGTACACCCGCAAAGAAGCGGAAAATTTCCGATTTTTTCAACAATTCAGTGAAAAAAGAAACGAAAAACACAGCAAATTGTCCCGTTTGTAAAAAGGACATTAAAATCGACGAAATGAATCGTCATTTAGATGAATGCTTAATTGAAATTGATGATATAAATGAAGCTGGTCCTTCTAAAGTAGATAATAGTGGAAATATAGACAAAAATAAAGTTCACGTAGATGTTAAAAAGGAAACAGCCGAGAAATGTTTGATTTGTAATAAAATTCTGGATCCCGATGTTCCTTTGACGCAACATTTGGATGATTGTTTAAAGGGCATGTTCAACGCTGATGATTCTTTCACCGAACAAGAGGAGAAAATTAATGATTCTAAAAATGTGAAAGCAAACGATTTAATTGAAATCGATGATTCAACATCGGATGAAGAATCAAGTGATGAGGAGAAAAAAAATCGATTCCCCTGTCCCGTTTGTTTGACTCTCATACCACAAGGTGAAATGAATAAACATTTGGATTCCTGTGTCGGATAAGAATTTTTGCGAGTACAAAAATTGAGCTGTGACTGATAATAATTTAAGGAGCTCAGAAAGAAGTATTTTTAAGGTATAGTAAAAAAAATTTTGTATTGTTTATTTGTTTTGTAATGTAATAAAAGTATTTTTTCGTAATAACTTTCTTGTTCAAAAATAAAAAATATTAGTTAGAAATAAAGAATAGTCAATTGAACATTTGAAAAAATTTAGTTTTTTACAAAACTTTCAGATTAATATTTAACACATATGAAAATTATTTATTTAAACTAGCAAATGTTACGCGCGCGGAACGTGGTATTCGATTTATTATTATTATGAAAATGGCAACATTTTTTTATTTCCAAATACAAATTTTTAAATAATTTCATAATCAGAATTTAAAAAATTCATTTATTGAGTACATAATTAATTATTGTTTATATCTTCAAAAATTACAATTTCTTTGCAAGAAATTTTGCAAGAATTTTTGTAAATAGTAAAAATTTTTACAAAAATTCAATTATTTTTAACAAAATTTTCTCGAGAGAATTCAATTATTTCTTTATATAAACAAATCTTTGCAAATTCACGAAAGAATTCAATTTTTTTCTTAATTCGTTTTAAAAATTTCCAATAGAATTCAATTATTTTCTAAAATTATAATAAATCCTTGAAAGCAATTCAATTATTTTCAACAAAATTTTTGATAGAATTTCACGAAAGAATTCAATTATTTTCTGAAATTTTTATAAATCCTTCAAAACAATTGAATTATTTTCCATAAAATTTTCACGAAAGAATTCAATTTTTTAGTTAACTCGCTATAAAAATTTCCTTATAAATTCAATTATTTTTCTAAAATTTCAATAAATCCTTCGAAATAATTCAATTATTTTTATAAATAGTAAAATTTTTTGCAGAAATCTAATTGTTTTTAACAAAAATTTAATAAAATTTCTTGAAAAAATTCAATTACTTTCTAAAATTTTTATAAATTGATCAAAACAATTCAATTATTTCTTTAAATAGTAAAATCTTTGTAAAAATTAATTATTTTCAATAAAATTTCACGAAATAATTGAATTATTTTCTAAAATTATAATAAATCCTTTGAAACAGTTCAATTATTTTTATAAATTTAGTAAAATCTTTGCAAAAATTAATTATTTTCGATAAAATTTCACAAAAGAATTCAGTTATTTTCTAAAATTATAATAAATTTTTCAAAACAATTCAACTATTTTTATAAATAGTAAAATTCTTTGCAAAAATCAATTATTTTGAAAAAATACTGTAACTGTACTAGTTTCAAAAAAACTTCAAAAAATTTTTCAAAAGAATTTAATTATTTACAAAAAATCTAATAAAATTGTTTAAAGAAGTTTAACTTTCAATAAATATTTTTAAAAAAATTTAAAAAGTGAAGTTATTAATTACATTTATTAACAAAATCGATTATATTCAATAATTTAAAGATATTTTTTGATAGAATTTAATTTTTTTCTATATATTTTAATAAAATTCCTGGAATTAATTAAATTATTTTAGAAAATTATAATAAAATTCTAAGAAGAATTTTATTATTTTTTAAAAATTTTAATAAAATTCAATAATTAAATCTTTAATTTTAATTATTATAAAACAGGATTATTTTTACAAACGGGAAAAAATTGTTTATAAAATTCAGTTACTTTCAAAATTTTTAATTGGAATTATTAAAGAAATTCCATTATTTTAACGAAAATTCAAAGAAACTCTTCAAAAGAATTTAATTAGGATTTTTAAAAATTTTAATAAAATCCTTCGCGAGAATTCAATTATTTTCATAAATAATAAAATTCTTCGAAGTAATTCTATTATTCACAAATTTTTTGATAAAATTCATTACAAGAATTCAATGGTTTTCAATAGATTAATTTTAAAATTGAAAATATTTAAAAAGAAAAGTTATTAAAAAAGTTTGGAAAGAAAAAAGCAAACAACAACTAACTTCAAACTGCGAACAGATTACCGGAATACAACGATTATTAATAAAACTAGCATAAGATACGCGCGCAAGCGCGCGTGCATGTTCTAAATGCATTGTTGAATAATACACTTTTTTAATTATTTATATTTTTAACAATAAATGAACTTTACAGATTTAAAATTGAATTTTTTTTGAATAATTTAATTTTTGAAAAGCTATAAGGAACCGCAGAACTGCGATACACCATCTGGTGACAAAATATTTAACTAACGCAACGGGGTCGAATTTGACATTTTATATGGAATAATAGCAAAAAAGGACGCGCGCGAGCGCGCGTGCATTTTTATTTCAACGTTTTATTTAAAATAATTAAAATTTTATTTTTTTAAATGAATTTTAATTATTATGACATCATAATGTTTCAAATACATTTAAATAGTAATTTATTCAATTAAATGTAAACTCTTAATTATTTATTAACTGAATTGACGAAAATCAAAGTCAATTTTTGTTAAGGCATTAATAAGGAAGAATTACAAATTTTAGTTTGATTTTTTAATTTATTTTTATGCAAATGCGAGAAAAAAAAAACTGAAACAGTAAAACTTTGATTTTTAATCGTTTTTGCATTAAAAGATAACATAAAAATAAATTAAAAAATCTAACAAAAATATGTAATTCTTCCTTATTAATGCCCTATCAAAAATTGACTTTGATTTTTGATTTTCGTCAATTTAATTAATAAATAATTAAGTGTTTACATTTACCCCGAGAATTCGAAAACTCGAATTCTTATTCAGAAAAATAAAAAAAACTTTTTACCAAGTTGAATGAAAATCTATTAAAATTTGTTTAAGTTATTCAAGTTTTTACATTACTAATTTCGTAATGGTTGATTGTTTTTTATAAGATACATTATCAGTCAACTGGTTGATTTACTATACGTCTACGAATAATTTGTTTTCAGTTTTTCCATCCCTTAAGACAGTAGTACACTGTAAAAAATTTCGGAAATTTTTCCAAACTTTTGCATGGGAATTTTCCTAAAACGTGTTTAGAAAAAATTTTTTCCCAAAAAAATGGTAATTTTTCTGAGTGTTTGGAAATTTTTCGATACGAATTGAAATTTTTCTAAATTCTGTTGGGAAAGGGATTTTTCTAAACGTTTTAAGGAATATTTACAAATTTTTAGGAATTTTCCTAAATCTTTAAAGGAATTTTTCCAAATTGTGGGAAATTTTTATACTTTTTATGTGAATTTGCTTCCTCAATTTTTTTGGGAAAATTTCCAAAATTTTTTTTACAGTGTATGCTTGAAATAACTTGTTTCTTAAACCTCGCTTAACTACAGAGGTGTTTACATTTGCCCCGAATTTTAGGAAAATTTCAACATCTCGGGGTAAATGTAAACATTCAGTTTTAGGCGATTCAGGTGCATCAATATTTTTTTGTACCTCATAAAATTTTTCTAGGGAAGTAAAGTAACAAGTTCATGCAAAAGAAATCCGTCCGTTTTACCTTTTAACAAAAAAAAACTAACGTTTTTTGTGAAAAATAGATATTCCGTTTACATTATTACCCCAAATGACCCTATTCCTTTAAAGAATTTTATTAATATTTGAAAATAATTAAATTTACGTAAATAATTTTATTGATTTTCAAAGTTTATTGAATTCCTGGAAAGAATTTTATTAATATTTGAAAATAATTGAATTCCTGTGAAGAATTTTATTAATTTTAGAAAATAATTGTATTTTTGTGAGGAATTTTATTAATTGTTGAAAATAATTGAATTCTTTCCAGGAAATTTATTATATTTGTGAAAATGTAATTGAATTCTTGAATAAAAAAAATTAGTAAAATCTTCACAGAAATTCAATTAATTGTAAAAATAAAAAAATGAATAAATAAATAATTATAGAAATTTTTTCGAAATATTTCAATTATTTTCTAAAATTAGTAAAATTATTCGTAAGAATTAAATTATTTGCTCAAAATTCAATTATTTTTCTAAAATCTGTAAAATTATTCTAAAATATTTGCAAGAATTCAATGATTTTGAATACATTAATTTTAAAATTATAAAAATATTGAAAAAGAAAAATGAATTGTTTTATGTTTTCATACAATTTTTCGAAATAATCAAATTTTTTTCTAAAATTTTAAAGTAATTTTTTTTTGCAAAAGTTCGCAATATTTTTTAATAAAATTTTAATATAATTTCATGAATGAATTCAATTTTTTTAAAAACTTTTATAATATTTCTCGAAAGAAATAGAATTATTTTTTACAATTTCAATAAATCCTTCAAAACAATTCAATTTTTTAAAATTTTTAATAAAATTCATTCAAATAACTCAATTACTTTCGAAAATTAATAAAATTCTTCTCAGGAATTCAGTTATTTTCAAAATACAGTTTTAGTAAACTTGTGAATGATCAAATATTTAATTATAATTATTACCTGACACAATAATTTTAAAAAGTTGAAAAAAATTGTTTCTTTAATTCATTTATTTTGAAAATTTTCATTTAAAATTATTTTAGAAAAATTACATTTTTTTTATAAAAGATTTTATAGAGATTCTCCAAAAAAATGTAATTATTTAGAAAAATTCTAATAAAATTATATAAAAGAATTTAATTTTCAATGAATAATTTTAATAAAAGTTTAATTGTAAATTGATTATACTCAATAAATAAAGGAATTTTTTGTTAGAATTCAATTACTTTAATTGTTTTCCAATTATTTTAATGAAATTCCTTGAAAGAAATTGTTAATAAATTTTAATCACTTTAAAAAATTCCAATTAAAATTATTAAAGAAATTCAATTATTCAAAAAAAAAAAAAAAAAAAAAAAAAATTGAAAATAATTCTTCAAAGAAATTTAATTAGGGTTTTAAACATTTTTTTAATTTTAATTTAATAATTCTTTGCGAGAATTTAATTACTGAATAATAAAATTTTTTGAAGGAATTGAATTATTCTGAAATTTTTTGCAAGAATTCAATGATTTTCAATACATTAATTTTAATGGAAATAATAAAAAATATTGAAAAAGAAAATAATTAAAAAAGTTGGGAAACAAAAAAGTAACTAACAACCAACTTCATACTGCGAACAGAACGAATGAAAAACCACAGAGATTAATATAGTTAATAATAATAATAGATTATTTTCATTCAAACTTTTAAGAAAGGATAATTCTTTTCTTAATTTTTAATTAATAATAAATTTATTAAGTCCTATAAATACAAAGTATAAATTATGTTTATTGTATATTTAAAAATGATACACGAAACATGTTTTACAGGGGCTTTTTTACTTTAAAAAAAAAAGAAAATATATTTTCTTTACAGTATTTCTCGAATTATTTTTTTTTTCAAACTGAAATATTTTCTTCTTTTTTTCAATAATTATAATTATTTCTTACAATTATGCTATTTATAAATATAAAAGTACAAAGTTTACCATTTAAAAAAAATACCTTTAATTTATAAAAAAAATTTTAAGAACTAATTCAAAATTCTTTTATATAAATCTTGAGTATTTGGTTGATGAGCAGTGCAAAGGCCGCAAGTGAATTCTTGAATGAAATTTGGATAGAACAATAAGACATGCTCTTGTGTCCAGCGTATAAATATTTGAAATTCCGATAATAAAATATCAACCAACTTATCGTCCAATCTCGCCCTGTGAAAATGAAATTATTGCAATTAATTAATTTTCAATTCATTTTAAATAATTACTTTTCAATTCAGTTTAAATAATTCATTTTCAATTCATTTTAAATAGTTAATTTTCAATTAATATTAATAGTATTTTTAATTTTCAATTAATATTAATAGTATTTTTAATTTTAATTTTCAATTAAGTTGAAAAATATTATTTTTTGGAAATTAAACAAAATTAGTCCTCTAAGTAATGGAAAATTAAATTAACTTACCATTTTGCTCCGAGAGAGACAAATTGATAATTCCTGTCAATTTTTAATGGATACGTGTGATTGTACAAAGCGCCTCCCATTTTAAATGACTTTATTTTTAAATCGTCCGATTCGTCGTTTACAATTAAATTAATATCATTGCCGGTATTTATTGCTGATATTGTGAGTCTCGGATATTCGTCGTAACAATGACCCAAAATTAGCATTTCCTGATTTTTTTCAAGTTTATTGCTAATATTGTAAGAAGAACTTACCATGTTCATATTTAAAATACACGTACCTGAAATAAATAAATTTATATTTAGAAAAGAAAATATTTTTCATTCAAAATATTTTCATAAACTGTAGTAAAAATTAAAATTTTCTTTGAAAAAAAAATAGACTTACTGAAGAAAGAACGAAGAAGTGGATTGTCGGTGAATTTATGAAGTCTTGTTCTCACCAGAAAATAATCAATAATATCGGCATTATAATCAATATCGATTTTGTCATTATTTAAACGTAATTCACCTTCGTCGGAATTTGCCGGGAATTTTGCTTTTATTGAAAATTCATTAGTTTTATCCCAATCTAAACTGCTACTGTTACCTCCGATAAAATCGTAAAAAGCTCGTATTCGCCATCCAACCTTTAATAAATTTTCAGGTAACTGCAAAGAAGATGTTACAAAAAAATAATACCTCGCATTTCTGCGAGTTTTTTTTCCTTTTTTTTTCTTTGTGCCAATTGATATTTTACATTCAAATCGTGTCAAAAATTTGGAAAAAAAGTCTTTAAAGAACTTTTGGAAAATTTTTTTCGATCTTGAATCTTGAAATTTCAAAATTTTTGAATTGTGTATTTTTGGAATTTTTATACTCTAATACGATTCTTAATAGGGAAAATTATTTAAAACTTACATTTTCAAATTTAACATTTGCTTGATAATTTCTCAAAGTCGATAACTCCCTCGATGTTTCGTAACAAGCTTGTGTATAGGGTACAAAATGTTTTCCCTCCGTTTCCTTTCGACAAACATTAAATGGCCATTTATCCTCTAAACTGGAGAATGATTGCTCACGACTTACTTCTCCTGATAATTTTAATAGTAATGAAGAACCGGTGCATTTTCCTTTCGCCGAATCTCCATAGCCCCAAACAACATTCATTTTTATTGACGACGGATTACTTGCGTTTGTACTCAAAAAATTCCATTCCCATGGCACCTCTCTTTCTCCATCGAAGCAAATCTAAATTAACGGAAAAAAATTACTTTTTTTTATTCCCACTTATTTTATAAATTCTTTTCTATTAATTCATATTTCTTTTATCCATATTTAACGTTTTAAATTCAAAAATATATTTTTTGTCCTACCTGCACGAAAAGTATGTCATTTCGGGCACTTAAGGCGGGCGCAAAATAACACATTACGCCCGGGAGTGGAGGAAGCGGGCGGAAAAGTATTTTGCGCCCGCTTGTATGACGTCAGCGGGCGGTAAAGTATTTTCCGCCCGCTTCCCCTACCTCCGAGCGGGCGGAAAATACTTTACCGCCCGCTTGTTAATTATTTGATTTTCTTCATTAAAATGCGACATTTTCGACTTTCTTTTTATGTTGACTATAAAACTGCAAACATTTTCAACTTGTTTTATTTTGTCTATAAAAATTTGCAATTTTTTTTTTCTCTAAAAAAAATAATGAGATATTTGGTTTTGTTTCCATTTCGTTTATCAAAATATTGTCAATTTTAAAAGTTCCTGTTTCAGTTTTGTTCAATTATTAATTACTACGTTCTAAATAAATACTATGTTTCCAGAATACATTGTTTTTTATTTCTATTTTAAAACTTCTATCATTAGAGACTTCATTCGATATAATATTTATATAGAGCTTAATTTTTAACTAATATGAGAGTTTAATCGTGCGTGCCCTCAATGCCATACTTTCCATGCAGTTAGGACAAAAAATTATGTTCGCATCATGGGCGCAAAGGTGATTACGACTTTGGCGAAATTTCGGGACCTCGGGGACACTTTCGCTCCCTCGGCTTCGCCTCGGGCGCGAAATTGTGTCCCCTCGGTCCCTTCATTTCGCCATCGTCGCAATCACCTATTTTGCGCCCTTGTTACGAAAATAACTATTACAATTAAATTTCTTACCTTTAGAACTTTTTCACCGGGTGTAGTTCTACTGGCTTTTATTTTTAGTGAATCTGAAATCCAACTTGTACTATCATAAACAAGTTTCATGTCCCATTGATGAAGAATTTTTGATGAACTCAAATCTTTGTGTTTCAATGAAACTAAATGATATTTATCACTTCTGGAGTATTCAATTTTTACCTGAAAAATAAAATTTAGTTTAATATTGAACAATAGATTAATGAATACTCGTCTAAATTTTATTTAATATTAAATAATAAACACTCGTCTGAGTTTTATTTAATATTAAATAATAAACACTCGAGCACAAATTTTATTTAATTTATTAAATCACCTCAGTAGAAAGTAGACTTGAAGGTTCAAAATGGCCTGAAATTCCGCAACTACCTCTGGGAGGGACGTACGAAAAATAATCAATGTAATGTATTCCCATCAAAATGAATTGCATAATTGGTGATTTTCTGCAATTTAATTTTTAATTTTTAATAGAAACTAAATTTTATTTAATTAATTAATAATTATTAATAATAGTAGAAATTATTAGTTATAAACAGCAGGGCTCGAACTAAAATAAATAAATCCCGTAAAAATCCGTAAATTTGCTTCAAGTCCGTAAAAGTCTGGTTTTTTGAAAAAAGGTCGGTAATGTCCGTAATTTGATAGAAAAGGGCGAAAAGTTCGTAAATTTTACGATATAATTTTGAGAATTTTATAGAAATTACAAATAATTGCAGAAATTCAATTATTTTCAAAAGTAATAAAATTCTTCGCAAAAATTCAATTATGTTCAAAAGTTTTTAAAAATTCTCGTCAAAATTTCAATTATTTTTAGAAATAATAAAATTCTTCTCCTAAATTCAATTATTTTCAAAAATTTTGAAAATAAAATAATAAAGTAATTAAATTAAATAATAAATATAGGTAATTAAGTAAAAAATAAAATAATAAAGTAAATTCTTCGCAGAAATTTAATTATGTTCAAAATTTTTTTACATTCTCGTCAAAATTTCAATTATTTTTAGAAATAATAAAATTCTTCTCCGAAATTCAATTATTTTCAAAAATTTCGAAAATAAAATAATAAAGTAATTAAATTAAATAATAAATATAATTAAATAAATAATAAAATAATAAAATTCTTCGCAGAAATTCAATTATGTTCAAAAATTTTTTTAAATTCTCGTCAAAATTTCAATTGTTTTTATAAATAATAAAATTCTTCTCCGAAATTCAATTATTTAATCAGTTAAAATTTTAAATAATAATTGAATATTAAAAGCAAAAAAGCGTGAATTTTTAAAAATAATTGAATTTTGAAAAGGTTTCATATTAAAATTTTTAAAAGTTTTAAGTTTTCATACTTTTAACTAAAAATTCTGCGGAAGCATGAATTTTTTTGAAGTTTTTATTTATGTACATTTAATTGAAGAATATCCGAATAATTGAAATTTTGTTAAATTGAATTGTAAACAAATGAATTTGAAAATTCTCAAAGAACTTTTTTCAAAAATTATTAAAAATAATGGATTTTCGAAGAATTTTAGTTAAAAAACACTAGAAAAAAATTTAATTTTTCAAGAGTAATAAAATTCTTCGCAGAAATTTAGGTAATTATGTTAAAAAACAGTAAAATTCTTTTTAGAAATTCAAATATTTTCATAAATAATAAAACTCATTGCAGAATTTCAATTATTTTTAATACAATTTTAATGGAATTGCTCGAAAAATGTAATTAAATATTCTTAACAATTTACTAGAATTCGTCAAAAGAATTCAATTATTTAAAAATTTAGTTTATAAAATTCTTTACGAGAATTCAATATTAGAAAGCATTCAATTAATTCAACAAATTATTTATTTTTGTATTTAAATAATTGGATTCTAGTAGAATTTTTAAAAAAATTGATTTAAAAATTGAATTTCAGTTAAAATTTTAGATAAAAATTGAATATTAAAAGTAATAAAGCGTAAATTTTTTGAAATAATTGAATTTTGAAATTAACTTATTCGAAAAAGTTTAATTGAATTTTTTTTTATATTATTTTAAGTTTTTATTTTCTAATATTCTATTTATTTGAAGAATTTACAAATAATTAAAATTTCATAAAATTGAATATTGTGAACAAATGGATTTGAAAATTGTCAAAGAACTTTTTCGAAAATTATTAAAAATAATCGATTTAAAGAAAAATTTTAGTTACAAATTCTTGAAAATAATAATTGAATTGATAATGATTTTATCTCTCGGTCATGTTTTACAATTATGGAAAATTTAATTTATAATTTGAAGTTATTTCTTATTTCTCTTATTTGATTCGGACTGGTTATATTTTTGTCAGTAATTGTTCCGTAAAGTCCAATTACTTATTGGAAAAATACTTTAAAAGTAGTTTTAAATACTTTTACTGGTTCGAGCACTAAAACAATAATTTTAGTAAATACTCACTGATGATTACTGCGATGTGAAAGCATTACATTCTGAATGACATTTTCCTTGGATATAATTTTTTCACAGTCAAACACTTGAATTTTCATTCGACCTCCTAATTCAGGAATATTTGCCTCGTACAAAATTTTCGTCTACATGAAACGTCTGTTATATTTAGAGAAAATAACAAAAATTTCACACAAAAAAAAATAAAATAAAATAAAGTGAAAATTAAATTACTTAAAGAATATTATCAAATTACCTTCATTGGATCGGTGTAACTTTTCTTCACTGTAAACTCTCTTGTACATTCGGGACAAATATTTTTCAATTTCTTGTTTAATTTTGCTCCACGAATGCTCGTTACTGTTCGCACATGGGCTGTCACTCCAGTCTTCACTCCCTCTGCAAGAAATTTTATTTATAATTATTTTTTATACAAAATTTTTTATACTTTTTTCATTTATTTTAAAAAATTTATCTCACTATTTTTTATTTATTTTAAACCAATAAATAAATGACTTTCACTATACAATGTGATAATACATAAATTTAATAAATAAATTAAATTAATTACCTACATTAAATTAATTATATTATTTAATTTACATTTAGTACAAATATAGATTTTTTTTACTTACGATTTTGCAAATTAAGAGAATCAAAAACTTTCAAAAATGCAAATAAATGAAAATTGTTTGCAATGAAATAAATTATATTTGAACTAAATTACATTCAGTTCAAATATATAGATTTTTTTACTTGTATTTTTGGAAATTAAGATCAGAAAAATAGAAAAATTGCAAACATGGGAAATGAAATAAAAATTTTCATACCTTCCAGAGTATTATAAGAGACAAATAATTTATCCTGAAGTCCAAATGTGACATTTATTGGCATATAAGCGTGAACTGATTGGGCGCGTTCTGCCACGTGCCATAAATCCGTCAATGGATTATAATTTTCGATAACTTGCGTTCCATGAATTGTTGTCCTTTAAAGAAAAATATTTCATTATTCAATGACACAAAATTTTTGGTACTTTAAAGTATAATAAAAAAAATCCTAAAGATTAAAATAAAAATAAATCCTAGAGATTGAAAGAAAAAAAATCTTAGAGATTATTATTTAGTTTAATCTGAATTAATTAATTTTAAATGAACTAAATATCAATTTTAAAAATAAGTAATTTTGAATTTATAATAATACCTCACGATAACATGATTTTTTCGCGAATTGGGAACATGAGTGAAATTTCCCCTCATAGAAAAGAGAGAATTTGCAGTGGCGGCAATTCTTGCATTTGTCCCTAAATCAGTGACTTGCACTGATTCCATTATTAGAGGAACGTGAATTCGTTGTTGATTTATGTGAAATTCCATATTTTGATAAAGATGAAATGTACTTTGTTGCAGGGAGTCTATATCTGAAATTAAAAAGAAACTTCATTAAAATACGACTTTTATTTTTTTAAATTAATTAATCTAATTATTTATTTTTAAATTAAAATTACTTGAGATTAATAATTTAGATTAGATTTAGAATAGATTTCATTTAAATTAATTATTTAAAAATTCAAATAAATTGAATTCCTTAAGTTTCTTTTTTTCAAATTTAGATTAAAATTTTTAAATTCAAACAAATTGAATTTCTTAAATTTAAATAAATTATTAACTTACATTTAAAGGCTTTTATCAAAGAGGTTCGATTTAAATGCAAGCAAAGAACCGCTTTTTCCTGAACTCTGACAATAATTTCAAAATGTGGTGGAGTGAGACTTTTTTTATTGATTTTAAATCCCTTCAAAATATCCGAGACTCGAGTTGGACTGTCCAAATAAGTTGTCATTGTGTGCAAAAACCCTTCCGCTTTAATGTACAACTGAAAATAATTTTTAAAATTAATTTATTCAATAATATTCTAAAAAGTTCTGAAATAAATTTATAAAATTGGTACTACAATTAAATTTTTATTTTATATCCGAATTAACAATTAGGTCGGAATTTTTTTTCCCCTAAGGCAGTAAATTTTAAATTTAAACTTTTGCTTAATCAGTTATTCAATTTTCCTTTAAAAAAATAAATTAGAAACTTGAAAAAAGATTTGTGTAAAAAAAATTGTTCATAAAAGATTGTTAATTAAAGAGAGTTATAGAAATAAGAGATCAAACTCACCGAAACATGATTCAAATTAATTCCACTTCCATGATTATTTAGTTTAATATAAAAAACCTCAGGAATATTCGTCAATTGATTGGCAATTATAATTCCATGAATCATTGCACCAAAATGTCTATACGTATCTTGATAGTCGAATAGATAATTACCAGTCACAATGAATTTATTTCTCGTGATTTTCGGTAACATTCGAGTAAATTGTGCGGCTAATCCTCCACTGAAAAGAATTATTTTTTGAAATTATTATCCACATATAGAAAAAATAAAATTACAAACGTGGTTTAATTTAAAAAAAATGACTGTTTTATATTACATGTGAACGTAACAGGGAAAATTCGTTCGTTCCATAGATTTTAGAGTTGTGTAGAAAAAATTATAGAGGTGCATATCAGGTTCGCCTTTCATGTACCAATAAAGTGAAATCAATCGACTTGGTGATGGATTTGAAACAATCAGTAAAGTGAGAGCCGCAATTCTCAATTCTAAATGTTCTGTTCGATTGATTAATATTGGCCAATAGACGGGATAAATCTGAAAAAGGAAAAAATAATTTCAGTCCACTTTAGATAGAAATCGTTTTTATAATTTTTTACCATTAATTTATTTTTATGTTTATTATTAATTATTTTATGTACTTTTTCTTTTTTGATATTTATATTTGTAACTTATAAATTTTAATAAAATTTCTCGAAAGAATACAATTATTTTTACAAATATTAATTAAATTCGATTATTTTCAAGAATTTTAATATAAATTCAATTATTTTCAACAATTTTGATGAAATTCTTTTAAAAAAAATCATTATTTTCAAAATTTTTTAATAAAAGTTCTTCAAAAAATTCAACTATTTTCAAAAATTCCGATAAAATACTTCGAAACAATTCAATTATTTTTATGAATTGTAAAATCCTCCACAAGAATTTAATTATTTTCATAAATAAGAAAATTCTTCACAAGAAGAATTTTAATTTAATTTAATAAAATTCTACAAAGGAATTTAATTATTTTCATAAATAATCGAATGTTTCGGAGGAATTCAATTCTTTTCAATACAATTTTAATAAAATTTCTCGAAAGAATATAATTATTTTTAAAAATATTATTTAAATTCAATTATTTTCAAGAGTTCTAATAAAAAATTCATTTATTTTCAATACAATTTTAATTAAATTTCTAGGAAAAAATTCAATTATATTCAAGATAATTTTAATAAAATTTCTCTAACAGGTTCAATTATTTTTAAAAATTGTAATAAAATTTTTCTAAACAATTCAATTGTTCTCAAAAGTCTTAAATAAAATTCTTTGTCAATTTCAATTATTTTCAAAATTTTCAATTAAAATTACTTTATTTTTACGAAATTTAATGAAATTCTTCAAAAAAAAAAATGTAATTATTTACAAAAACTCTAATAAAATTGTTTTAAAAAATTTAAGTTTCTATGAATAATTTTAATATATTTTAATAGAAAAATTGTTAATTGCAATTAATAATAAACACGATTATTTTAAAAACTTAAAAGAAATTCTTCTTGAAATTCAATTATTTTCAAAATTTTCAGTAAAAATTATAAAAAAAACTTCATTATTTTTAAGAATTTTAATAAAAATCTTTCAAAGAATTCAATTATTTTCAATACAATTTTAATTATGTACTTTTTCTCGAAACAATTCAATTATTTCAAAAAGTGTTGATAAAATTCTTGAAATGAATTCAATTATATTCAAATTTTTTTATTAATACTTTACAAGAATTCAATGATTTTCAGTACATAAAAAATTTAAATATTTCGGAAAATAATAGAATTCTTTCGAAGAATTTTAAAAAAATGTTTAAGAATAATTTAATTTTCCCTAGAATTCAATTAAAACTGTATTGAAAATAATTGAATTCTAGCGAAAATTTCATTATTTTTAAAAATAATCTAATTCATGAATTGGATTTTATTAAAAGCTTTTTAAATAATTAAACTCCTGTGAAAAATTAAATTATTTTTAAAAATAATTGAAATTTTCGAAGAAATTAATTAAAATTGTATTGAAAGTAAGTGAAATCCTGATAAGAATTTTATTATTTATATAAAAATAATTGGATTTTTTACGAAGATTTTTATTATTTAAAAATTGACTAAAGAATTTTATTAAAATTATTGAAAATAATTGAATTAGTCAGAAAATTCATTTATTTTCAAATAATTAATTTTAAACTTTTAAACATTTAAAAAGAAAAATTATTAAAAAAGTTAAGAAACAAAAAAGCAAACAACAAAAAATTTCAAACTGCGAACAGATTACCGGAATACAACAATTATTAATATAGAAATTATTTATTATTAAATAAATATATTTTATTAATATTAAAATTACCACGTCAGGTCTCAAAGGTGCTGTTGGTAGGGAAGCCCAAGCGGCTGAAACTCGAAGGTGTCTTGATTCTGATTTACTTCCACTTGCAATTGGCTCGAGAAATTCGACAATTCTTCCCAATTGAATATTCGCCAATCCTTGTAGCCAAACCATCTTTTTTTCATATTGCTTACTCTCTGAAATTCAAAATTCAAAATTCAAAATTTTAAATTAAAACAATCTTTTTACATTTCATCCAAAATTTATCATTAAATTTCAAACTAATTTTCACGTGGAATAAAAATTGCAACTTTCTACAAAAGGAAAAAGAAAACTATTTCTTATATATTCAGAGTAGGCGAATAATAATAATAAAATTATTAAATAATTATAATATAATTTTTGTAAAAATGATTTTTGTAAAAAAAAATCTTATCCATAAAAGAAGAATCGAAAAATTAATAATTACCGGTAAATTTGTCGAGATAGAGTTTAACGTAATCATCGAGCATTTCGTATGGACAATTCGACAAACAAGTTTTATAAATTAAAGTCCCGTAAGTTAAAATCCCAGTGTTTTGCACCTCGGGAGCAATTTTATCGGGAAAATTCAATAATGGCTGTAAATTGACGAGCAATTGAATTTCCAATTTTCTTATATGAAACGGAAGATTACTCAATAATTGAATGGCAGTAATGTCTGAAACTTTTTTCTGTTGAATCACATCCAAAATAAATAAAGCTGATTCCGATGTTCCAATTTGTGGCACAGCTTCCAAAAACATGTTTCTAAAATTAATCGAGAATTGAATTATTTTTCTTTATCACTCTTTCTTTTCTTTACGAAATTCAATCTCTGTGGAATTTCAATTTATGTATTTTTATAGAAGAAATTGAAATCCCATTAATTTCCGTTATTAATTTTCTTTTTCACTGAATGACAATAAAATACTGAATTCAGAATTTAATATTTAATGAAAAGTGTAAAAAAAATATTAAATTTAAACTTTTTTTTTGTACCTGACTGTTTCTTCTTTATAACTCGTTCCAGAAATGTTGTTGTAAACGATTTGTAAATCTTGTCGATTTAAAGTTGTCAAATAGTAGAGAAGAACCGATATTGTTGTATTATGTAGATTGTGAATTTCTGTATCCAATCCTGGATTTTCCAATCGTTGACTTAATCGGTCGAGAAGAATTGCAATCTATTTTTAAAAAAACACAGTTTTTTATTGATAGAATATCGTGAGAGAACGTAATTTGTTAAATTAATTTAGAAAGAAAAATATATCGATTTAGAGTATTGAAATTACAAAAATAAAATTATTAAAATTACAATTACAATTTGAAGGTATTAAAATTATATTTTGAAATTACAATAATAATAATTATTGTAAGTTAAAATTATTTTTAAAAAAATTCAAAGAAATAGTAATATAAATAATAATAGTAGATGAATAAGTAAAATACTTGCCGTTTTATATACAGTTTCTTTTTCGACAGTTCCGCGTCCTTGTGTTAAATCCTCGTCAGGAAGTTCATGCTGAAGAGGTTTTATTTGAAGTGAAGGAATTTTCGTTCCCGTCGGGTCCACGTCTTTTACAGACAAAAGTAGAAAACGTTGTCTTTGTAATGAAAAAATATTATTAATTATTTAATTTATATCACTAAATTACTAAATAAATTAGGTGTTTAATTTTCACCAAATTTTAACCATGCCCAAAAATTGAAAAAAATAAAATGTTTTTGATAACTTACTGTGTAAAAATATATTGAGCTTCTCCAAGACTTTGAAATGGTTGCACGTAAATTCCACCGGTTGCATTTATAAATTTTATTGTCATTTCACTGTTATTGTAAGATACTTGATAAAATCTTTCACTTGACTTTAAAATTGGATTCTGAAATTATTTATTTATTTACTCAAATGTTTAAATTTATAATAATGAATTTATCAGTAAAAATAAATTGTAAATTAAAAAAATAAATTAATAAATAAAAATAAATTATAAATTAAAAAAAATGAACAAATAAAAATGACAAATTATAATTGATTGGTATTCTATTAATTATCTTTAGCACAAAAATTCTGTTTTTTTCCTTATTTAAATAAAAAAAGGAGGAAAAAAATAATCAATTTTACCTGATCGTCATTTGGACATTGCATTCGAGGAACATTACTCCAATTTCTTTGCGGATGTCCCCTACAAGTTCGTGGGTCCACCGTTTTTCTAATTAATTTTTCACTCAAAGACTCATTTGTAACTACGTATCCAATCGAACACTGGCCATAATGATTCACCTAAATTTAAAAATTTTAATTTCCAATTATTCTCACATTCATAAAAAGTTACACATTATTTTTAAATTTCAATATCAAAATCTTCTTTCAAGAATTAAAAAGAGTATAATTATAAATATTTACTTTAATTTTAGTAACTGATTATAAATTTTCAGTTTAATTCGAATTTTGATTTTAGTAAGGAATTATAAATATTTATTTTAATTCGAATTTAATTTTAGTTGATATTGATATTTAATTGCAATTATTTTATAAATCAAAAAACTGTTGAATAGAAATATAAAATGAAAATTTACCTCCGACGAAGTGAACGCAACTTCTTTTTCCAAATTTTCCAAATCGAGTTGAAATACTCCAGCTATGCTTCTTTTGATATTTGTCGCCCAAACTTGTTCGGTTTCAATACTGAAATTTTCTATTAATCCCATTTTATTGTAATCAATTTTAAATGGTTTTAAAAGTTCATCCACCGTTCCATTCGCATCGACATTGTCTCCCTTTTCATTTCCTGGTCCATTCCAAGAATTTATTTTCAACGATTCCAGCTAAAATTAATTTTTTTCTAATGTAATATTTTATTTCTCATAAGTGATTTTTATTTCTCATGAAATAATAAATTTTATTTATTATTGTAAATAAATAATTTTATTTATTATTGTAAATAAATAATTTATTTCAGTGAATAAAATTGAAATTTTCTTTTTACCTTTAATAGAGCCGAATTTTCCTCGACTCTAATAGATAAAATTCCTTCAAGACCCCATGATGATGAGGCCCTCGAGGGTACAAAAACTCCGGTATTTGAAATTGCTTCATAAGAATATGTGTATATTTTTCCCTTTGTAAATAAACTTTCCGAGCGAGTCACACAGAGGAAGATAAGAATGAATGTAATTCTTCGTCCATAGTGTCGGGACAGATGCCTGTCAAAGAGATCATCTAAAGCAAACAGATAAAAACTTTATTTCCATATGATGAAACTGAACTTTGACTTAGAATCCTATTATGAGAAAATTTCTTTTTGTAGAATTTTCTTTTTCAAAAATTTCAATTCAATATCAATAATTCCTCCTGAAATTGATATTTAACATTAAAAATTCAAAAAATTTTATTTCCAAACTTTAAAAAAGATTTTAAATAAGAAATTTTCCCCGAAGAATATTTAAAATGAAAATTATTCTAAGCAAAACTGAAGAATTTTTAGATATTAAATAACAATAAACGCTCATTTATTCGAAGTAAATTATTTATTTTTATAAAAAAATATTTTCGACGCTAATTTATTCAATACAATGAAAATAAAATATTAAAATAGAAATGTTGAAAAAATAGAGAAATAACTAATTTAATTTTACAAAAAATTTTAAATAATAGTTTTGGTACTTATTAGATTATTGATTTAGAATTTAATTTTTATTTTACCTAAATAGTTAAATTAACAAAAAATTAAAATCACAAAAATTAACACTTCAATGATTTGACAAACTTTAAATCTCAGATAATTGAAAATTATTTTTAAAAAAATTCACATTCTGTCACTTTTTCACTAAAGTAGATTTTTTTCACACTCGAACAATTAATTAGGAATGGAGTTTCATGTGGAGATAATAATTATCAATGTAAAAAACAAGTTTAAATTAAGAAGAGATTCTAAAATTAGCGATCGACGGTAAAAAAATAGCGCGTTAAGATTAAAAAAAAAAAAATGTTGGTAATAATGTACCTGGAGATCTCATGGTGTGGGAGAAGATTCTGTCGGAACTGAACTGCGGGTTCACAAAAGTCAAGAGATGACCTCACACTCTCTTAATATCTCATTGGCTCAGCTCACATATACAACGTTCAACAAAAATAATGTGTGAGTCTAATCTTCCGCTCTTTATATCCAACCATAAAATTAGGCACTTCTCTTTCTCTCTCTTTCACTCTCTTTTTCTCTCCTTTTTGTAAACAAAAAACTTACGTTAAGTTTTTTTTTTGTCGTTGTCGAAAATTCTCACATGAAAAATAAAGACAAAATTCTTAGATTTCAACAAAAATTGAATAGGAGTAGGATTAAGATAAAAATAAAATCTTTGACCTTTTACCTACCAAAAGAAATTTTATCTCTTTTTCCTCCCTTTTTTTGTTTGGTAGGTATTTAAAAAATAATTGTCAAGAACTGAAAATAAATTTTCCAAAAATTCTTTAAAATCGAGAAGAAATAAAGAGATCTGTTTTTTTTAGCCCATTCCTGTTTTTATTTTCTGCGTTATTATGTACATAATAAAGTTTAATAGATAATTTGAAAAGTTCACTATTCAAAAACATGAAACTGTACAAAAATCTATTTTTTTCGTCTAACAAAGATGTGACGTTTTTCTTTTTAATTATTAAAGCTATATGCATTTACAAGAGAGTAGTGTTTCTTTTTTCTTTTGCAAAAGGAGAAAAAAAACAATAATAAATATAAAAAAAAACACTCAATGTTTTTGGAGAAAATTTTTTCTAAACACGAAAAAAGGAAACACTTTTTAAAATATTCACGAATGACGATTCACGATGGCTTGATTACTTTCATAATTGATTTTGAATATTCCCAGGCTTCACTGAAATAGAGAAGAAAAATTTAATTAATTTTATTTGAAAACTATTTTGAATATTTTGAATTATATTATTTGAAAATTATTTATTCAAATAATTTTTTTCCTTGTCAAATAATTAACAAAAAAAAAAAAAAAAAAATACGAAGCCAAATAAAAAGCCTAGAGATCGAAAAAATAATTTGACCATAAAATTATTTCTTGTCTCTGATTCTGTTTATTTGAAAATTTACAAATTTTAATAGAATTTTTATAAGTCTTTGTTTTGTGAAAATTGTTGATAAATAAAAATTGATGGCAGAACTTTTTCTTTTTAAATCTTAATAGTTAACTTTTGGTAGACAATAAAAATAAATAAGATTCTAAATAAACTCACTTATGTGCTGGATTCGCTTGATCTAATTGCTCGCTCAATTGAAGAATCAAATTGGCGAACATTTTTAAATGTTCGATTGTCTCTCCCTGTAGCCAAGTTCGAGGGAGCGTACTCATAATCTACCGAAAAAAGAATGCAAATGTTTTAGAATAAAATGATAACAATATAAATATTATAAATTATATAATTAATAATTTTCTTAAAGTTTTCAAAGAATATTTTCGTTCAAATGAATATTTCTTTCTATTTAAATATTTTCAAAAATTACTTGAATAAAATTCAAAACAAAATAAATTCAACATTTATAGAAAGGAATTAATTTTCTAAATTAGAAAAAAAATATTTTCTAACAAAATTTAAATTTAATGAAGTATATGTAAAATAAATAAATTTTAAATACAAGAAGGAAATACTTCCTTCAGGAAATAATTCAAGTATGTATTTTTTCAATTAATTATTGTAATAATAAAATAAATAAATTAAAAAATGTAATACCATATTTGCTTTCGTGAGTGCATCAGTTGGAGGAGAAACTCTCAATCCAGCTAAAAGATAACGATTCAAAAGTGATCCAAGAGCCAAATTTTTAAGTCGTGTATCACCCAAAAGTCCCTGCCAACTGAGCAAATTTCGAAGAAGTTTAACAGCCATTGCGAATTGTCTTTGAAAAAATTGATGTCTAGTGTCTAAAACTCTGTAAATAAGGAAAAGAATTTATTAGATTTTTTTCTCCTTTTTAAAGAATTTACCATCAATAATAATTCAATTTGCCAAAAATTTAAAAAATAACTGCAAATAAAATAGAATAAAAAAAAGTGATTTAAAGAGGTTAAAAACTGAATGAAGAAATTAATTAAAAACAATGTTTAAATAATTACAATAAATAATCAATGTTTTATTCTAATTTTTGACTTTATCACTCAGTAGTCTTATAAATAAATATATTTATTAATGTTTTATATTCGATAATACATACTGCTTCGGTAAAATTGGAATGAAGACATCGTTTTCTACTGCGGATTGAATTTTATCAAAAATTGCATTAAAAAAAGTTCCTAAAAGTTTACTTGAATCATTGAGATTTGGATAGTCTCTAATTAATCTTTTAATTGTTCCTATAAGACGAAGTGTTTGAGATGTGGACATTGGATCCCAAACTTTTTCGACAATTGCTAAAATAAGAAAAACAATTATTAAACATTCCACTTATCAATTTCTAAAATTACAATAAAAATAATTTATTAATTAAAAATTTCCACAAAAAAGAACTTACAAGTTAACCTAGGAATTACAATTTTTTCTATTGTTGATGGCACTAATCGAACATCTGGATCTTTTCGAAGTGATTCTTCAGTTTCTTTACTGTCCCACGAATATAAAAGTAATGAATTATACCATTTCGTTCGTTCTAAATCGGTATTTTCCTAGAAAAATTCACAATTAAAATTAACTTAATTTATTCACAAATTAAATTAATTTTTTAATAAATTAAATTTGTTTATTTTAATTTACTTTCTTGTGTAAATGAAAATAATCGAAATAAAATAATTAAAAATTTTAATTGTTAAACATTATTATTTTCTTGTTATTTTATTATTTTAAAAACTTTACCTTTATTGGATTCCAAGTAATTAATTGTAATCTTATTAAAGGGGAAATCATTTTTGGAATACACATGGAAACATAAGCGTCAGAGTACGCCTCAATATCCGTTGATTTCCATGTTTCTAATTTAGATAGTATTCCTTTCACTGTGGAAAAATCGTCCACAACATCTGAGAAAATATCCTCTGTTTCCTCATCAATTTCCTCTGCAAAGAAAAAGATAGAAAATAATTAAATTTTCGTAAACTTAGTTTTCAGTCAGAAAAATAAATTATAAAAAAGAAGTTTTTTATAATGTCTCAAGAAAAATGGGAAAAATTTCTCATTCTTTACCCTTGGCTTGTTTAAAAGCGAGATTCTGTTGTTCTGTCACTTCATCGTCACTCGACATTCCGTCCATGTGTTTTGGTCCATTTGAGGCCAATTCCCTCGCTCTTCTCCGACGAGCACGTCTTCCCTCTCGTTCAGTGGCTCTTCGAATTCTAGCATCGTCCTCTGGACCTCTTCTCATTGTTTGTCCCCCTAAGTAAAAAAAAAATCAAAACCAAATAGTAAAATTATTTGAAATTCTTTATTAAAGAAAAAAAAAATTCTCGAAATTTGAATTGAAAAAATAATTTGAGAACCAAAGAAAAGTGATAAAAATGTACGATTGAGGAAAATGTAACTGACTTGCAGCGGTGGTGATTTCCTCGGCTTGATCCCTCGTATCTTGTCGACGTCTTTCCATTATTTCTAAAGCCCTCTTCCCATAGAGATCCAGCCATCGTTCCTCCAGTCCAACCACCAATGGCAGCTAAAAAATAAAATCAAATTTAAAATAACTTTCGCTAAGAACACTCAATGTCTTTGGAAGTTTAATGATAATTCATCATGAATTAATTGTATCGCAGCAAAATTAAATATATTCAAATCGATCGAATCGTAGCAATTAATTTGAATATTAATTCGAAAACAGTATTTTAAAACTAATTAACTAATCTAAATTCAAATTAATCAATCAACAATAGTTCGAAATTTGGTTCTAAACTCAAATTAATAAATTTACAACAAAATTAAAAATTCCAAGTCAATGAATTAAAATTCGCTCGATAAATACTGAAACCAATCTTCCAAAGTCATTGCTTATCTTTCAATACTTACACCCATTGATAGAAAAAATTTCATAACAATTTTCGTCATATTTCATTTTTGACAGTAAAATGAAAATTTACATTTTTAATACAGAGAAGATTAGAAACCCCCGGCAAATTCAATTTTTTCTTTAAATTCAAAATTATCAATTTTGATCTTATTTACTAATAAGACTAGTTTTTTTTTTATTTTTCTTCATTGCCGTTTCAATTCTATTTGAAGAACTTGAAAGTCATGTTTTGATTTTTACTTTTTCGACTTCAAAAATTAGTTATGAGGGAGGGGGGAAAATAACTGAAACAAATTTTTAAAATAGAGAGAAAGAGAGATCGAAGGAAGCCGATCGTGGTATTGGAAAACCCTTGGTGCTCTTAGAGAAAGAAAAAAACGTGACAGCGTATCAACCCACCTTCTCATCAAGACACTCTACCAAGTCAGTGACATACCCACGCAACTCTTGGTAATAATTGAAGCGTTGTGCTAACAATGGTGCACGTTCTTTTCCATCGTCCAATTCCTTCACCGTTTGCACGAGATCATCTTTTAATTGTTCCTGATCCAATTGATGGCGTCGATAAACTTCCTTCAAATTCTCCAATCTGAAAAAAAGAAGCAAAATAAATTCATTTTCAAAATTTTTTTTATCATTTTCAGGGTTGCCACAAAAAATTAATTTTGTTTTTCCCTGATTTCCAGACAAAATTATGTCTTTTTCCCTGAGCCTTAAAAATATTCTTGATTCACTGATCCACAAAAAATTAATTTTGTTTTTCCCTGATTTACAGACAAAACTTTGACTTTTTCCCTGAGCCTTAAGAATATTCTGATTCACTGTAAAAATTATTAGACACTCAAAAAAATGTTCTATTACATTTATTTACGAATTTCTCAAATTGTCAAATTATTCATAAAGATGAATAGTTTTATTTAAAATAAATATTTAATCATTATTATTTTTTAATAGGAATTAAGACTTTCAAAAATTTCAAATTCAAACCTTTTCGAAAGTCAACAACTTATTAAAATTTTATTGTAAGACATGAAGATAGCGATCTCTCCGAGTCTTCGACTAGGAGTGATCGCTATCTTCCTGTTTTATATAATAATTTAAATTCCCATATTTTTTTTTTTTTTTTAATTCAATTATTTACAAAAATTTTAATAAAATCCTTCGCAAGAATTCAATTATTTTTGTAAGTAATATAATTTTTCACATTAATTCAATTATTTTTAAAAAATGTAATAAAATTCATTGTAAGAATTCAATTATTATCTAAAATAAAAAAATTGTACTATGATTTAAATTAATTTTTAATACAATTTTAAACGAATTCTCATAAAAAAATGTAATTATTTTCAATAATTTTTTGCAAGAATTCAATTACATTTCACAAATAATGAAATTCTACGCTGAAATTCAAATATTTTCAAAATCAACTATTTTAATAAAATTTCTCAAAAGAATTCAATTATTTTCATAAATAATAAAATTCTTCACAGGATTTCAATTATTTAAAAGAAATGTAGTAAATATCGTTGCAAGAATTCAATTTTTTTCCTAAATAATAAAATTCTTCACAGGATTACAATTATTTTTAAAAAATGTAATAAAAGTTCGTTGCAAGACTTCAATTATTTTCCTAAATAGATAATAAAATTCTTCTCAGGATTTCAATTATTTTTAATAAAATTTTAAGTAAATTATTCGAAAAATGTAATTAATTTAACAAATTTTATTAAAATTCTTTGAAAGAAATAAATGAACAATTATCAATTATTTAAAATTATTTATCTGAAATTAATTTTTAAAACAATTTTTATTAAAAAATTCTATGAAAATTCAATTATTTAAATACAAAAATGAAAAAATTAATGAATAAATACATGTTTCTCAAAATTGAATTCTCATAAAGAATTTTATCAACAAATTTTTAAATAATTGAATTTTTTCGACGAATGTTAATAAAAATTTCAAGAATAATTACATTTTTCAAGGAATTAGGTTAAAATTGTATTAAAAATAATTGAAATTCTTTGATAAGTTTTATTATTTATGAAAATAATTGAATCTGCGAAAAAAAATTGTATTATTTATGAAAATAATGGAATTTTTGCTAAGAAATTTATTAAAAATTTTGTAAATAGTTGAATTCTTGTCAAATTTTTATTATTTATGAAAATAATTGAATTTTGAAAAATAATTTTATTATTTTTAAAGATACCTAATTGAGATTTTGGCGAAAATTTATAAAAAATTTTAAACATAATTGAATTCCTGCAAATATTTGTAACTTCTCTAAAATTAAATTTTTTTTAGTGTTTTTAACTAAAATTCCTCTGTAAGTCCATGATTTTTAATAATTAATTAAATATAATTATATCAAAAAATTAAATAAATTAATTAATTATGAATCCTGCAAATTAAATATTTTTCCATATTTTTCCAGTACTTTTAATAGAAATCCCTGACTTTTCTCTAAATTCCTTGATTTCCCTGACCTGTGCCAACCCTGATTTTATTTTAAAATTCTATTATTTTTTTGTACTTTTTAAATTAATTATTATTCAATATCATAATATGTTCGATACTCATTTTGATATATTATAATATATTCTATATTCAATTAAATATATATTATAATATATACAATATTTAAAGAATACATTATAATAATCGTAAGTTTCCTTACCGTTAGCAAATTATCTGCATTCATTTGTTTGTTTTGAAAATTAAATTTTGTGGGTTAAGTATTGGCATTTTTTATATATTTTTTAATGTCAAACTTTTTAATGTTGAAAATACTTTACTTATTAAATTGTCTCGACTCTTTGGTAAAAAATCTAAAATTATCAAAAATTCAAAAAAATTCAAAAATTCGATTTTCTTAAAATTCAACATTTTTTCCTCTCTATTATGGGATTTAGCTTCATTATTTTTGTGCTTTTGGAAAATACTTTACTTATTTAATAGTCTCGACTCTTTGGTAAAAAATCTAAAATTATCAAAAATTCGAAATATTCCAAAAATTCGATTTTCTTAAAATTCAACATTTTTTCCTCTCTATTATGGGATTTAGCTTCATTATTGTTGTGCTTTTGGAAAATACTTTACTTATTTAATAGTCTTAAATCTTTGGTAAAAAATCTAAAATTATCGAAAATTATCAAAAATTCAAAAATCCGAATTTCTTAAAATTCAACATTTTTTCCTCTCTATTATGGGATTTAGCTTCATTATTTTTGTGCTTTTGGAAAATACTTTACTTATTAAATTGTCTCGACTCTTTGGTAAAAAATCTAAAATTATCGAAAATTATCAAAAATTCAAAAATCCGAGTTTCTTAAAATTCAACATTTTTTCCTCTCTATTATGGGATTTAGCTTCATTATTTTTGTGCTTTTGGAAAATACTTTACTTATTAAATTGTCTCGACTCTTTGGTAAAAAATCTAAAATTATCAAAAATTCGAAAAATTTCAAAAATCCGAATTTCTTAAAATTCAACATTTTTTCCTCTCTTTTATAGGATTTAGCTTCATTATTTTTGTGCTTTTGGAAAATACTTTACTTATTTAATAGTCTCGACTCTTTGGTAAAAAATCTAAAATTATCAAAAATTCGAAAAATTTCAAAAATCCGAATTTCTTAAAATTCAACATTTTTTCCTCTCTTTTATAGGATTTAGCTTCATTATTTTTGTGCTTTTAGAAAATACTTTACTTATTAAATTGTCTCGACTCTTTGGTAAAAAATCTAAAATTATCAAAAATTCAAAAAAATTCAAAAATTCGATTTTCTTAAAATTCAACATTTTTTCCTCTCTATTATGGGATTTAGCTTCATTATTTTTGTGCTTTTGGAAAATACTTTACTTATTTAATAGTCTCGACTCTTTGGTAAAAAATCTAAAATTATCAAAAATTCGAAATATTCCAAAAATCCGAATTTCTTAAAATTCAACATTTTTTCCTCTCTTTTATAGGATTTAGCTTCATTATTTTTGTGCTTTTAGAAAATACTTTACTTATTTAATAGTCTCGACTTTCTGGTAAAAAATCTAAAATTATCAAAAATTCGAAAAATTCCAAAAATTCGATTTTCTTAAAATTCAACATTTTTTCCTCTCTATTATGGGATTTAGCTTTATTATTTTTGTGCTTTTGGAAAATACTTTACTTATTAAATTGTCTCGACTCTTTGGTAAAAAATCTAAAATTATCAAAAATTCGAAAAAATTCAAAAATTCGATTTTCTTAAAATTCAACATTTTTTCCTCTCTTTTATGGGATTTAGCTTCATTATTTTTGTGCTTTTGGAAAATACTTTACTTATTAAATTGTCTCGACTCTTTGGTAAAAAATCTAAAATTATCAAAAATTCGAAAAAATTCAAAAATTCGATTTTCTTAAAATTCAACATTTTTTCCTCTCTATTATGGGATTTAGCTTCATTATTTTTGTACTTTTGGAAAATACTTTACTTATTTAATAGTCTCGACTCTTTGGTAAAAAATCTAAAATTATCAAAAATTCGAAAAATTTCAAAAATGCGAATTTCTTAAAATTCAACATTTTTTCCTCTCTTTTATAGGATTTAGCTTCATTATTTTTGTGCTTTTAGAAAATACTTTACTTATTTAATAGTCTCGACTCTTTGGTAAAAAATCTAAAATTATCAAAAATTCGAAAAATTCCAAAAATTCGATTTTCTTAAAATTCAACATTTTTTCCTCTCTATTATGGGATTTAGCTTTATTATTTTTGTGCTTTTGGAAAATACTTTACTTATTAAATTGTCTCGACTCTTTGGTAAAAAATCTAAAATTATCAAAAATTCGAAAAATTTCAAAAATCCGAATTTCTTAAAATTCAACATTTTTTCCTCTCTATTATAGGATTTAGCTTCATTATTTTTGTGCTTTTGGAAAATACTTTACTTATTTAATAGTCTCGAATCTTTGGTAAAAAATCTAAAATTATCAAAAATTCGAAAAATTCCAAAAATTCGATATTCTTAAAATTCAACATTTTTTCCTCTCTATTATGGGATTTAGCTTCATTATTTTTGTGCTTTTGGAAAATACTTTACTTATTTAATAGTCTCGACTCTTTGGTAAAAAATCTAAAATTATCAAAAATTCGAAAAATTTCAAAAATCCGAATTTCTTAAAATTCAACATTTTTTCCTCTCTATTATGGGATTTAGCTTCATTATTTTTGTGCTTTTGGAAAATACTTTACTTATTAAATTGTCTCGACTCTTTGGTAAAAAATCTAAAATTATCAAAAATTCGAAAAATTTCAAAAATCCGAATTTCTTAAAATTCAACATTTTTTTCTCTCTTTTATGGGATTTAGCTTCATTATTTTTGTGCTTTTGGAAAATACTTTACTTATTTAATAGTCTCGACTCTTTGGTAAAAAATCTAAAATTATCAAAAATTCGAAAAATTTCAAAAATCCGAATTTCTTAAAATTCAACATTTTTTTCTCTCTTTTATGGGATTTAGCTTCATTATCTTTGTGATTTTAGAAAATACTTTACTTATTTAATAGTCTCGACTCTTTGGTAAAAAATCTAAAATTATCAAAAATTCAAAAATTCGATTTTCTTAAAATTCAACATTTTTTCCTTTCTATTATGGGATTTAGCTTCATTATTTTTGTGCTTTTGGAAAATACTTTACTTATTTAATAGTCTCGACTCTTTGGTAAAAAATCTAAAATTATCAAAAATTCGAAAAATTTCAAAAATCCGAATTTCTTAAAATTCAACATTTTTTCCTCTCTATTATAGGATTTAGCTTCATTATTTTTGTGCTTTTGGAAAATACTTTACTTATTTAATAGTCTCGACTCTTTGGTAAAAAATCTAAAATTATCAAAAATTCCAAAAAAATTCAAAAATTCGATTTTCTTAAAATTCAACATTTTTTCCTCTCTATTATGGGATTTAGCTTTATTATTTTTGTGCTTTTGAAAAATACTTTACTTATTAAATTGTCTCGACTCTTTGGTAAAAAATCTAAAATTATCAAAAATTCCAAAAAAATTCAAAAATTCGATTTTCTTAAAATTCAACATTTTTTCCTCTCTATTATGGGATTTAGCTTTATTATTTTTGTGCTTTTGGAAAATACTTTACTTATTAAATTGTCTCGACTCTTTGGTAAAAAATCTAAAATTATCAAAAATTCGAAAAATTTCAAAAATCCGAATTTCTTAAAATTCAACATTTTTTCCTCTCTTTTATGGGATTTAGCTTCATTATTTTTGTGCTTTTGGAAAATACTTTACTTATTTAATAGTCTCGACTTTTTGGTAAAAAATCTAAAATTATCAAAAATTCGAAAAATTTCAAAAATCCGAATTTCTTAAAATTCAACATTTTTTCCTCTCTATTATAGGATTTAGCTTCATTATTTTTGTGCTTTTGGAAAATACTTTACTTATTTAATAGTCTCGACTCTTTGGTAAAAAATCTAAAATTATCAAAAATTCCAAAAATTCCAAAAATTCGATATTCTTAAAATTCAACATTTTTTCCTCTCTATTATGGGATTTAGCTTCATTATTTTTGTGCTTTTGGAAAATACTTTACTTATTTAATAGTCTCGACTCTTTGGTAAAAAATCTAAAATTATCAAAAATTATCAAAAATTCAAAAATTCGATTTTCTTAAAATTCAACATTTTTTCCTTTCTATTATGGGATTTAGCTTCATTATTTTTGTGCTTTTGGAAAATACTTTACTTATTAAATTGTCTCGACTCTTTGGTAAAAAATCTAAAATTATCAAAAATTCGAAAAATTTCAAAAATCCGAATTTCTTAAAATTCAACATTTTTTCCTCTCTTTTATGGGATTTAGCTTCATTATTTTTGTGCTTTTGGAAAATACTTTACTTATTTAATAGTCTCGACTCTTTGGTAAAAAATCTAAAATTATCAAAAATTCGAAAAATTTCAAAAATCCGAATTTCTTAAAATTCAACATTTTTTCCTCTCTATTATAGGATTTAGCTTCATTATTTTTGTGCTTTTGGAAAATACTTTACTTATTTAATAGTCTCGACTCTTTGGTAAAAAATCTAAAATTATCAAAAATTCCAAAAAAATTCAAAAATTCGATTTTCTTAAAATTCAACATTTTTTCCTCTCTATTATGGGATTTAGCTTTATTATTTTTGTGCTTTTGAAAAATACTTTACTTATTAAATTGTCTCGACTCTTTGGTAAAAAATCTAAAATTATCAAAAATTCCAAAAAAATTCAAAAATTCGAATTTCTTAAAATTCAACATTTTTTCCTCTCTATTATGGGATTTAGCTTCATTATTTTTGTGCTTTTGGAAAATACTTTACTTATTAAATTGTCTCGACTCTTTGGTAAAAAATCTAAAATTATCAAAAATTCGAAAAATTTCAAAAATCCGAATTTCTTAAAATTCAACATTTTTTCCTCTCTTTTATGGGATTTAGCTTCATTATTTTTGTGCTTTTGGAAAATACTTTACTTATTTAATAGTCTCGACTCTTTGGTAAAAAATCTAAAATTATCAAAAATTCGAAAAATTTCAAAAATCCGAATTTCTTAAAATTCAACATTTTTTCCTCTCTATTATAGGATTTAGCTTCATTATTTTTGTGCTTTTGGAAAATACTTTACTTATTTAATAGTCTCGACTCTTTGGTAAAAAATCTAAAATTATCAAAAATTCCAAAAATTCCAAAAATTCGATTTTCTTAAAATTCAACATTTTTTCCTCTCTATTATGGGATTTAGCTTCATTATTTTTGTGCTTTTGGAAAATACTTTACTTATTTAATAGTCTCGACTCTTTGGTAAAAAATCTAAAATTATCAAAAATTCGAAAAATTTCAAAAATGCGAATTTCTTAAAATTCAACATTTTTTCCTCTCTTTTATAGGATTTAGCTTCATTATTTTTGTGCTTTTGGAAAATACTTTACTTATTTAATAGTCTCGACTCTTTGGTAAAAAATCTAAAATTATCAAAAATTCCAAAAATTCGATTTTCTTAAAATTCAACATTTTTTCCTCTCTATTATGGGATTTAGCTTCATTATTTTTGTGCTTTTGGAAAATACTTTACTTATTTAATAGTCTCGACTCTTTGGTAAAAAATCTAAAATTATCAAAAATTCGAAAAATTTCAAAAATGCGAATTTCTTAAAATTCAACATTTTTTCCTCTCTTTTATAGGATTTAGCTTCATTATTTGTGTGCTTTTAGAAAATACTTTACTTATTTAATAGTCTCGACTCTTTGGCAAACAATCTAAAATTATCAAAAATTCGAAAAAATTCAAAAATTCGATTTTCTTAAAATTCAACATTTTTTCCTCTCTATTATGGGATTTAGCTTCATTATTTTTGTGCTTTTGGAAAATACTTTACTTATTTAATAGTCTCGACTCTTTGGTAAAAAATCTAAATTTATCAAAAATTCGAAAAATTTCAAAAATGCGAATTTCTTAAAATTCAACATTTTTTCCTCTCTTTTATAGGATTTAGCTTCATTATTTTTGTGCTTTTAGAAAATACTTTACTTATTTAATAGGCTCGACTCTTTGGTAAACAATCTAAAATTATCATAAATTCGAAAAAATTGAAAAATCCGAATTTCTTAAAATTCAACATTTTTTCCTCTCTCTTATAGGATTCAGCTTCATTATTATTCGAATTTTTATTCAAGAGAAAAAATGGAAAACTGAAAAAATTTAGAATCTTTTAAAAATTCCAGGCCTTTTCCATGATTTCCCTGATTTCCAGAAGCCTTTTAAAAATTCCATACCATTTCCATGATTTCCATGATTTACAGATTCTGTAGGAACCCTGCTTTTGTCTGACTTTCTTCTAAATTATCGAATTCAGTGATTTCTGGGGTGAATTTGGTTAAGTTTTAAAATGATTAATTTCTATTTGAATTCGTTTTTTTTTAATGTAGAAAATCTGATGTTAATTTAATTCTTTTTTCGTTATGCACGGCAAAAAATATTTGGCTGGATGAACTACAGATTTCACTTTAGTAGCGAAATTTTTCAGTGCTTCAATTAATACTTTCGTTATTCTAGAGAAACTTATCGCTATTTCAAGTAAAACTTTTTTCAGTGTGTAATAATTATTATTTCTTTAAAAAGTATTTAATTTAAAATGGCTTTATAAAATAAGCAATGCAAAAGATGACCCAGATACTAATTGTAATTGTTCTAGCCATAGTTTAAGTCTAGTAATGTAAATTCTATTTAAATTGAGACCATTGAGTGAAATTATTTGAATTTTAGTTAGTTAAATCTCTTTGTTAGGTTATAATAATTATTTCTTTAAAATTTTTTAAATTGTTTAAAATAAGCAGCCCCACACAACATTCCCGCGCGCTTGCGCGCGGATAGTTTGGCTAGTATATTATAAAATATATTTTTTGAATAGGATTAATTTTTGGAGACTCGTTTTTTTTTATTTTGTTGTGAGAAAATTTCTCGATCTAAAGAAATAAAAAGCTGTGAGGTAGAAAATTAAATTTAACGTTACCTTGCTCGCATTTTATTCAAAACTTCCTCAGGAGTGACGGGTACAGTTTTCATTGGATCTGGCGGATGAATTATTGGCGGGGGTGGTGGTGCAGGCATCATTATCATTTCTAAAGGAACACCTGGTGCAATCATTGGATTCGTATTCATATTTGCATTGTACTGTTGTTGTATGAGAGATTCCTGCTGAGCTGCTGCTATCTGAACATTAAAAAAAGACAATTTTTTAATTTTCCTCTAAAATGAACAACAACAATAATTATTCTTTAATTATTATATTAAATAATATAAATAATTAATTTAATTAGTTAATTAAATAATAAACGCAAAAATAAAACCTACTTGAGCTCCCGTCACACCTTTCCGAAATTGTTGAGCTTCCCATTCCTCTTCTCCATTTCCGTGTTCACTTTCCTCATCATCTGAAACTATTAAAAGTATTTTAAACAATTAACAATTAGTTTCAAGAACAATAGAAAACAAAGAGAATGAATAATTTAGTAATTAATGTAAATAATTAAGGTTAAGATAATAAATGAAATGTTACAAAATTGAAATTAATTGAAACCTACAATCTTGTTTTGCTTGCGAGGCAAAAATGGCTTCTCTCCTCTTTTCCTTGTCCCTCGCCTCCATATTCACCATCATGTCAATTCTTTCCTCGGAATCATCATCACTTCTATCGTGATCCTCTTCTCTGATTAATCTCGATTTACCTTTCTCGTCACTGTTAGTTCGAAAACAATTACATTATATTTCAAAAAATTAAAATTACATTTTCTTATTAATTTTAAAAAACAAAAATTATATTTTTAAAAAAATTTTCTTTATTTTTTTATTTTAAAACATAATTTATTTATTTTCTCTGTTTGAAATATAATTTTACTCATAAATATTTTGTAAATTCTTCCACAATTATTTAATAAATTTTTTTTTCAATTTTATTCGCATAAAAAAGGCGGAAATTATTTATTTTTTCTATTCAGAATAATTCTTACCTTCGATCCTCAATGGGAATATAATCACTTCCCAATTCTCGAGCTTTTTGCCTCCTTTTGCGAGCCGCATGAATCATAGCAGCGTCAGGAATACATCCACCTGAAAATTTGAATTATTTTTTAAAAATTAATATTAATTTTAATTAATTTAATTTAAATTTCATGCTGTATTTGATTTCCAATAAATTGAAATAATTGAATTGAAAAAAAATGGAAATTTTATTGTAAATAGATAAAAAATTGAACATACTTTCTAAAAACATTTTCATGCTATCTGTTTTATCTGAATTTTTGTTCCTATGAAATTTATGTCCATTCGTTTCCTCCTCGTCTTCTTCGTTTGACGAAAAGTCATCTTTACCAGCAGCCAATGCGGCCCTTCCATTTAAAATCAATGGACCAGTATTCTTTATTTTTACCTAATAAAACAAAAATAAGAAAAGTTAGAATTAAAAGTGAAAAAATTTATAGATCCTTCTTAACGATCCTTTCAACTACTGTTCATAATAAAATCTCGAAAAAAATCCCTTCTTTTACACTAATATTAAAAATATTTATAGCAAAGATTTTATTTTAAAAAAAGTAAATTATTTCAAAACTAAGGTAAAAATTTAAAAATTGCGTCAGGGTTTAAAAATAAAATAAAATGTATCAATTCTTTAATTAATTCTAAACTGAGAATATTTAGTATTAAAAAAAGGGGAAAGGGAAAATGTTTTCTATTTTATAAAAATAAAATTGGGAAAAAAAAGAAACGTATAGTTCATTAATTTCTATACGTAGGGTCAGAAAATGTAGAGAATATCGAAAATTCGAAGCCAGTAACTTGAAATTAATAGCAGACAATTAATACTAGTAAAACATCATAGAGATAGCTTACTACTAGATCATCTGTCTTTATTTCTAAATCTTTTTCCTGCTTAATAGACATGTTCGATGATTCAGAGTCCACTTGCATTTTCTCTTCACCTTTCTTTTTTTTTCTTTCGTGATCAAGTAGTTTCATCAGTTTTTTGCTTCTCGACGATTTCTTCACTTTAAAAACTTCTCCCTCATCGGCTATAAACATAAATATGCAATTAAATAAAAATAACAAACAATTCGACTATTAATTCTAGAAATTCAAATTTACTACTTAATAATAAATAAATACTACTTAATACTTAGTTTAATAAAATGAAAAATTGAAATTTATAAATGAGAAATTGTTTATATATAACCTACTTTATTTTGTATTTACAGATATTAAATACTTTTCTATTTGTAATTTTGTTTTCTTTTTCCTTTATTGTTTGTTTACTTTATAAATAAATAAAAATAGTCAACTTTATGGAGAAAATGAAATTAATTTTTAATGTCTTCTCTTTTTAACACCTGAGTAAAGCCAATAAATGATAGATAGAATAATCTAGATAATTCAGCGAAGCGATTGTTAAAATATTACGTAACAACATTAGTAACACATAGGATGTAAATTCCTACAAAAGTTTAAAAAAAATTTTCCTTCTAATTGCAATTTTAAGAGAAAATTCATGAGGATTTAAAAGGTTATTTGCCCCTGGCAATTATAACGTTATAATCATTATAAACATTTACTGTTGATGTTAATTGAAGAATAAACTCTTTGCCCTTTTTCTAATACCTTCATCAAGCTCCTCTCCAAAGCTCAGGAGCGTTTGTTTGGGTTTTTCCTTCTTCTTTGGTTTCACTCTGACAATTGGAGCGTCTTCTGTCTCCATTCTGTTCTCATTATCTTCATCATCGTCGTTGAAATGTCGTCGACGAATATTTCGTTTTGGCTTATTAAAAAGCGACATTTTCCTTTAATTTTCCTTTACCTTTTATTGAATTTTTATTTCTCTACACAATTAAAGCTAAATAATTAATTAATTAACACTTGTCAAACAACAATCACCGATTTATTGGCAATACACGATGAGATACCCAACACCTTGCCATCGCCATTTTCAACTCACTAGTGCTTTGAAATTATCTGCAGGAATTTTAACCTTAAAGTTTGTCTAATTTCAAAAAAATGTTCATCAAATTCTTTCGAATAGAAACAAAATTAATTTTCATACAATTTCTAAAGCAGTTCATAAACTTATTCTCGATTTTTGATTCTATTAATTATAATTTATTAATTAAAATAATAAAGTGGGTGGTATTTTTCATATTTTTTGAAGTTGGTAACATTGACAAAATCGATATATCGAACAGTGAAGGACTTTAAAAAAGTTCATACAATTTTAAAAATATAATTACTTTTTACTAATAGAAGACGTAGATTAATTTTCCACAATATAAATATGAATCAGGGTGACAAATAACAGATTTAGATTTTAATTTTAATTTTTATAATTCAATTTACTTAACATGATAATATTTGTTACAAATTTTCGCGCGATTGCGCATGCGCATTGCCATAAAATCAAAGCGCCATCTGTCAATTTTATAGGTGGCGCTTTAAAAAAAAATTATGTCTTTGATAGACGTGACGTGCACATCTTTGACAAATTGATGTCAGCAATTTGATTGACTCTGATAATAATTTTCTTTAATTATTTACATAAAATTTTACTCTTCCAAAGATGCAATGAAATTTTAACAATCCATTTCAGGTTTCTGTAAAGAAATTTTTGCTTCCAAACTGTTTTTTAATCTTGGTAAGTTTGTTTTACAATTCCTTATACAATCTCATCTTACAAAAATCTTTAATAATCCAATTCCAAAATAAATTAACATATTAAAACAATAAATTATCATTAATTGTTTTAAAATTGAATTTCTAACAAATTATTTTAATTATTATATTAATCTTGACATTATATTTTGACACAAATGACACGTAACGACTTTCACTTGAAAGTCCCATTTTTTCAGTCCTTAAAAGTTCATTTAAGTTTTCTATTTTCAGACACTGGAAAATAAGATTTTGTTATTGAAATTAGAAATTTGATAAAGTGGTAATTTTTTTTTATATTTTAAAACAGGAGTTTATGAACTTGGATGAATGGAATTCTCTTTTTTTGCTCGTTCGTCGGCTTTTAATGTTTTCATTATATTAATATTTAGATAATTTCTTGCAATTGCAAATGAAATTGCACTTAAAAATGAACTGTCCATTAGCCAATTTGGAATCTTCATGCATAGAAAAACATTGAATAAAATCTCCATGAATAGTGGAGTCCACAAAATAATTGCTAGGAATAAATTGATTTTTAGAATTTTGCTAAATTTTTGTTCTGTTACTAATTTTTTTAAAATACTCTTTAGTAAGTCATCTTCGATAATTTGAATTTTTACAGGTGAATTACGTTCTAAATTGGGAGAAGTTTTTTCTCCACTTTCTGGAAACCAACCAATATTTTTTTTCACTTCATTTTTGTCGAAAGTCAAAATTTTCAAAGATTGACAATTTGTTTCTATTTTTTCCTTAATTTGCCGAAATTTATAACTCACACAAACATTTATTATTGTTGACACTAAAATTGGAATGAAATAAACAATGAACAGTAAAATAAAAAGATGAATTTTTAAAAAATTCGTTGACACTAAACATTGATTTTTCAAACATTGAAAGTCATTTGGTAAAACGATGTTTCTATTTATACGTTTATCCTTGATTCGAACCTTTTGTATTCCATTTTTAATTTTTTTAATTATATCTTCGTAGATGTCATTTTTCGATATGTTATTAAAATCAGAATTTTTTTTTTCAACACTATTCTCATTGTTTACATTTGTTTCAGATTCGATAGTTTCCACTGGCTGGAAATTAGTGTGATTTTTCTCTAAGTCATCAAATAGTTTCCAATCGTCGACAAATTCAATATTTGGGAGTGAAAAATTATTTTCCCCAAGTGTGACATTCCAAAAATTGACACTTGTAGAATTTTCCGTATTTTCAGTTAAAGTGTCATTGACCAATTTGTAAATATTTGAAACAACTGCGTCAATTTCCTGAGAGTGAATATTCGATTCTAAAATTGAGTCATTTTCCTCGATGTTAGTAATTTCAGAATAAAAAGATAAATTTCCTTGTGAAGAGCAATGATCGAAGGGAAAATTGCTGGTGAAAATACAATCGTCTTCTGTTGCCATTCGTTCATCGATTGACATTTTTGGATATTCTCCAAAATGAAGAATAATTGTAATCAAAAGTGGCAAGAGCCATTGAATAAGAATATTAATTATTGTCATTTTATATTTTGATGATTGATCGAAATTAATTTCTCTCAAGTTGTTGAGTGTTAAATCATTTGAAACTATTTCCTCAAGATCGGAATTTTTAGTCGAGGATCCGGCAGTTGGTTCATTTTCCATTGAGTCTTGATGAATTGTTTTCTTCTCGTTGATGATTTGCTTCATTATTTTAATTGATTCGGTGCAAGATCCATCGAGATGGGTAATATTCATGATGTAGTGTAGAGAATATCCCAGTAGTGATAAAAAAGCATTGGTGAATGGTATAAAAAACATTCCATAGTGCATTATAATGTTTAATTCACAATTCGTTGGATTTTCCATTTCGTCAGTTTTTTCCTCTTCTCTCGAGTATTTGAAAATGTGAAGAATTTCAGGATTGAAGTTTGTTGTATTGTTATTAATAACACTGGCACTTTCTTGCTTAACAGTTGTGTTCATATTTAATTGATTGAAGAGAAAAATTAATCCCGCAAATATTGAACTAAGTGCGTCGGATATTGTAAATAAATGATGAGGTGATGACAGGCATTTTTTTATATTTTCACGGAATAAATAGAAAAATGTTGTTAAACTCGAACCCAACAGGGCGTAGGCCGCAATTCCCAATGTTGTCGAATACATTTTTTAAATTTTTCACTTTTTTAATCACTTTTTGCCAAAAAAATTGTTCTAAATTTAATTTTTCTAATTAAAATTATTCCGCTTTTTCAGATTTTTTTTTCTATAGTTTTCGAATTACTTTATTATTTATTTTAATTGTTTTTTCGATTTAATATTTTTTATGTTTAATTTTTAGATATTTTTCACTTATTTTTAAAATAGTTTTTCACTTCTTTTTAAAATAGTTTTTCACTTATTTTTGAAATATTTTTTCAAATCTACTGTTTTCCATATTTTTCCAAATATTTTTTATATCTTTCACATTATTTTTTTACATTTCTCAAATTATTTTTTAAATTTGTCAAATTTTTTACATTTCTTAAATTTTTTTTTTGAAATTTGTCAAATTTTTTACATTTTGTTAAATTATTTTTTAAATTTGTCAAATTTTTACATTTTTTAAATTACTTTTTTAAATTTGTCAAATTTTTTACATTTTGTCAAATTATTTTTCACATTTTTCAAAATTATTAGTTTTTATATTTTTCAGATTAGATTGCAAATGTTGGTTTCAAATTATTTTTTTAATGGTCGTTTTAGTCTCTTTTTTTTCTAAAGAAAATTGTTTTTAATTATTTTTTTCAAACATCAATTGTGAATACCGTTCGTTTTGATGTTTGTTCGAAATTAAAAGACCAGCAACTGTTTTTAGTTTAAAAGTTTTACAAGTTGGCTGTGCAGAATTCTTTATGGGGGCTTTGTTTCTGATAAGAAGCAACCTATTGGAAATGTGTAACTGTAAATAAATTAAAATAGGGGCTAGGGTGCAATTATCATTTTTATTTTTATTTCTAATTTAGCTATACTTTAGAGTCGTTAGTTACTTTTTTGCATTTTTATTACAAAAGTTCAATTCGATTATTTTTTTGCAAATTTTAACTAATAAGTTAAATATCACATTTGTGTAATTTTGTTTTTTATTTCTACAGTTTTATTTTTTTTTTTAATTATTAAATTATTATTTTATTTATTTTTTTTGTTTTATTTATTTTTTTGTTTTATTTTTTTTTGTTTTATTTTTTTTATTTCATTTTTTTATTGTGGAAATTTTATTGTGTAATTTGAGTAATTAATGAGTTTATTTATTTGTTTTGCAGTGAATATTCGTCATGTCCATAAGACGTCGAATAGATCCATCGAAAGCAATACGGATATGGGACACAATAAAAATTACATTGAACCAAAGAAATTTACCAACGTACGATCGAATTGCACGTCATTTGGCACGTGTTTATACAATTTCGGAACAATCAGCTCAGGATGAATTGAGCAGTGCATTATTGGATGGACTTTTATTAAAAACACTGCCTGGAAAATGTGGCACTGAACAAGCAATTTTATCATTACCAACAGAAACGATTGATAACGATACATACGATTGGTACTGTTGCGAATGTCATAAAGCTGGAAAAGTCGATTGCTGTCAGCAATGTCATCGTGTTTTTCATTTAGAATGTCACAAACCAGAGGATACGGGGAAAAAAATCTGTTCCTTTTGTGAAGTTCGTTTCATTTTTTTTATCATTATTATTATTATTATTAGTTAGAAAATTTATTGTCAATCATTATTTTACGAATTATAATTAATTAATTATAATTCAAAATTGATGATAGAAAATTTATTATTTTACATTGCCAAATTTTTTTATTAATGACATTTTTTTCTACTTTTCAGAAAATAAATAGCGACACGTTTGCTGATAGAGAGGAATTAAACAAAATTTTAGGCTACATGTGTGGACATTTGAAAGCAAAATTACCAGCGGAAATCACAAATCGACAGATTGTTGAAGATAACACTTCACCTGTTGTACCTCCTGGTGGTTTAGCGGGTCCAACTTGGATCAGCGAGGGTGAGGATTCATGGAGGCCGGGTATTTTAATTAAAAATCACATGGACCTTGCAATGATGGATGCGAAGACACGTCGAAAAGAGTATAAAAATCTCGCTGAATTTCAAGCCGAGGCTCACAATATTCTTCATAATATTGTCATTTATCATGGAGGTAATTTTAATATTTAAATTAAAAAGGAAAATCAGGGTGTCTACTAACCGGAAAATTCAAGAAAACCGGTAAATAGCCGGGAATTTAGTTTGACCGGGAATAAGCCAGAAATTTTATGTCAAACCGGGGATTTTTTCACCAAATTAAAAAAAGTTTTATTACTTTTAATTTGTTTTAATTTAAAAAAAGATACATACTTAACATTTTTTTGCAAAATTAAATTTTCGTAAAGTTTTTTTGAGAATTCTGAAAAATAAGATTTTTGAAATTTTTCATTTCTATTGTTTCAAGATAATTGAATTTTTATAAACAAATAATTTTAAAAATTTTGAAATAATTAAAAATTCTTTACATTCTATTAAAAATAATTTCTTTTAAAAAAATTTTATTTAAATTTTTCGATAATAATCAAAGTAAAGGTAATCACCATAATTAATAATTGAATTAAATTGAATTATTGAACTTATCTTAAATTTTTATAATTTTAAATTTCTAAATATTCAAATAAATGATATTCGTTTCTGCCGCAAATTAAATTTTTATTACTTATTAAGTACATAATTAATTATTACTGCTTATTATTATCAAAAATTTTAGTAAAATTCTTCGTAAGAATTAATTAATTTTTGAAAGGATTCAATTACTTTTATAAATAAGAAATAAAAAAGTATCATTATTTTAGTTAAAAACACTAAAGAAATTGTATTTTACAGAAGTTACAAATATTTGCAAAAATTCAATTTTGTTCAAAAATTAAAAAAAATTTTAGTCAAAATTGCAATTATTTTTTATAAATAATAAACATTTCACAGAAATTCAACTATTTACAATTTTTTTTATAAATTTTTTCGCAATAATTCAATTATTTTCATAAATAATAAAATTTTTTACAAAGATTCAATTATTTTCATGAATAATAAAATTCGTCATAGAATTTCAATTGTTTTTAATACAATTTTAACCGAATTTCTCAAAAAATGTAATTCTTCTTGAAAATTTTATTAAAATTCGTCGAAAAAATTCAATTATTTAAATATTTGTTGATAAAATTCTTTATGAGAATTTAATTTTGAAAAGAATTCATTTATTCAATAATTTTTTAATTTTTGTATTAAAAAATGAATTTCAGATAAATAATTTTAAATAATTGATAATTGTTTATTTATTTCTTTCGAAGAATTTTAATAAAATTTTTTAAATTAATTACATTTTTCGAAGAATTTACTTAAAATTTTATTAAAAATAATTGAAATCTTGTAACGAACTTTTATTACATTTTTTAAAAATAATTGAAATCATGTGAAGAATTCTATTATTTAGGAAAACAATTGAATTCTTGCAACGATATTTACTACATTTCTTTTAAATAATTGAAATCCTGTAAAGAATTTTATTATTTCTAAAAATAATTGAATTCTTTCGAGAAATTTTATTAAAATAGTAGATTTTGTAAATATTTGAATTTCACTGAAGAATTTCATTATTTGTGAAATGTTATTGAATTCTTGCAAAAATGTTTGAAAATAATTACATTTTTTGAGGAATTCATTTAAAATATAAAAATAATTTAAATCCTAGGAAAAATTTTATTATTTATGATAATAATTAAATTCTTACAACGAATTTTATTACATTTTTCTAAACAATTGAATTGATGTGAAAAATTGTATTACCTACTTATAAAAATAATTGAATTTTTGCGAAGAATTTATTTAAAAATATTTATTTCCATAAATAATAAAATTTTTATGGAGATTCAATTATTTTCATGAATAATAAAACTAATATAAAATAGTTGAAATCCAGTGAGGAATTTTATTATTTAGGAAAATAATTGAAGTCTTGCAACGAATTTTTATTACATTTTTTTTTTAAATAATTGAATTCTTTTGAGAATTTTTATTAAAAAAACATTATTTTCAAAAAATTTAAAGAAACTCGTCAAAAGAATTTAATTATTCATAAAAACTCTAATACAAATTTTTGAAGACATTTGTAGATTTATTTATGTTTGAAATCAAATAAATTTAAATTTGATGGGAAAAATTAGGACAAAGCCGGGAATTTTGCTGAACGAAAATAGTAGACACTTTGAAATTACTAATTAAATGCTATTCTATTCAATTAGTTGAATTTTGTGTTTTAATTTCAATATTTAAAATGAAAGAAATTTTTTCGAAATTCCAGAGCAGAGTATAGTTGGAGAAATGGGTTTGAGAATGTATGAAGATTGTTGCTACGATCTTCAAGAAATACGTCGTTGTTCTGATTGTTATCGACTTTCAAATGAAAAAGGCGAGAAAATGTGGTTCTGCAAACCCTGCAATCCCCCTCATAAATTAGTTTACGCAAAACAAAAGGGCTATCCATATTGGCCGGCAAAAGTCATGCAAATCTTGAAAGGTAATGTTTACGATGTGAGATTTTTCGGTGGGCAACATTTAAGGGCAAACATCAGCGAGGAATTCATACGCCAAATTAATGTTAATCTAAAAAGTCTTCAGGTAATTATCACTAAATATTTTTATCCTTGTTATTCTATCAAATAACAAAAAAAGAAAAATATTCTTTTCAAAAATCAATTCTTCGGTTTTCTTTACAAAAAAAATTATTTTACCATGAAATTATTATTATTATTATTTGAAGAAATATTTCTTCTTTCATTTAAATAAAAATGTTGACTTTCTTTTTCAGATTAAAAAATCGAATGCATGGAATAAAGCATACGATGAACTAAAACACCATCAAGCCTTACTTCAAAAACTTGGCAAAAGAAAGAATTCTGATACAAATTCAATGAATTTGAAAGAGAAAAAAATTCGTAAATTGGAGAAATCAAATACCAAAGAAGTACCAAACTTTCCATTGAAGAAACAACTTTTAAAAGACTTGAGAGTTAAAGTTGAGAGAATAAGTTCAGAAGGTAGTTCAGATCAATCAGAAAAGGAGGATAAAGATGAAAAGGATAATTTATCATCAAAAGTGATAAAGAAAAAAACACCAGAATTGCATTTACCAGTTGTTCATGAGAATGCTGGTGAAATTTCCACAACTTTTCCACAGGGTATGAAAAAAGAGGGTTCACAAGAGGATATGGTTACGTCCAGTTCTCAGGAACCAAGGACAAAATGTGTTCTAATACAAACGGAACAAGTTCAATCTGATGTTTTTCCTGGAAAGGTAATTTTTACTAATTTTATTTTTGTTTTTTTCTTTTATATTTCCCCTTCTGTTTAATTATTTCTTTAACTAATTCAAATAATTTTGCAAAAGGAAAGTGTTGTACAATTTTGTATTTAATTAATTGAAATAATGTTAAAAATGAAAGTACTGAACAATTTTTTGTTTAATTATTTGAAATAATGTTAGAATAGAAAGTACTGTACGATATTTTGTTTAATTAATTAAAATAACGTTATAATAGGAAATACTGTACGGTTTTTTGTTTAATTAATTGAAACAAAGTTAAAAAAAACTACTGTATAATTTTTTGTTTATTTAATTGAAATGAAAAAAGGAAATACTGAACGAGAGAGAAATTTTCAGGTGAAGAGAGAACGGAGAACTTCTGATCAACATGGACTGATTGATAAAATGAGACAGGAACTTCGTCAGGAAATGGAAAAAGAGAAATGCAGAGAAATTGAGAATCTTCAGGCAGAACATGCGAAGCAAGTGCGACAATTAAAGGAAAGACACCAACAACTTGTTTCCGAAATTAAGAAAAAACAATGGGTAAGTTTTTTATTTTATTTTTATTAGTATAATTCAATATTATTATAAATTTATAACTATTACTCATTTTATTTTAATTACAATTTTATTAAGAATTCGTAAAAAAAATATTATTATTTTATTCATGAAAAAGCAAATGGTTTTTCAAACTGGAAAAATTGTCTCTCAGTCATTGGGAAAATTCATCAATTTAGCCCCAAAGATCGAGGGTCCAGTTTCTTTTAATTTTGATTTCGACTATTTTCATATGAGTCAGTTCATTAAAAAATGATAAAATAAAATAAATAAAAAAAATATTTTTAAACAAAAATTCGTTTTTATAGTGTAAAATAATTTCTGCAATTCGAATTTGTTAAAAATTGACTTTTAAAACGAGATTAACAGGGTTCCCACAGGTCAGGGAAATCAGGGAAAAGTCAGGGATTTTTATTAAAGTACTGGAAAAAATTAAATTTGCAGGATTTATAATTATAGTTTTATTTTATTTTTGAATATATGTATATTTAATTAATTATTAAAAATCATGGATTTATAAAAGAATTTCAGTAAAAAAACACTAAAAAAATTGTATTTTAGAGAAGTTACAAATGTGTAAAAAATTCAAATTTGTTCAAAAATTAAAAAAAAATTCTAGTCAAAATTTCAATTATATCTTTAAAAATAATAAAATTCTTCTCTAAAATTCAATTATTTTTATAAATAATAAACATTTCACAGAAATTCTACTATTTACAAATTTTTTCGCAATAATACAATTATTTTCATGAATAATAAAACTGATCATAGAATTTCAATTATTTTTAATACAATTTTAACCGAATTTCTCGAAATGTGTAATTCTTCTTAAATTTTTTTATTAAAATTCGTCGAAAAAATTCAATTATTTAAAAATTTGTTGATAAAATTCTTTATGAGAATTTAATTTTGAAAAAATTCATTTATTCAATAATTTTTTCATTTTTGTATTTAAATAATTGAATTCTCATAAAATTTTCTAATAAAAATTGTTTTAAAAATAAATTTCAGATAAAAAATTTTTAAATAATTGATAATGTTTATTTCTTTCGAAGAATTTTAATAAAATTTTTTAAATTAATTACATTTTTCGAAGAATTTACTTAAAATTTTATTAAAAATAATTGAAATCCTGAGAAGAATTTTATTATCTATGAAAATAATTAAATTCTTGCAATGAATTTTATTACATTTTGTTTAAATAATTGAAATCCTGTGAAGAATTTTATTATTTATGGAAATAATTGAATTTTTTTGTGAAATTTTATTAAAATAGTAGATTTTGTAAATATTTGAATTTCAGCGAAGAATTTCATTATTTGTGAAATGTAATTGAATTCTTGCAAAAAATGTTTGAAAATAATTACAGTTTTCGAGGAATTAATTTAAAATTGTATTAAAAATAATTTAAATCCTAGGAAAAATTTTATTATTTATGATAGTAATTGAATTCTTACAATGAATTTTATTACATTTTTCTAAATAATTGAATTGATGTGAAAAATTTTATTAATTATAAAAATAATTGAATTCTTGCGAAGGATTTTATTAATTTTTTGTTATTAATTAAATTTTTATAGAAATTTAAATTATTATAAAATAGGAAGATAGCGATCACTCCGAGTCGAAGACTCGGAGTGATCGCTATCTACCTGATTTATAATAATATTCTTTAAAGTTATTGAATTTCAAAAGGTTTAAATTTAAGAATCAGAATATTCTTTTGGGTCAGGGAAAAGGTCAAAATTTTGTCTGGAACTCAGGGAAAAAGAAAATTAATTTTTTGTGGAAACCCTGATTAATGAATTGACTCGTATTCTGGTTTAATTTGAAAGTAAAATGTAAAATTAAATAATTTTTACAGTGCTATAATTGCGAGACCGAAGCAATTTACCATTGCTGTTGGAATACTGCTTACTGTAGCACAGAATGCCAGCAACTTCATTGGCAGCGCGAGCATAAGAGAGTATGTCGACGAAAACGATAACGATTGAATTCAACAACATTGTCGAACAGATCGCTGAAAGCACAAATATTTCTTCTTGACATGACGGAATTGCTTTCCAAGCCTTTCTTTTAATAAAAAGGCAATGTTTTATTACGAAAAAAAAGAAATCAGTCACTTGACCAAAAAAAAATGACTCGAGGTTTTCCTCCTCCAAAAAAAATACACTTGTCGATTTACAAAAAAAAAAAAAAATGACGAGAATATTTAGACAACATTTATTAATTAATAATTGATATTAATTAATATTATTCAAAAAGTTTTGAAAAAAAAATTTTTTAAATGTACATAGTCTGACGTATATTTGGAGTCATGAGTCTCTTTTTCGAATGGAAATTTAACAAAAAAAAAAATGAAGATAAACATGTTTTTTAGATATTTATTAAATTTATTAAATTTATTACGTATATATATTATGAAAATTCAAATAAGTTGAGAAAAGAAATCATTTGTCAGTTACAGTATTTAGTTGGTCAAAGTGTATTTTTGAAAAGCCTAAGAAAAGTTTAAAAGTTTTTCTTATAAAAAAATTATTTGCTTTCAATGCTTTCTTTCTAAAACAAAAAAAAAAGTTAAATTCTTTTAAAAAAATTTCTTTATAATTTATAATTATGTCTTTAAATATTATATATTTTTCTCTATAGTCATAAATGTCTTATCAATATATTTTAACTTCTGTTAAATGAAGTTATAAATAATTTCCAATTACGTCTATATTTTTTTCTTTTATCTTTTATTTAACGTTTAGTTTTTGTTAGCAATAGAATTCATAATAATTTTTTTTTTTTATCACTCGTGATATTTATAATTAAAAGTCCGATGTGATTTGTTTTTTTTAACATTTGCCAAGTCAGTGAACTTGTTAATGCATTTCATTTATTTTTTGTGTTTGTTTTTTTTGTAATTTTATTTAAATTAAGGAAGAAACTGCTTGAAGTTTGTGCTCTTTATATTTCTGAGCAATGAGTAGAAAGAAATTGCTGTGATAAATTGCACATAGTGCAAGCATTCTGTACAAAAAAAAGCCTTAAAAATTGCAAATAATACTTTAATATATATTATCTATCTTGAGTCAACTTTAAAAAGAAAATTCTCATTAATTTTAAATACATATCCGTTTTTTCTTTGAAAACAAAGTTTTTATTTGGATTTTCAATGAAAGTATATGAATAGAAAAATAATAATTCGGATTTAAAAAAAAATTGATGCATAACATTAAATTCTTCATGCGCTAGTAAATTGAAACATAACAGAAAATAGACATTTGCACAGCTCGAAACTTTCAGTCCTTAAAAAAAAAGCATTTTTATCGTTCCTATTATATATTATATATATGTATAGTAATTAAATCGACGTATATTTAGTTAATTCTATTTTACAATTGTCTTCGAGAATAAACATAATTGCCCGTTAAGATTTTCATATTAAAAAGATAGACTCTTGTATTATGAATTTAATTCATAAAATAAATAATTCATTGAAATAAGCTTTAATTCTATCATAAGTTTATAAACTTTATTATTTAAAGCTTTAGTCATAAAAATAAAACTAACGGGATCAAATAATTACAATTAGAAATTATATATAATAAAATTATAAAAATTGGACAAAAATAAATAAGTCTAGTTCCAATTGTAATTTCTTTCGATTCTTTCAATTTTAGTTTAATCATTTTTTTCATTATTTTTCAGATTTATCATTTAACTTTAATTTATAATTTATTATTATAATTTAAAAAAAAAACAATAATTTACTATTTACAAAGCATTTAGTGACAAAAGACGAGCAAAATTGTGAACTTAAATCGAATCTAAGTTTTTATTTCTTTTTCATTTGAATTTGAACTTTCGTCTAAACTGTCGCTGATTTTAATAAAATTAGTGCTTATCACTCCATTTAGTGTTAATTTTTCAAGTAATTGAAGTTCAGCTTGATTTAATTTTTCTCCCAATTGTCGTAAAGCACTTAATACTTCACCTCGTTCTCTTTCACTTGCGTCTTTACTTAATTTGCCAATTTTTAATTCTCTATCAATTTCGGAGAGTCGATTTCTCAAACGATCCGGTTCTCTTTTACCGAACATTCGAATCACTGCGGGTGTTTTGAAAGCTGAACTAATTGCCAATTGTGTTGCCTATATGAACAATTAATTATTAATTAATTTATTAATTTAAAATGCATTAAATTTCATTTAATTTTAAATTTTCATTTCAGGGCTCGAACCAGTGAAAGTATTTTAAAATACAGGCTTTACGGATTAAAAATGAAAAATTACGGACCAATTACTGACAAAAATATAACCAGTTCGAGTCAAATAAAAAAACATTTTACTTAAAACTATAAATTAAATTTTTCATAAAGAATATAAAACATAACCGAGTGATAAAATCATCAATTCAATTATTATTTTCAAGTTTTTTTTAACTAAAATTCTTCTTTAAATCGATTATTTTTAATAATTCTCAAAAAAGTTCTTTGACAATTTTCAAATCCATTTGTTTACAATATTCAATTTTACGAAATTTCAATTATTCGTAAATTCTTCAATTGAATAAATATTAGAAAATAAAAACTTAAAATAATATAAAAAAATCCCATTAAACTTTTTAAAAAAAAAAAAATTTCAAAGTTCAATTATTTTGAAATTAACATAACTTTTCACATCATTCAATTATTTTAAAAAATGTAATAAAATTCATTGTAAGAATTCAATTATTATCATAAATAAATAAAAAAAATTTTCCTATCATTTAAATTATGTTTAATACAATTTTAAATGAATTCTCCTCGAAAAATGTAATTATTTTCAAACATTTTTTGCAAGAATTCAATCACTTTTCACAAATAATGAAATTCTTCGCTGAAATTCAAATATTTTCAAAACCTACTATTTTAATAAAAATTCTCAAAAGAATTCAATTATTTAAAAAAAATGTAATAAAAATTCGTTGCAAGACTTCAATTATTTTCCTAAATAATAAAATTCCTCACTGGATTTCAATTATTTTTAATACAATTGAAAGTAAATTCTTCGAGAATTTAATTATTTAAATACAAAAATGAAAAAATTATTGAATAAATGAATGTTTTTCAAAATTGAAAGTAAATTCTTCGAGAATTCAATTATTTAAATACAAAAATGAAAAAATTATTGAATAAATGAATGTTTTTCAAAATTGAATTCTCATAAAGAATTTTATGAACAAATTTTTAAATAATTGAATTGTTTCGACGAATTTTATTCAAAATTTTAAGAATAATTAAATTTGTCGAGAAATTCAATTAAAATTGTATTAAAAATAATTGAAATTCTGTAATGAGTTTTATTATTTATGAAAATAATTGAATTCGTAAAAAGAATTTTATTATTTACGAAAATAATTGAAAACATGTTAAAATTTTATTATTTATGAAAAGTAAGTGAATGATTGCGAAGAAATTTATAAAAAAAATTTGTAAATAATTGATTAATTGTGAAATTTTTATTATTCTTTGAAAATAATTAAAGGTTTGCATAGAATTTTATTAAATTTTTTTAAATTATTGAATTCATTTGGAAACTTTTTTTCAAATTGTAAATATTAAAAATCATTGAATTTTTGAAAATAATTGAAATTTTGCCAAGAATTTAATTAAAATTCCTGAAAATAATTGAATTTAGGAGAAGAATTTAATTATTCCTAAAGATAATTAAAATTTTGATAAGAATTTAAGAAAATTTTTTGAACATAATTGAATTTCTGCGAAGAATTTTATTACTTTTGAAAATAATTTAATTTCTGCAATCATTTGTACCTAATTTCTTTAAATTTTTCCAAATTATATCGAACAATTCACGAACTATTTCGAGCCCTGTCATTTAATTTACAGTCTTAATTTGTTAATTAATTGAAATTTACCATTTGCATGGCTCCAAGTTCATCGACAAGAGTCACGTCTCCAGATATAAGTCTTTGTAAACTTTCATTAAATTCCCTTAATTGTTCCATTGTTTCTTCTTTAGTCTCCTCATATTCAGCATCTTCTAATTCATCCCTAAAATACCAGAAAATTTTCAACCTAGTAATATTAATGATTGTAAATATTTTTTTTTTGTTACTAACGAGAAAAGTTACCTGCAATTTTCTAAATCTTCTAATTGTTGTACAAGTCGATCGAGTTGCTCTTCTAAATTTTTTCTCAGTCTTTCAGTTTCAGCTTTTCCATATGAAGCCATTTTTAATAAAAAATATTTCTTGTCTAGTAAAATATAACAGAATTTTAATAATGAAAATATTTTTTTATTGATAAAAACTAGGTTATGTTTATATGTAAAAATCGTAAAAATTTATTTTTCTACAACTATAGGGAATGTAGGGAAAGAATTATTACTTTGGGAATAATTAAAAATGGTAAAAACGATTATAGTTCGACTTACAGTTTACAGTTTCCTTTTAGAATTATTTAAATTAATTGTTGTTTTTAAATAAATAACATTGAATGCGCATGAAATGCACCGGTTGGTAGTGTGTAATTCAAATTTCCGCCGCCTAGTGGCGCATCAATCGCAAAGTGAAATTCATCATTGAATGCTTTTTGCGTGTTGCTGAATTTATTTTTTTATTGTATTATTATTTAGACTATTGTGAATAAATTCTCAGTACTAATAAACATTAATAAAGCAACGAACAAGGCACTGCGCTAAAATGTACGTATATCATAGTTTTCTGCATGCATAAATAATATGTTAATATTTCATGGTTTCGCTGCGATCACACGATGGGAAACGCATTTGTTGATAAAGTGATAGTTTTTTGTAGAAAAAAATAATTTAATATTATTCTAATCTTTCGTTTAAATATATAAAAGATATTTAGAAAAACTTAAAGTTCGATTTAATTCACTTGTTTGCATTCTTGTGGGGAGTCATTAAATAATTTCCTCTATTTAAGCAGTGGGTATACTTTTTGTCGTTGGTGATGAAATCTTGGCGCAAAGAAAATGAACACATGTCTCTCCAGAAATTTTTTTTCTGTTTCTACATCTCTAGAGTGTTTCTTTTATTCAAATTGTTCATAATTTTTTAATGATTATCTAGTTTTTGAGTAAATTGTACATTGCTTTGCTATTTATGAGCGAAATATGTTGCTTTTTTGTGGTAAGATTTATCATTGGAATTTTCTAACCTATAAATTTAAGACGTGGGGGAAAACCGTTGGTCATTAAAAATTCTTATATAAACTTTTATCTTTTTTATGATTTTGATTTAAATACACATAAAGTGTTAATGAATTTGGAAAGTATTCCATAATATATCGCAAGTTGAATATTAATCCTATTTTTAAACCATCAATTTTCGTTGTCGTTGGTTAAAAAAATATATCAGTTGCGTCTTTTTATTCTCGCGAAAATCAAAATGGCTGAAAAATTTGATACTTCTGTTGGAATTCATATAAAATTTTGTCTTAAATATAAATAAAATAATTTGAAGATTGAGGAATTTTAAATAATTTTAAAAAATGGTAAATTTTGATTCAACTAAACGGATTTTTAATTTTTGTAAAAAAATTAATTAACAAAGATAACTAATTATGAAATTTAGGAATAATTTAAAATTACTAACTAACCTAACTTAAATTTTTTAATTTTTTAAATATTTACTACATTTATAATATAAAGTAAAATTAACTATCTGAAAATAAATGTGAAAAATCATGTTCTAATTCAAATTTCTCGTTTGTTATTTGTAATTTAATTAAATTTGCGTGTTTGAGGACAAGGTTCTTTGACTAGACTATAAAATACAGTATGCAGGTCATTGCATCCGTTTCTAAAGTATACATACTTCGAAACTGAAAGATCAACATTATTAAGCTATTATTTAATATAATGTTTGTTTTCATTAATTTTTATTGAATCGAAGGGTAAATTATATAAAAGCTTCTTTTTGTTGTTAAATTTTCTTCAAAATTAGCAAAAAATATTTTTTGCTATTCCCCCTTTAAAGCCCCCTTTCTAAAAATTGTTGATACGGTCATAAATTTGGTGGGGTAAATTTCCAAAGGGCTGATTGCAGCGCCTCTACATTGCGCAGTGACTTTTACTTTGGTTTTTTGCGCAGCTTAGTGCGACAAAGAAAACTGCCGAAGGAAAAAGATTAGACAAGAAGAGAAGATAGAAATATATATGTATATATATAATTACGAATCCCACCGTCATAAGGCGTGCTTCGGTTAATTTCTTCTTGACGTAAAATTTTAATGGTTTCATTTTAAATTTTGAAGAAAAAAAAAGCCGTGGACACATTGTTAAAATTTCCACCGCTAATGACAGTTAACTATTGTTCATTTGCAGAATTAGCGAGGCCGCGTTGTGCGAGCTTTTCGTGTTGAGTGCGTGAAGGCGTGTAAAACAAGAGGGAAACAGTGGACGGCGGTGATTGTGCAAGACAGAAACAGAAGATACGAAATTGAAAGGAAAGGTGGAAATTGAAAAGAGATAGACAACCGCGCGCGTCTTCTTGCCGCCTTTCGAAAAGAAAAAAAAAGTAAGTTTTTTTTGTCGCTCTCAGTGTGCCTGAAAGAAAAAGAAACGTTTCTCTACAAGTTCAATTTAGTAATTGATTAATATTAGTGACTTGGAAGGTGTAAAGCAATTTGTAAATGTAAAGAGTTCCGTTTGAGAAATCCACGGCTCTATGTGGACCTCAGTGAGTCCCGGGAGGCAAGATTTCAGCTCGAAAGGTGGCAAACGCCTGCGATGAGCATGCCGGGAAAGGGCAATAAACATCATCATATGCCCCATCATCATCAGCAGCAACATCATCCCCAACAACTACATCAAACATCGCACGTCGTCAACGTGAACGTCAATCAAACCGGCGTGACTCATACGCCGCAATATAATACCGTAGTTGCTGCTAATCAACGTTTTGTGCCGCATGCTGGTGAGTTTTTCTAAATATTTCTCTATTTTATTTTTATTATCCCCCCCTTGACAAGATTTTTCTCCATTAGCATTTCATTTTCGTAAGCACACCGCCTGTCGCTAAGCGTGCTCGCAATTTTTAGGTTAGGTCGGCGCTGTCTTCCACGCCCCGATCTCAGATCCGGGCAATTTTCTGGAAATTTGTAGAAATATTTAAAGAAAGATTATTTAAAGCTTATTTACCTAAGTGACAAAAAAATGGAAAATCCAACAAACGAAGGTGAATTACTTTAAACAATTTTTTACCACGGCGAAACTTTTGTATTTTATTTCTTTTTTCAAAAAATCAGTTTTTTGTTTTTTAAAAAAGAAATTAATAGGTAAAATATTAAGTTGCTTTCTTTTATCTATTTTGTATCAAGATTGAGTAAATGAACAATCAGAGTGAATTAAATTATAATAATTATTATGTAGGAGTCAGTCACCAGTTTGAACTTTGCATTGAAATAATACCAGCATGCATGAAACACGTGGTTCTTTATCTATTTTCTCTAATTAGTCTACATGTAAAGCATGTGCTTTTAGAGTGGAAAAAAATGTCAAAAAAAAAAAATGATTGAAAATTAACCAGAATAGAATTGAATAGGATTTTTGTTAACGGGAAATTTTATTTTTAAACTAAAGTAATTAAAACGTGCTGAATTTTTTTCTTTGAGATTACAAATTCGTGAATGTTTTTTTCTATAATATTGTGATCTTTATTTTATTTTTTTATCAAAGCAGAATTTAGAATTTTTTTTCTCTATTACTTGTTTGAAATTATGGCAATTTAAAAAAATTTTGTTTGCTCTTTTTTTCTTCTTGAAAAGTGTGATAATTCTTGAGGAATTTGTGATGTCATTTTTTGCTTCCTTTAATAGCCCTTGAAAGAGTAAATAATTTGATTTACAACTCTCGTCCTTCGAACGTTTTTTAAACGAATAAGGTTTTCTTGCTCCATAAGGTTGTTTTCATCAAGTCTAGAATGATTCATTTCACGATATCTTTCTCGATGGTAAGGTGCAATTTTTTTCATCTAGAAAGTCGACACTCGATGTAAATATTCCTGCTTTATTTTTGTTTTTTTAGTATTCAGGCATTTTTTCAAATTGTTTCCAATTCTCTTTAATATTCTTGTCGCTAAAAAAATTCTTGTGAAATATTTTAATTATTATTTAACCGAAAGTTAATGCTGCGTTTGAAAGAATATTCTGAAATAATAATTCCAAAGAATATTTTTTTGGAGAATTTTCTGTTTAAATCTGGAAATTGTTTGTACATAAATGCTCACTCTTTTTTCAACATTACAGAGGCAGTGGACAAAAAAAACAACAATTTACTCTCTTTAGTCTGTGTGACAAAAGTATAGTGTCCTCTGGGCAATAGAGGAGAACCGGAAGTCAAACATTTTATGTAATCATTTAAATCATTTTCTTTCTTCTATATAACCCTCTCGAGGCATTAGAAACGCTAGTATTATAACGTTTACTGGTATATATAGTGCTTATCTGTAACTCTCACTGATAAGGCACAACACAAACCGATTGTGATAAGGTTGAAATTTAGAAGAAAAATTCTTTCAGCAGAGTCTAATATAATTTTTACATATTAATAACCCTTTTCGAAATTATTTCACTGTGTGAAAATTGTTCTTCTTTCACTTTTGTTTAAATAATTTCACTTTTTAGTGTATTGAGATTTTTTTATTTTATTCAACATAATTTTTATTTCGATGAATGTTTTTTATTATTATTAATTATTGCTATTATTAATGCTAATGTTATTAATTAATTTATTGATACTATTATTTATTTACTTACATAATCTGTTTAAATCAATTTTAATAAATTAAAATGAAATTACTATCAAAATAGTAATTTTTTTTATTCGTAGTAAATTTTCACAGTTTTTTCTAAGGATATCAAATTGAGACAAAAAACATATCAAGAACGTTGCTTCGCAATATTTTTGATACGTTTTTTGTCTCAATTTGATATCTTTGGAAAACTGTGTTGGCAAAATTAATTTCTTAAAGTTTCGAACATTTAAATGAACGACGATATTTTTTTTTACTTTTATTTTATTTCGTGAACAGGCTAAAAGCCTTTAAGTACAGAAAAGGAGAAAAAAAAATTCATATCAATCTTTTAACTTGTATTTTTTTATTAAAAAAATTACTTTTTACATTAAAAACTAATGCTTGATTGAGTAATTGTTAATTTTCAAATTCAGAACAAAATTTTTTTAGAATTTTCAGAAATTCTGCTTTAATATGATCAGTTTTTTAATTAATTAATTAATTAATGTGAATTCAATTAATTATTTAACACCAATTTAATTAATTTATTTTTTTAAAAATTAATTATTTAACATTAATTTAATGTTAAGTAATTAATTGAATTCACATTAATTAATTAATTATAAAAACTAATTATATTAAAGCAGAATTTTTGAAGATTCCAAAAATATTTTTTTCTGAATTTGAAAATTCAAAATTTTTGTATAATAATTAGTAATTAATAATCAGTAATAAAATAAATTCGGGGTGGCCGCATGTCAGAAAAATGTCAGGAAAAAAAATTTTTGTCAGTAAAGTCAGGGAAATGAAAAAAAAATTTTGTCAGGGAAATTAAGAAAATTGAGACTTTTTCGATTTTTCTTCCAAATATATTGCAACAAGATACTACATTTTTTAGAATGATAATGCAACTTATTTCGATTTTTAAAGTGCGAAAAATAAACTATAAACAAATCTTTCAAAAATTATTTTTGAATCACTTTTTTAAGATAGTTAAATTTTTCAAATATATATCTATAATAAAAATCTTTTTGAATTATTGAAATTTTTTAAAATTTAATGGAAAATAATTAATTTTCTTCAAGTATTTTGTTACAATTTTGAAAAATCAAACTTTTGAAGAATTTTAATTGCAAATTTTGAAAATAATTTGAATAATCAAAATTTGTAAATGAAAAATCTTTAAATATAAAGTTTTAAAATAAAAATTAATGAAAATTAGCTTCTAATTTTTTAAAATTCAATACTTTCAATGACAAATTTCCGAAAATTCAAGTACAATACAAAAAATAATATTTTAGAATTATTTTTAACATTTTGGGAGAAAAAAATCATGTTAAAAATTTTTAAGTAAAATTCATCAAAAAATTGATTAGTTTTTTTAAATTTTAAAAAAGAAATTCAATTACTTTTGCAAAATTACATTACAATATTTTTAATAACTAATTCTTAGAATTGTTTTATTATATTTTATTTAAATTCAATTATCTTCGAATAAAATAAATAATAATTTATAAAAGTTTACTTTTTTAGACTTATTAAAATTTCAGAGAAATCGAGGTAATATTTAGAATAATTAATATTCTTCAAAAATTCAATTATTTTTCAAAAATTTTACAAAATTTCAATTGTTTGGAAAGTTTTCAATCTTATGTCATTAAAAAACTATTATTTTGAAAAAATTATTGAAAAATATTTTTAAAAAATTAATTGTAAGAATTTATTTATTATTTCAAAAAATTATTTAAAATATTTTATTTAGAGATGAAGTTTAGTTGAAAATTGTAGAAAATAATTGAATTCAGATTAAATTATAATTTTTGAAAATGATTAAAACTCACAAATTTTACTCATTATTCGTAAACTTTCATATGTTTTTATTTTTTCAGTAAGAAAATTTTATCAGGAAAAATAATTTTAATGTTAGTAAGTTGTCAGGCATTTGATAAACTGAAAAAATGGTGACCACCCTGGTTAATTTAATTTTGTTGAACATAATTTGGCGGGTGTGGGAAAATTCGGTTCAATAAAAATTTTTCTTTATTATTTCTTTATTTTATTTAATTTAATTATTTAATTTTGTCGAAGTAGAATTTTTTACAAAATAGAAATTGTGTTGAATATCAAATTTTTATAAAAGTGATAAAAATTCTTTTAAAAAAAATTTCATTAAATTACTATCTTCGCTGATTGACAATTCGTTTCTGTCTAAAAATTCCCTGTTTTTTATTTTGAATAGAAATTTCGGCTACATTAATTGGGAAAGTAAATTAGCAGTTTCCTGGCAAATGATTTATTATGATTCTCAATCGTTAATTTCGATTATTTAACAAAATATGTAATCAAATTTTCCGAATATTTGCTTAGAAAATGGAATTTGCATATAATTTTTCCTCTAGAAACAACAATGGTTTTTCTTTTTCCCCCGTTTTTGAAAAGTGTTAAAGACTATATAAAGGAAAAAAGGACAGAGGTTGTTCTCGACGATGTGACTCCGGGTGGGTAGGAGAAAGATGAAACTCTTGCAGCATTTACTGACGATCACGAAATCTAACGGAAAGAACCGAAGTTGTTGTCGACTGGCGGTCGCACGTAGTCGGTGTACATGTGGCAATCAAGCCACACGGTACACACTTTTCTATCATAAATTTTATCATCATCTGTTTTCTTTTCTTTTTAAGTTTCCTTCCTTTTCGTTAATGTAGACAAAAAATAAATTTTGTGCAACTTGCACCGGTGTTTAAATTCAACGGGTCATTTTCTTCATTAGATGAAGAATCTGTGATTCAATATTGAATCCACGTGACCGGGTTTTTTTTTTTCATTTCCCCGTGTGTGTTTAATAGTTTTATCGAACCATCTTGACAAGACTTTCCTAGTAACCGAGGTCTTTAACTTTTTATAAATTTATTATTTCTTTTTGGAGAAAGAATTTTACTTTTTCTCTAAAAGTGTTGAGGAAAAAAGCATGGCTTTTTGGATGCTCATCCTTCACAGCATATGTTAGCTCGTGTAGAGGGAATATTCGATTTGGTAAGAAAGCTATCTGGATTACCGGCTTGTCTTGAAATACAAAACGTGGTATTATTTAACAATTTTTTTTTTTTTTTTGAGAAATTAAAACAAGATAGAAGTAGGTAAAATTTTTGACGATTTTTTTTGTGAAAATTAATTCGAGGATAAAGAATAATTTTTTGTTGGTTTTTTTGGCAGTGTGAAAAATTGTCGTGAACATTTTGGAGTACTATCCGGCCCACGCACTTTGGTTTGCGCCAACTCTAGGAGTGAGGTTATATAATTTTCTCGAGAGCGACGAGCGTTTCTTTTCACTTCCCATTCTAGAGGCAATATTGCCTCTCAAGAGGGAGGAGGACAGTATAATTTTTATTTCAAGAGAACAATTTTTGTTTTTGTAAAGTCTTTTCTTGTTTTGTTATTCAATGTGAGATGGTGTAAATTTTTTTTTTTTTTTGAGGAACACGTGGCTTAAATTTTTGCTCACAGTGCGAGAAGGGACGAGCACGCGACAGTTTCAATGATGAAAAAGTGCTTCGGTTTTTGTTAATTAACATTAGGCATTGTTGGAATTGAAGGTGGAGAGAATATAACGAGGAATATGTCGACCGCAATGGGTGAGTAAATTGAAAAAAAAAAATTCTTTTCTAGATTTTTTAATTTCATTTCCTTTTGGAATATTTTTCATTTTATGAATATTTGGAATGTGTAAATATTTCAGAGGTGAACATTTTGGTTGATCTATTTTGTTTATAGAAATTTTGGTTTTGATAAAAATGTGGAAATTTTTTTGGATAAATATTTCGAATAGAGAAATTTCGGTTGATAAATAATTTCGAATGTAGAAATTTCGGTTGTTAAATAATTTCGAATGTAAAAATTTCGGTTGTTAAATAATTTCGAATGTAGAAATTTCGGTTTGTTAAATAATTTCGTGTGTAGAAATTTCGGTTGATAAATAATTTAAATAATTTCGAATGTAGAAAACTTTGTTGATTTAGATTTAGATTGTACTTTTTAATATTGAATTAGAAATAAATGAAGGTATAAAATTCTTTTAGGTTCCATGAGGATTTCGATAAATTGATTAAAGGTCAAGTTGATTGAAGAAAGAATTTGTTTTTCGTTCTCTTTTTTGGCAAATGGAATTTAATTCGGAGCGTTTTGAGAAGATGTCGCATTAGTCTTTCGGTTTTATATTGTAAGCAGCGAAGATGAGAGAAAGATTTTGTCACGTGGTTGCTGTATAGGAGAGAGGAGAGCAAAGAGAGATGACTTGATGTTTTTGAAATGGTTTCACACTTGGAACACGTGTCTGGGACGAGAGGATTTTTTTTCCACCAATATGGAATAGTTATCTTCCCTTGCGGGGGTAGAATTGTTTTCAAAATATTTATTTTTAGATGATTTAGATCAAGTTTTGATGGATTTTTTACTGTGTCGTCTAATTGTTCCTAATTTTATTTTAATGAATTGTGTCTGGTTTTTGACGAGATTAGGTTAATTTTCTAACAATTAGTCTACACGTTAATTATGGTTTCGTCTGTTAATGCAGGTAAAAATTATCAATAGGCAAACTTGGTAATTTTTATTTGCCCTTTGTCCTTTGGAAAGTTGTCTTAATGGCAAATCCTGTTAATGATAATAATTTTACTAATGAAATCATTTTCTGTCTGGTTTCCAGACTCGAAAATTTCTACTTTCTCTTTGGTTTATGAGTTCGACATATTTTTCTGATTTATTCCTCTTTTTGGAGATTTAACAAAATTTTTAGATTCTAAATTTTGTAGATTTTTAGTTTTGTAGATTTTTAGATTTTTAGTTTTATAGATTTTTCGATTTTTAATTTTTTCGATTTTTAGGTTTTTACTTTTGTAGATTTTTAGATTTTTAATTTTGTAGATTCGTCTGATTTTTCTCTGCTCTTTTTTGGAAAACTCGTCCGAATTAGGATCAGTTCCGAGAAAGGCTAAATTTCGCTCTGAATTTCCATTATCAAATTTCTGATAGTAGACCTGTTCGATAGTAGACCTTCTGAATGATAACGTCATACTCCTCCATTCTTATTTAATGTGGCCTTAAAGTCTCGATTGTATAGTCGTTTGAAATATTAATTCAATTTTTTCTTCTCAAAAATTCTCTTGCTATAAATTTCGCGAAGCAGGAAGTAATTAATTTCCATTTTTATCCTCTCCTAATGCGATTGATGAAAATTATTTCTAGTTTCGAATTTTTTATTTAAATCATGGAGAAATTAATTTCGAGGATTGCTCCCTGGGAAATGGAACTGGAAGTCAACGGTGAATAATAGTTTGTTAATTGAGAATCGTGCGGTTTTAGAGAATATATTCAATTGAATTGTGTATAGATGTTGTATTGATTGAGGATAAATTGATAATTATCTCTTTCTCTATAAATGTACATGTGTGTATATTATGTATGTTACAAGTGCGTCTATAGGGTTGATGATAAAATCTTTAGCACAGTTGACATATTAATGCAAAACGTGGGTGAAAGGTGGTGCATTGATTCGAATCGAATCGAAACCAAACAGAACCTGCGGAAAATGTACATTCCAAGCAAGGCCGCTCGCGAGAAGGAGGCCATCGTACATCCGGAGAGAAACTAACCGTACTTTACTTGGACGATGCCTTTGCTTTACGGTTACGTTACGCTCGACTTAACAACCTCTTTAAATTCTTAAACTCCGTTCGATTCAAAGAAGCAAAAGAAGAGGAAAAAATAGAGTTAATAATAAACTTATTGTGGGAAATTAACACATTGACGGAGGGAAGGCTTAACGACTAAATTTGTACCAAATGATTTTGAACTGGGTTTTATTTTCATTGCTTTTAAGATACCTTGGGTCGCGAGAGATTTTTGGCAAAACCCTTTGGAAAATTGATAGTAAAAATAAATTTGAATTTAATTAGACACATTTTCATAGTAGATTCGTTAGTCATTGTTTAATTATTAATTTTTTCCAATGCAGAAAATTTGGATTTAAAATCGAAGGTTTTATAATATTTGTCGGTTTGATTATTTTTTTTTTGCCATAGCAGAAAATCGGGTTTTGAAATGGAAGAAGGAAATAACTTGTACAATTTAGTATTTGACTGATTGCCACAATTAGTTTGAATATATCGTTTACGATTTCGAGAGTCGATAAAGTTCGCGTGGATTTAATAAATCAATGATAGGAAATTCATTTTGTCAAGCTCTTTATTTTTGTCGGTTTTGTGAGAGATGCATGAGAGATATTTTGTGTTGGCAAAAGAGAGAAAGTGTGAGAAGATAAACTGTTATTGGAATCAATTCAGTAAAAGAAGAAAAATAATAAAAAGAAAAGAAATTCAGGTTCTTTGATTCGTTCGGGATTTTAGTTTCTTTTTTCCGGAAGAAAAGGAGAGAAGGATTTTCTGTACAACTTTTGAAAATTTATTTATGACTTGCAGTATTTCTGTTCCCCTTTTTGGATTATAAAATCCAAATAGTTCTTAATTAGGCGTGTAATAATTTAATTGTTGAGAAATAATTTACTATTCTGATGGATCATTGTGATATAGAATAGGATTACTAATAAATTAGAAGAAGTTACTATTTATTGGTAAAATTTAAAATTTACTTATAAATTAGAAGTTGCTATTTATTAGTATTTACTATGTAATTCGAAAGCAAAATGCAGTCAGTAATTCAAATTAGTAAACGCTTTTCCTCATTCAAATTTCGAGAGTAAAGAACACTATTTAATTTTTGTTACTCAACTCTAGTTAATTAATGTTGTTACCTATGGACTTATTCATATAAAAAAGATGAAGTTACACTTTGAGAAATTTATTATCTACGCGCGAATGTATTTATGGAGGCTAAATTTATTAACATATCGCATATTCTTTGCAGTTACTTTCATTTTTTTCCCTCTTGTTCTCTCTTTATTAAAAAAAGTGATAATTTTTTGGGAATGCGCGGTAAAATTTCTTCCGTTGTGTTGCAGTTTTATTCCTTCCTGATTCAATTTTAAATTCTGAATTTGAATATTGTAAATATATTTTTTCTTTTCATCATCGGGTAGTAAAGTAAATTATGTTTGTATTTTCATATCGAAAATTTTCTTTGATGTTTCTATCGAAGTTTTATGGCAAAAATTCTAATGCTTGATCATACAAGAATCTGGTGCGATCTTGTTAGCAATGCGGCACGAATTTATGAGCCAAGCACACATCACTTCCTGTTGAATTTTTTATCTTTCTTTATTAAGTTTATATTTACTTGCGAGTCTACCAATTTTTCGCTTTAGATTTCCTACTTTTTTGGTCTTTTTTTAGCTTTAGATTTAATTTTTTGGACTTTTTTAACTGTAGATTCACAGTTTTGGTCTTTTTTAACTTTAGATTTAATTCTTTGGCCTTTTTTAGCTTCAGATTTAATATTTTGGTCTTTTAGGATCACATTCACATTTTTGGTCTTTTTTAGCTTTAGATTTAATTCTTTGGCCTTTTTTAGCTTCAGATTTAATTTTTTGGACTTTTTTAGGTTATGATTCACATTTTTGGTCTTTTTTAGCTTCAGATTTAATATTTTGGCCTTTTTAGGTTCAGATTCACATTTTTGGTCTTTTTTAACTTTAGATTTAATTCTTTGGACTTTTTTAGCTGTAGATTTACTTTTTTGGTCTTTTTTAGCTTCAGATTTAATTTTTTGGCCTTTTTCAGGTTTAAAATCACATTTTTGGTTTTTTTCAGCTTCAGATTTAATTTTTTGCCCTTTTTTAGGTTTAGATTCACATATTTGATCTTTTTTAGCTTCAAATTTAATTCTTTTGCCTTTTTTAGGTTTAGATTCACATTTTTGGTCTTTTTAAGCTTTAAATTTAATTCTTTGGCCTTTTTTAGGTTTAGATTCACATTTTTGGCCTTCTTTAAGTTTATATGTACTTTTATTGTCTTTGTTTTTGCCTTTCTGCTGTTTTCAATCAAATATAAATTCTACAATAATTAAAAATTCTTTAGACAAAAAATTCCGTTAAATAATAAAAATAGAATTATAGAATCGTATTTTTAAAATGTTCGAATTTGGAAAAGTTTTTAGTATTTTTATACTTCTTTTTAATGCCATTCAAGACGAATAATGTTCAGATAATTTATCATCAGGTTATATCTTCAAATATGTTTTTTTTTGTGTCCGTATGTTGAACATAACATAAAAATACAATAGATTTCTTTGTATTGTATTATTTTCAACATACGGGCATAGAAAGAGCCTATTGTAAACATAGCCTTATTACTATTTTATTTCTTTTTTTATGTCCTTAAAGTTCTGAACTTTCAAATGAATGGAATTTCTTTCTTTTCGAAATTCAAATTTTATCCGAATAAATATTATCTAAATGAGAATGTAAAAATAAATTATGAAGTTCTAGTGTTTAATTTACTTTTTTCAATTTTTGGTGAAAGTCTGTAATTTTTGGTGAAAATATTTGCACTGAAAAAATATTTCCTTTGCACTTAAAGGTTGAAACTTTGGAACATTATTTCGTTCGAAAAATACTTTAATTACTCCTATCGTTTAGTTGTTGCGTTTTTTTTGAGTTAATTTAATTAATAAGAAAAATATTCGAGTCACTAATCATTGAGGAACTATAACCTGATTGTAATGCACTGTTTGCTTTTTTTCTGTTGGCTCATTTTCAATCATTAAAGCACATAATGAGAAAATTCTGATAATAAAAGAGTCTAGACCAGTTTAAATTATCTTTTAAAGTTTGTTTTTAATTTTCTTTTTCAATTTCTTTAAAAATTTCGAATCCTATTCAAATTATGGAGTTAAAACTTGCATCTTAAGCACCCGCACTTAATTTAGTAAATTAAATTTTATCTTAGATATTTTTTTGTTTAAACTTAAAATTTTGAAAAATTATAATTGCGTGCAGGGTAAATTTTAAAGTCAAATACTTTTTATGAAGCTGAAAAGCTTCATAAAATTTATTTAACTTTAAAATTTAGTTTTCAAAATTAAGTGTATGCATAGGCAGTAGTTTGGTAGTTTTTCTACTCAGAGAAAAAAAAAAGGATTTTTTTTTACTTTTTGAAAATAAAATTTGCCTTGAAGTTGAGAATCTTTTGTGAGTGTTTATAATATAGTGATAACTCGAGTATTTTATCGTTTTGACATTTAGCACGTGTGCATATAAAATATACACTGGTCGTACAGGTGAGGTATATCGTTGGTTCTGCCGATTTCCTGATAGAAAGTACACTTCTACAGGTTTGGTTGGTCGAATTTTTCATGATAAATCCTTCCTTTATTTTTTGTCTGCTTTTTTTATTTTCTTATATTAATCTCATAACCCGAGTTGCAATATCTTTTTTTTTTTTTTTTGCTTTCTATGTATATTGTATATAGAAAATCGCCACATTTTACAATGATTGCAAAATATATTAAAAGTCAGTGAATATTCATTTTTTTTTCCAACCGTCCGAGCCATAGTAGATATACGTTCACTTCTTAGTTTTGAAATAGTTTCCAAGGCCGTCTTTAAACTCGCGAAGAGTCCAAAATTCATTGTAGAAAAAATTCTCGCAATTTTTTCCTAATAAATAATTCCGGATAGTTGTTGATAGTTTTTTTTTTAAATTCTTTTTTGAAAATCATTTCAGAATTTTGACTGAGATTTTGTTTTCTACTTTTGGCACTTTTCTTTCTTAGTGATGAATTTTAGTTTATTAAATTAATTTAAAAAAAAAATTAAAATAATAGATGAAAAAATTAAAATTGTTATTTTAAATATTTGTTTGGATAGAAATATATATATTTGTTATATTTTAATTTTAAACTTCCCCTATAGATAAAAATAGCGGGGAGATTTATTTTTGATTAGAAAAAAAATACGTAAACACGTGTTGCAATATAAGTAGCTCATTGTTAGTGTAAAGTCATTCATTACTGAGAGACCAGCACACGACTGACAGAAACTTTCTCTAGACTATTGCGATGAGTTACATACCATGCGAGAGTTAATTCTCCTCGTATTTATATAGCGTAATTTTTAGTGACTTCACTCTGTCGATATTATCAACTCTTTATTATTATATTGAAACATGATTGCTTCAAATTATTCATTTTTTCCTTTTTTTCCCCCTTCAACTATATGTTGAGACTGTAAACATATGTTTCTAATTATAATAATTTTACCATTTAAGCAATTTGGAAGGAAAAAAAATGTTTAACTACAACAATATAAATGTTAATAAGGAAAAGAAGAAGAAGAAGAAGAAGCACAAGTTGACTATAGAAGTGACTATTAAAAAAAACCCCAACATATATAGGCATAGGAATAACAGTTAGGAATTCCACTCACTTGAAATTTTTTTAGCATGTGTACTTGTCGGACAATATTTTCTTTGAGGAATCTTCATTTTTACAGACAAAATTTTGAATTCTAAGAAATTGTTTTTTTTCGTTGGAAATTTCTTATTTGCTTTCTTTCAGTTTTGTTTCTCTTTTTATGTCTGTTTCCCTATACAATCGTATCTTTATTACTTTTTTTTTGTTTCTTTAGAAGAAATGTAGAATTCTATACTTGATGTGGGTTGTATTTTACGGTATATTTTATTTTGGTATCAAGCATTTAATTTCCTTGTGAATTAAATTTTTTTTCGAATACCATTTTCCTCTGACGTGCAAAAAAAGGAGATAACGTTCAATTGTATTTTGTATATTATCTTAATTTGTATTTGAAGTTTCTTATCTGTAATTTTTTGCATCGAAAGGAAAAAAAGTTTATTTTATCCAACCACTTTCACTTTGCATTGCAAAAAAAAAGATGATTTACCCTGAATTTTAGCTGAGAATCTAAAATAAAAATTTCTCCCAAGTAGGTTTAGATGGAGTCAAACATAAAAGCTTGACAGCTTCATCTTAATTATTTGTTTAATTTTTTCCTCTGCGATTCATATTTTTTTGCATACTTTAACAATGAGTGGATATTAACTGATGACTACTTCCGGTTTTATTTTATTCTTCTCTAAAGCTACAAGTGCATTATTTTTTTTTTGATATTTCTTTAGATGATTGCGTTGATAAATTAGTTTCGTTATTTCTTTTTTTTTTTCTTCTTCCATTCAGGAACAACTTTTGCACTTTTTTCTCTCATTAATTCTGTATAATTAATATTAGGAAAAAAATGAGATTTTTTTTCGAAACGAACCGGAAATGACAATGTAAGAATATAATTGAGGACTTTTCTGTTTAATCGTCATTTATTCGTTGCGGTTGGTTCTATTTATCAACCAAGAAGCACTACGTTCTTTGTGAACTATTCAGACGCTAGATGGAGACTCACGACTGATTTCTGCTTTGATCTTTACTCGAAAACTTTCGAGAAAAAATTCAAAAATTCTCTCGAATTTTTGAAAAATACTTCCAAATTTTCTTTTTCTTTTTGATTTCTGTTTTTAGTTTTGTAGTTTCAAAAATTTTATTTACGACTACTTTGTATTTTAGAAAAGTTTCTTGTCTTTTTTTTTACGTCTGAGCGTGATAAGGAAGTTTAGATTTGATTTTTGAAAAAAAGAAAAAATGAATAAATAGGACAAATTGTGGGCAATAACCTTATATACTTTCACTTAGAAACGCTTTCATAACTCTCAAGTGTTTATAAATATATAAATAACGGTCTCTTATTAGGTGAATGATTCTAAATTGTTTTATTATTTGTTAGAAAAGAGTATATTTGCGAAAATTCCGTATTTTTGAGAATTGTTTTACGTATTTTAAAATTTTTATTCTTTATCGCATGAGAATTTGTCAGTTATTTGGAGAAACATCTAAGGATCGAAATTCTAATAGCAATTTGTCTGATTTTAAAGTGAAATTTAAATTAATTGTTAAAGAGCATTTTTTTCCGTTGTTATTAAAAAAAAAATAAGGCAGTTTATTAATATTAATGGAGATAACACAATGGAATATTTCATCGGGAACTGCTTTTCTCTGTATGTACAAGTATAATATTTCCTGATACTGAAGGTCGTTTATTCCTTTGTCACATAAACATTACTCTTGCATAATATCCTTGCAGAATCTCTCTTATTTTTTTTTTTTTCATGCTATAATTATGTTTCTCCAATGTCGAGGATTTCCCTTTCCACCCTAAAAAAAAGAAGCGTTCTAGACAAGGGTACTTAACGTTTACTGTAATTCGTTTTATTTTTCCAGTGAAAGTATTTTCGTTTCCGGATGATATATCGAGCCTAGGCAAAAGACTCCATTGTTAAGTTCATGTATAGGAGTGGGGATGATGATGGCTTGAAAGTATCTCACGGACACACATAGAATCATGTATATAAGACTTATGATAAGGGTAGAAATGGCGAAGAGGTTAGGGTGGTAGGTCATTGCCCTTCGAGAGAAAGAGAGAGAGAGAGAGAGAGCGAGATAGAGGAAGGCCGGTAAATATCGACCTTCCCTTCGTTTCGCCTCCCATTTTCATCAGGCCAGACATTCGTTGCCCTCTGCTCCCTTCAATGTTTCTCCCCTTTTCTCTCCTGTCGGTGTGTCTCTCTCTCTCTCTCTCTCTCTCTTTTTGTCTCTCGTCCCTCACACACAACTTTCTGTGAGCGAATTTAACTGTGTGCTTAATGTTAACCCCCAATATCAAACACCTCTACTACACCCACGAAAAACACTTCCACTATCAACCACAAGTACGTGCCACCACGAGGTCTTCGTGCCATTACCCCAAGGTCAACGGCTCAGCATCGTTTCAAAGCTTCGACCTGAACCATATTTCGTCTATTCTCTCCCCTAAATTCCACCTCCTGTCGCAGACCACGGCTCCTAACGACTTTTTTTTTTTACTTGCTTCTCTCCCTTTCAATTGCACCATCTCCCTTGTTGAAGAAACTCCCAAGTTCTATTTTTATTTTCCTTTTGGTGAATATAATTTATTAACAGCAGTAGAGATAGGGAATGGAATAATTTTATCGTTTAGGAAGAGAGTGGTACAAGTTTTGCCAAAAAGAAATTTCATTTCCGGGTTTCTTATTTCGGTATACTCTTGGGTTTGTATTCTAGTTGCGATGAAGAATTAATTTGGGAAAAAAGTTTTTGGTACTTCCTGTATTTTTTGTGTAACGTTGGGGATGAATTAAGCAGTACGATTAGGTATTAGATTGCTATACTGCTCTATAGGAGATTTTGGGTATTTGATTTGTACATTTTGCAGGAAATCTTCGGAGGAAGTTTCTCCGAAGATTTCCTGCAAAATGTACAAGTTCCTCCGAGGAGCTAAGATTGAATTTGTTGGTGTTGTGACATCATTAACAAATTTAATCTTAAACGGTCCGTTTTTGATTAGGATAGTGACTTCTGTACCGAAATTCGAAAGTAGGTTCCATTGTTGAACAGCAGGTTCTATTTTCGATGGAGCTTAATTGAATTATTGAGTTCAAATCGAGAAATTAATCATCTACAAATAGTAGTTTTGTCTGTTGTAAGAGATACAGATTAGTGTTTAAATATTAATAGATAGGATCAAAATCAGAAATAGTTCTTTTGTTTGGCAGAGGCGATAACAGCAGACCCAAGCATCAAAATTCAGAATTGGTTCTAATTTAAGAGAACAGTGGAAATGTACAAGAAAAATCCGATTGGATTATTGAGAAATTAATGACGACGATAATAAATCCGAAATAGTTGATTGTTCGGTTGTCGTTGAGTGGCGATTTGGAAAATGGTTATATCTGGTGACTCAAGGTCAAGGCATTGACTGCGAGGTTAATGTTCGGGAGTTTCGAAAGAAGGAAAGTTCGTTCATCTCTCTCTCTTTCAGTTAGAGTCGACGAAAAGAGCGATTTTCTTCTTAATAAGCAAGACAACTGCGTATATATGAGTCACAGCAGACATGTTTTCGTGTGAGGTCTTTGAACCTCCCCCTGACTGTCTGGACGAAGTGTTTGAACCGGGTCGTCCGAAGGTTGCTCGAGGTTACAAGTCTGATTCCGTCTCTCCATTCTTTTGAACTCGTCGAAGACGTTGCTGCCTTTTGTTGGCCTCAAACGATCTCCTGGGAGAATTTTTTTTCCCTCCTTTTTTTCTTGGCTCATTTCTTTCGAGAAGGGAGAATCTCCTTCCTTTCTAGATTCTTTCTTCGTAGAGTCCTTCTTCTTCTTCTTCTTCTTCTCTCGTCTCTCACGATCTTGACACTTTAGTCAAGCCTTCTGGATAGGAAAAAAAAGGGATCGTATCATTGAACTTGTATACCGCGTGTCTTCGAACGGAAATCCTTCCTCTATAAAGAAGTCTGGATGGTTTTTTTTTTCATTGCTAAATGGCTTATAAAAATTGAATGTGTATTTAAATTTAGTATGAACGAGAGGCGGAGAGAAATGGGAAAAGAATTGTCACCGGGGGAAAAAAATGGGGGTTTGGGTTGAAGAGGAGACGAAATTTAAAGGGAAATGTAGGTCATGCAACACCTTCTTGCGCCTAGCCTAGATGATGAGTGAATCTAGGCTGTGGAAGTGCATATAGGTATCGATCCAGCAGTGAAACACGGTGCTGCAGGCTGGCCTGGTGCACCGTTGAAACTGGGTTACCTAACCTACCCTAGACAGAAACATAGTTCCTTCTCTAGAATTGTAGACAGTCGTGAATCTACAAATACTACACTCGAGCCTGGCATTCAAGTGAGCTAGTGACGAGACAACGCCCTGTCTTTCGTCACGTCGAGTCGATTCACTACCTCGAACTTGTTGCCTTGTCCGTAAACCTCGGTCAGGGACAGAAAACTTCAATTGATGGAAAATAAAGAAAAATTCACATTTACTTCCTTATAGGAACTTGCCTCAATGGTTAAAGAAACAATTGTCTTTCCCCCTTTTCAGGTTTTCTTGTATTTCGTTCTCAAATTTGTGTTCTACAACACAGTATTTCGAGTATTCACTGCTAATCTTTATAGCTTGTCTTGTAATGTTTGACAAAAAACTAGAATTTACTCGTTTTTAAAGTTAGAAAAAAAATTCTCAGAATCGATCAGTAAATTTTTGTTTTGTTTACATTACAAGGCGACGATTGTGACTTGTCCGAAATATAAACCATTAGGAGAGAATTAGTCATCCATGAGTCATTGGTCAATATTTTTTTCCAGTTCAAATTCTGTAAAATGGTTTGAAGTTAATTTTTGTTTTATTTCTAGTCCTTTTTTTCTGCAATGTTCGTTTTTCGTAAAGCACTTTAAGTGTTTTTGTGTATGCTAACTTTTGCCACTGGTTTTATGAGAAGTCGATAAATTCTTTACTATTGCTCTAAATTGATAAGATAACAACCCGATAACAAAAGCTTTTAAAAATCAATGTAATTTGCGTGTATCAAGAATTTTGTATTTTTCTATCATGCTCACGGTGCGGTGCTTGAAAGACTTTTTAAAATTTTAACTTAAATATTTATTTTTTAAAGAATTATTCCATTCTTTATTTCTATTTTTAGTCTTTTTTATTTATAATTTTTTCTTTTTATTATTTTTTAAAATATTTTTATTATATTCTTTTATTAGTAATCGAAAGTACTTTGTAGTACTTCGAAAATTGGAAGTAAATTAGAAATACTAAAAATTTGTAGAACTGTTTCTACAGTGTACAATGGATAGTAGGCAAATTTTTTTTATTATTTCCAAGCCCTTATTTTAGTCCTTGAAACGATCGACCAAACATTCTTACGCCTTCTTAAATCGTTAAAGTAAAATATGCAACACATTAGTTATGCACATCTTCATGTGAAGATTAATTATGATTGCGAAGAATTTACGATAATTGAGATTGAAATTCCTTTTCTGATTTTATTCTTATTTTACAACTTAACAATATTCTTGTAACTTGTGGAAAAAGGTATTTTCTATTAGACTTGTAAAAAATTGTTTTGACAAGAAAAAATATTTGATGAATTATTATTATTAGAAAAATGCAATGTAGGTGCTTAAATGTAATTCAATAGATGATTAGTTTCTTACTCCAGCATCCACGCCTGTCTATGGAAATCTTGCCGTTTAATGCGCATGCGATTATACGCAGACCTGTCCACCATGCACGTCTCTTGATTCACCAAAATTGTGCAGTAACATAAAATCTGCAGTAATTTAATTACAATTATTTAAAAATGATGCGAAAGTATTTCTAAATTGAAAATTAAAGTTTTCGATTTTTAGATATGTTTTAAATTTTTGTTTCCTATATACCTTTTCAAACAAATTGATTATTCTGCTCAATTATTCTCGAGTTTTCTGCGATAATCTTTAGTGTAGGAATTAGAAAAAAGGTTTATCTGAAAACCGATAACCCTCTATTGTTTTTCATTAGCATTTCGGCCTTGAGACTTGTAAATTGGTTTCATATTCATCTAATCTGCTTGACTGATTTCACTTCTCCATTGTCAACTATTCATCCTTGACTAATTCGCATTCCTCACTGACAATTATCATAAAGAGATTATTATTCTCTTTTAATCCATTGCGAGGAGGGGGGAAATTGAACATTTCATGAGTCAGTGCAGTTAAATTTAATTTGTGTAATTAAAATTTTGTTCTAATTCTTAATTGTTTTGATCAGATAGTTTTGGAGTATTTTTTTAATTAAGAATTTATTACTTTAGTTGTTATCATTTATAATTGTCGATCTGTGATTAATGATTTATTGTTACAAATTGTCTACAAGTGATTTGTAATTAAAATTTTATTGTTGAGATTGGAAAAAAAAGGAAAAGTATGGAACTCAATCTACGGCCCTGAAAGCTGGTAGTTGCAGAATTGTTCGGGTAGGGGTCGGTTCGTAGGTCGTGCGCGGAGGGCCGACCTGCATCAGTCTACTTTGCGTCCCTGCTAAAGGGAACGCCGTAACTCGTTTGCACTTACTTTTTTTTCAAACAACAGTGAATGAAATAAAAAGTCTTGTGATAAGAAAACTCAACCTTCTAGTCGACGTAGGCGTCGCCTACCGCACTTTCTGGTGCCTTTCACCTTCTTGAAAATTATCAAGAAAAAGAAATAAAGAAACCCCTTCTTTTTAAAGTCAAAAAGAAAAGAATAACAAAAATAACAATACAATTTCCAACTATATATTGTGACTTGGATTATTGCCATTCCAAGTTTCTTTCGGGAAAAGAAAAACTTGTGCTAGTCTTTGTGATAAAAGAAATAAAGAAGTCACATTTTTACTGACGAGGAGGCATTTCGGAGTCGAGAGACGAAAGTCGTGTCGAATATATATATTTTTTTTCTTTCGCGCTTGTTTCCAGTCTGACAGCCAGAGCCGTTCTCTTCAGTACATCTCCAAAATTTGTGTTTGAAAAGTGGCCTACAGTTCTATTTTAGAGAAAAGATTTGTTGTTTTTGTGTTTTGTTTAGTGAAAGTGTTTTTTTAATACCTTTTTGAAAAATAGAAATTTTTAAATAAGTTTTCGGTGATATTATTTTCGATTGATTGTATGTGCTGTGGTTGCATTTTTCTTGGCATGGCCTATGACGTTTTGCAGTGAGCAAGGAAACAAGAGTGGAGGTGGAAGAGGGATCAGGACGCCCGCCGAGTCTTAAATATCGATTTTGGCACGGACAAGCTATAGTCCATCCACCTGAAATCCTCGAGTTATCCACGAACTACTGTCTGACAATCGTTCGTTCATTTTCTCTGTTTTAAAACAAACACGCGTGTGAATTCGAAAAACTCTCCCCCTAGTGATTTAATATTTTTAAAGAAAAAATACAAAACTCCAATTTCGTTCTCTTAGTGTAAGTGTGACTTTATGATAATCACAAAATTTCCACTCGCCAGTGTTTGTGTTTTTGTTATTGTGTGAATGTGCCAAAAAAAAGAAGAATGTGCTTTATTGTATTACTTTAGTCATTCCTCGCCCTCTACGCAGGAAAACACTCGATTAAACCATCTAATCGATACAACGCTCTACCTCCAGATCGTTCCTTTCTAGTCCCAAAAATTCTTCTTTCGTTTTTGAATAAATTGAATAATGAAGAAAACTAAATTGAATTAAGATAAAGAATAATGATGATACCGAATAGAAGCAAAAATTAACAGCAACTGTAACGGACGAGAATAAAAAAAAATCAAAGGTGGTGAAAAATTGTCAGCATGTACTTAAAATTAAGGACTTAATAAGGTTATGGTGAAGTTTAGAGCCAGTGTTGCCTTAGAGATAAAGATGAGTGTGGAGCAATGGTGCCCCGAGACTGGTTGACAATCTCCCGTTCAAGGAGGGCCGCTGCTGAAAACTGCGGAAATATGGTTTCCCGATATGGTGTTACGAAAGATGGCGCAGTGGGCATCGCGTCTATGCACTGCTTACTGCCACATTGTGGAGGACCACATCACCTGTCGCCGCATCCACAAAATCCCGCCCCTCAAATGGCACCCCATGCCCATAATCACGTGCATCCACACAATCATCAACCACCACCACCGCCAAGTCCACATGGACATTTGAATCATCTTAATCATGCACAGCATCAACTTACCATTAATATTGGACATCATCAACATCAAAATCAGCAAACGCAGCATCAACAGGCGCCGCCGCAGTACCGCATCATTACAGCGGCAGCTAGTAAGTCGAGATAAGAGAAGGTCACTAGGTCATTGATACTAAAGCTCTCAAGAATCCAGGACTTTGCATTTTGATATTTCTAGTATTTCATACTTTGCGAATGGTTATCATTTTCTTTCTAGTTTCTATGATTCTTATTTTTGTTTCTGTGGTTCGTTTTGGTTAGTATTTTTTCTCATGAGTAGTTCACAATTTTTCTAGGGATATCAAATTGAGACAGAAAACGTAGCAAAATGTTGCGATGTTGTTCTTTTTCGTTACTTTCGTTTGGATAGGTTATTATTTTTTTTCTAGAATTCGTTCGTGTCTTTAATAGTCAACTTTTGGGATTGTAGAACGGAGAGAAAATAATGTCATTGGGTGCAATTGGGATAACAGTAGAGATCAGTTCGGTAATTTTTATTTGCAAATTTTTGTACCATCTTGGATAGTAGATTTTATCAGCTTTACAATCCAGATTGTAATCCGAAACATCTTGATAGTACGGAGTACCGAAACAAAATTTTTGTTCTGTCCTGGATGGTACATTACAGATTTTACGGAATAACATCTTGATTGTACAAAGTATCAAAATAAAATTTCTGTATCATTTTGGACGGTACAAACATGGTACATCTTGGATCGGTTACAATCCGTATTGTACAGAGTAGCACATCAAAAATTTTGTATTTTTTTAAATGGTATTTTGAATAGGTTACAATTCAGATTGTATGGAGTAGCATAACAAAATTTTTTGACCATTTTGAATGGTATTTTGTCCAGTTTTTGTGGAGTAGCATAACAAAAAGATTTTATGGAGTAGCATTAAAATTTTGTACCATCTTGGATGGTATTTAAAATCAGTTACAATCCAGATTTTAAGGAGTAGCATACAAACAGATTTTATGGAGTATCATAAAAATGTTATACCATCTTTGATGGTATTTAGAATCTGTTACAATACAGATTTTAAGGAGTAGGATAACAAAAAGATTTTAAGGAGTAGCATAAAAATTTTGTACCATCTTGGATGGTATTTTGAATCCGTTAATATGCACATTCTATGCAGCAACATCTGGATTGTAAAGAAGTATCAAAACAAAGTTGTTGTGCCATATTTTTTGGTAAATTGCATCACTTATGATCCAAATTGTAACGGATTGTTACAGAGCAACATCCAGCTTGTACGGAATAGCATTTAATTAAATTTTTGTACCATTTTTTATGGTACATAGTAGCAAAAATGTCAGTACCGTCCAGCATCTGTTGTCTAGGTTGTTTGTTCGATTTTAAAATCCACTAGATGGACTTCTACTATTAAAATTTTTCTTTTTATTCAACTTTTTAGTGTTTTTACTCAACTTCTTGCTTCTTTTACTTAACTATTTACCCTTTTACTCAACAATTCACAAAATTTTTTCCAAGGACATCAAATTGAGACAAAAAAAATGTATTAAACAGTTGCTTCGGAACAATTTTTCGCAACTATTTTGATACATTTTTTTGTCTCAATTTGCAATCCTTAAATCTGTCCACTTTTGCTCAACTATTTACCCTTTTTGTTCCTTAAAAAATTTACTTAAGAATTTATATACTGTGTGACTCTTTTTGAAATACTATCTTAATAATGTTTATAGAAGAGTGTGACGTAAGTTTATTGAAATTACAGTTCACTATCTCCCAACTATTATCGCTCCATTTATTTTTCCTCAACTTGTATTATGTATAGTGAACTTTACGAGAAATTGCTTCGTGCCTGCATTGTGGACAATAAATGAGCAGCCCTCTTTTGCCATCAGTGAAAGGAACACGATTGCATCAGACTTGTACGACTTTCGAGAGTCCTTTACCTGGTTTTTGGCGAAACTTAATAATTCCTTTATTATACCTGATTTTCTCCCAAAAAAAAAAGAAAAAATATGAGTAATCTCAATTTCTTTGCGATTTTAAAGGATTATGGGTACACTAATATATTATACGTGAATTTGCATTCCCCTACTGGCTTTGTGCTTAAATCCTCTAACTATCTATTTACTTAATGCTGAAAAAAATTTTTTTTTCTAATTCCTTCCTGAGACAATGAAGTAAGAGATAAAAATTCATTCTTCTTGCTTTCTTCTTTTACAAGAAGGAATCTTTTTTAATCTTTAAAATATGCTTTTCAAGTCAACCTTGGCCGCTTCCTTGTGAAAGTAGTTTAATCTCGCTTGTATTTTTTTTTTCATTTTTATTTTTACAACAGTTGAAGAGAGACAAGAAATTGTAAATTAAATATATATTTTTCCATTGAGAAATTTTTTCTGTGATTCAATGGAAAATTGTGTAAAGAAATATTGCAAGATCCCTTTTTTATTTTTGGCACCTAACTAATTCTGACAATGCTTTTTTAATTTGGATTTAGTCTTTTATGTTTTACTAACGTACTGAAAAAAAGTGGGTGGCACATTTGTTTGAAGATAATCGTTAATTAATTTTTTATTTTTGCTATTAAAAAAGAAATTGGATGGTTTTATGATAAAAATATATGCGCGAAAGGAGCTTTTATATGCACGTGGATATCATATTATTTGACCTGAGCTCTCATTTACGCATCTGCAAATAGATCGGAACCATTTGTCTCAGCAGATAGGTCACGGGGTCAGATTAACTACCTCTTCGCTCGAAAATAACACTCGCACGTTCACTTTGCATCCCATATGTGTAAGCTCTTTTTGATTCCAAAAATAGAATTTAAATTAATCTCCGTAGAAAAGAAATCTGATGATGACGTTTTTTATTCGCGATATTTTTGTATGTATGAATGAATCTTTTTTTTTACACACGAGAAGACATTTAATTTAGAAAATTATAACAGTATTTATGTGTTTTAGATATTTTTGGCATTTTTGAATTTTTTATTTCTTCTTTTATTCTATTTTTGGTACAGTTGATGTAGGAAAATAGATTCGGATATTGGTAACGCTAATTAATGACGCGATGCACTTGATTAAATTTCAATATCCGGTTTTGTGAAGTTTTTTTATGGATTTTGAATTTTATTTAATTAATTTAAATTTAAATAGTTCAAGAAAATGTTATTTGATTCAAATAAATTAGGTTTGGTTCAAGTAAATTTTATTTAGTTCAAAATTCAAACAAATTTTGATGGTTTAAAAAAAAATTTATTTCGTTCAACTAAACTTTGCTTGGTTCAAGTAAATTTTGTTTATTTCAAATAAATTTTAATAGTTCAAGTAAATTTTATTAAGTTTAAAATTAAAACAAATTTCGATGGTTCAAATAAAATTTTAATTCGTTCAAATAATGTTTGCTTGGTTCAAGGAAAATTTGTTTGGTTTAAGTAAATTTTACTTAGTTCAAATGAATTTTGTTTGGTTCAAGTAAATTTTATTTAGTTCAAAATTGAAATAAATTTTGATTGTTCAAATAAAATTTTTATTTGTTCAAATAAAATTTTTATTCGTTCTAATAAATTTTGATTGTTTCAAGTAAAATTTGTTTGTTTAAATAAAATTTAATTTCGTTGAAACAAATTTTGCTTGGTTCAAGTAAATTATACTTGGTTCAAATAAATTTTCTTTGGTTTACGTAAATTTTTTTACTTTCAAATAAATTTTCTTTGGTTAAAAAATGAATTTTATTTCTTTCAAATAATTTTTTTTTTGTTTCAAGTGAATTTTGTTTGGTGCAAGAAAATTTTTTTTTACTTTAAATAAATTTTAATGATTCAAATAAAATTTTAATTCGTTCAGAAAAATTTTTATTCGCTCTAATAAAGTTTGTTTGTTTTAAATAAATGTTATTTGGTTCAAATAAAATTTTATTTACCTCAAATATAAATTATATTTGGTTTAAATAAAATTTTTCTCTTGTTGACATTTAATTATTTAATTATTATTTAATTATTTTATTATTTTAAATTTAATTAATTTTTATTCGCTCTAATAAAGTTTGTTTGTTTTAAGTAAATGTTATTTGGTTCAAATAAAATTTTATTTACCTCAAATATAAATTATATTTGGTTTAAATAAAATTTTTCTCTTGTTGAAAATATTCAATTTATTTAATTTGAATAAAAATTTCTTGATTCAAGTAAATATTTATTTGATAATAGACAACTAATCAGTTATTTGAACAAGTGTATTTCAGAGAACAGTGTATAATCGTGCAAAGGCATATATTAACCATAATTTGTCTAGTAAATAAATAAAAAGATTAATTAACTCCAAAAATAGTAAAATAATTGACAAAAAGGATAAAATTCGCACTTTTCGACAGTTTATCTTTTACTACGAAAATAGTAAAAGTTATACTTTATTTTCTCCATCGTGTGAACATTCATTCATATACTGAATTCTCCGTGAAAAAAAAATATTCCATAACGACTAAGATTTATAGGATGGGTATTGAAAATTCTTTTTGTATAAACTTTTCTTTTTTGTGCATTATAAACGCAAAATAAAAAAGCAACAAAGTTTTTGCGATTCATTGATAGAATAATAGGGGGAAGGGGGGGGGGTGAATACATGTATATACAGGGGGAAAAACAGTTGAAACGTTGAATATAAAGAGCTGAATATAGTGTTCTTCTATTGTATATTTCTGAGCTCAGCAGCATGTCATGAGAAGCAGGTGCTCATGTCCTTCCTCAACATTTGCACATGCAGAACGCGATTGGATAGTACCGCAAGAGAGCCCTTTCCCTCTTGTTCCAGCGCGCAGGGCTGCCATTGATTTTAGGTTGGTTAGGTCAGGCCAGGCTTTACTTTTTTTCTTTTTATTTTTTGCCTTCCCCCCTCCCCCTGTTCAAGAAGACATATTTCTTCATGATTTCAAAATCCAGGTCGTAAATCGTTTCTCCTAAGTCTGTCTGATGATTTGTGACATTGCAATATTACCTGGGAGATACACAAGGGTCTTACAAATGTTTCCTCCCTTTTCAAAGTTACATATACCTTCCGGTCAAGATATTGACCTAAGGTATTACTGTAGTGAGAGAATATTGTCTTAGGAGACAATATTTCGTTCCGGTTTTTATTAAATATCTTTCCACTCAGGGGAATTGTTTATTTTAACGCACTTTGGGAAAATTTATTTCTGTTAAAGAAAATGTTGAAGTAGTTGGATTTTATTTGTTAGGATAAAACAGTTTTTGATTCAAATAAAAATTTGGTTCATTTTAACATGTTTTTTTTTTGTTTTCAGAGGAAAAAAAATCGAATCAAATAAATATTTATTTGCGCTAAACAAACTATTTAGAATAACTTGAAAATTAGGTTTTTAAAACAGAGTCTAAAAAAATAAGTTTTGATAAAATATTTTATTTCATTTAAGTAAAATTTTTTCTTAACCAGAACAAAATATTTAAGGAAACGAAAAAATTTTCTTTAATGCAATAACGCGTTTGATTAAATATCCAATTAAAATTTGGTTGAATTTAATTTAGTTATATGTATCTGTATAGCATTTGGTTAATTCAGAAAAAATTGTGTTGTTTTGAAATTTAAAATTTTTTTCTGATTGTCTATTTTTTGTCTCCTTTGGTTCGTTAATTAAAATATTTCCAGTTTGTTGAACTCAAAAGACAAAAATATATTCTTTCTTTCTTTTTTAAAAATAATATTTGAAAGAAATATATTTCTTTGAATTTTGTATTAAATACAAAATTGAAATTTCCTTTTACATTAGATGAAATATTAAAAATATTTTTTACATTTTCTTTTAAATTCTATATAAAATTCGGTGTTTCTATTTTTGAAATAATCCTTCTTTTTTATTACTGGCGCCGTATAGACAATTTTCCCGATATAGGTCAATCGATAAATGTATTCCATCTTGTCCTCCTCTAATATATAGTTATTGAATCGCAAATTCTTTTTCCTGAAATGGGAGAAAAATAAAAAAAATATTGACTACAATGTCAAAAGTGTGATGTAATAATGAATTAGTGTCATATATTATTACACGTGGAGACATTGTTCACGTAATGAATGTATATTTATGTAATGGGGAAACGGACATTTTTCATTTATTTTTAATAAATGTATTATATAGTGTATTCATTATATGAAAACGGGTTTCCAGGAAAAACTTATTTTTTATAGCTCCTTTTTTTGTATTTTTACCGAATTATAGAATTACTATTATTATTATTGAAATTACACTTTAGGTGAAATATTTCTTATGGAGAATTTTTTATTGAATCGAATATTTTCGGAGTGGAAATTTTTTGTTCCTCTGTTTAAAAATTTAATTTGGAAACTATTTTGTTTCATGAGTTTAGTTGCTGTAAATAAATAAAATATTTTGAGTAAAATTCGGTTTTAGGGAAATTTTTTCGAAATGAGAATTTTGTTTCTGAAAATAATATACAAAAAATACAAAAACTGTTAATTAGAAATTATATTAATTAGGAATATTGTTAATTAGAAATTTTGTCAATAGAAATTCTATTTATTAAAAATTATTTCAATTAGAAATTTTATTAATTAGGAATTCTATTAATTAGAAGTTTTATTCATTGGAAATTTTGTTAATTAAAAATTCTATGAACAAGAATTTTTTTTAATTAAAAATTCTGTCTATTAGAAATATTGTTTATTAAAAATTCTGTTGAATTGGAAATTTTGTTTGTTATAAATTGTATAGATTAGAAATTCTAATAAGAATTTTTTATAAATAAAAATTCTGTTTGTTAGAAATTGTGTTTTTTAGAAATTCTGTTAATTAACAATTCCGTTAATTAGAAATTCTGCTATTTCGAAATTATGTTGATTAAAAATTCCGTTCGTTATAAATTGTGTAAAGTAAAAATTTTCTTAATGAGAAATTTTATCAATAGGAATTTTACTCAATCAAAAATTCTGCTAATTAGAAATTCTATTAATAAAAACTTTTCTTAATTAAAAATTCTCTTAATTAAAAATTCTGTTAATTAAAAATTCTGTTAATTATAAATTGTGTTAATTATAAATTTTCTTAATTAGAAATTTTATTAATTAGAAGTTTTCCTAATTAAAAATTTTGTTAATTAAAAATTGTGTTAATTAAAAATTCCATTAATTACATATTCTGTTAATAAGAAATTTAATTAATTAGTAATTCTGTTAATTAAAATTGAAAGTAGTTAACAATTTCATTATAGGGAAAAATTTGTACTCATTTTAGAATAAATTTTCCACTCGAAGTGAAATGAATTGTCATAACAAATTTGTTAAAAATAAAGAAAAAACCAAGCAATATCAAATTTCTGCATATGCTTGTTTTGCATCGTAATGCAACAAACGCGACACGTGGCAAATTGTTTTAAGACACTTGTGACAAATGTAAGACATTTAACTTGAAACGGCTTTTATAAATGTGCACAATGATTTATCGATTAATTCGCTTGCTTTTAAATTCATATATATTGAATCAATAGAATTCTGAATTTCATTAAAATAATTATTTTATTTTGTAAATTTAAAAGAAAATAAGAATAGTTTTATTGCGTGGGTGAATTACCTAATTTCAATTATAAATAAAATTTAAATTGTGTCAAGTGAAGATGGAATTGCTTATTATTAGTTAATTAATAATGTTTATATTTATTGTATTAATAATATAACAATAATTATAATAATAATTATTATTATTAATTATTATCGCGTTCCGTGCCATTAATACTCTACACTGAAAAAAAATTTATTTGATTCAAATGAACGATTAATTGACTATTATCAATTAAATATTTATTTGAATCAAATAATATTTATTGGAGTCAATTAAATGATATTTGAACCAATAATTTCAGTATTTGAAGCAAATATGAACTGAACCATTTAATTGACTCCAATAAATATTATTTGATTCAATTAAATATTTAATTGATAATAGTCAATTAATCGGTTATTTGAATCAAATTTAAATATTAAATATTATTAAAAAAAAAGTTATTTAAAAGTTTTTAAATATTATTATTTTGATTTAATTAAATATTTAATTGATAATAGTCAATTAATCGGTTATTTAAATCAAATTTTTTTTTCAGTGTAAATAAATGAATTTATTTTAATTGTAATAATAGTAATAATAATTAACAAAAATTAAGAATAATAATTAATAATAATAAATTTAGTAATTAATTAATTAATTGGTTTAAATAAGAATTAGTAAATTTTAAAATGGAGGAAAAGTTTGTTTGAAGTAAAATTAGTAGTGGCTATTTAAACGTAATGTAAATGTGGTATTTAATATGAATTTTCTTTTGTTATTCCATATAATTTTATTTTAATATTCCATTTAAAAACTGTCACTTTCCTCTTGATAAGAAATTTTTATGTTTAACCACTTTAATAAAAAAAAAAAATGTTTACTTAGCTGTTTCACAATTTCTATAAATAAATTTTTTAAATATTTTCAATTAAGGATTAATTAGTTAGAAACATAAATTACCACTGCACACGAATAAAATAATTTTTTTGACAGACGTTCGAATATTTTTTAAATTTATTTGAATCTTAGAAAGTAGAATTAATATTGAACCGAATTTTCATAGAATAAAATTTTTTTATTATTATTATTATTATTATTAAATTATTATTATTATTATTATTATTATTATTATTATTATTATTATTATTATTATTATTATTATTAATATTATTATTTTTATTATTATTATTATTTTTATTATTTTTATTACTATATTATTAACTGCAATTTTATTTCTAACAGAATTTCTAATCAGAATTTGCAATTAAAAAAATTTTTATGTGTGGATTTATATTTTTTAATGATTATTTTGAAAAATTTCTTAAAATAATTATTTACAATAATTTTATTATTAATTTATTGAAATATTTATTTTAAGATTTAAAATTCCCGCGAAAATACCTTGAATATTTAGTTGAAGATACATTTTGGTGCTAATTTACAAATTAATTAATTTCAATTTTATTTTTGATTGATTACATTTAAATTTCGCGCGAAAAAATTGTAAAGTATTTTGGCGCGAAATTAAAAAATGAACCAATCACGATTAAGAAATTCTGATTGTTTTGAATTTCGCGCCGGAAAAAAATTGTTCATATTTTGGCGCGAATTTAAAAATTTTTCAATTTTTCACTTATGGTTTTTTAATAAGAATAATAAGAATTGTGTAAATTATGGAATTAATGCGTAAATTTGTAAAATTAAATTTAAAAATTCGAGGTATTATTAATTGATTGACAATTGTTAAGTAAAAATAGTAAAAATTTTGTTAAGTAAACAGAAAATGAATTGTGCTATATTGTAATGCCATTTTCGACCTTTGCTTGAAGATTAATCAGGGTGTGATAGGTACTATTATTGGATGAAGTTAGTCACGAATTATCTAAATTTAAATTGAGATGATCTAACTTTAGATATTTGCGATATATAAATGTGAATGTGTGTGTGATTGACCTAGCTTCATGAAAGGTGGATTTTGGTGTCTGGAGTTGTCGTGTTTTTAGCACAGTTCTCTCTCCTCTTGATGATCAATATTATAAGCCCTGTGCTTTTCTGTATAAACGAAACGACAACGACGACGATGAGAACGACGACGACGACGACGACGACGACGACGAAGTTCCAATCAAAAATTGTACTCGCGCAGAGTCCGTAACGTGAAAATTCCATTGAGCAGACGCCGTTACGTCATTTCGCCAACGGGAAATGACGTAGGCAACGGGTTCGGCCCCCCTTTTGCACATTCCAGAATGCGCTCTAGGCCAACCTATGATGATGAACGTCGTGACCTCGCAGAAGGCTATTGAGTTCCTTTGCTAATGTTCAATTCTCCATTTTGTTGTTGTTATAATTTCGCACATGCTATAGAGTCTGTTAGAGAACTTGAAAGTATCCGTTATATAAACGTTAGAATCTCTTCGAGTCTGGAAAAACGTGTTTGTTGTTGTCTTTTTTCCGAATCGAAATAGAGAATTTTTTTTTATTTCCATTTTGTCAATTGGTAATTTTGTTTTAATTTTCTGTAGATTTTAATTATAATTAATATAAGTAATTATAAAAAATATAATTATAATTAATATATTAATTAATAATTATATTTTTTAATTATGTACATCTATAGTGATAAATGAATATGTACTTTGTTATTTGTACCAAGAAATGATTGAGAATTTTAAAACAAAATTTATCTTTGTTGATAAATTTGCAAATTTTCGAGAAATTTGTGAATTTTTAATCCTTTTTGAAAGTGATTAGATTAGAAATCTGTTGATTGGGAATTATTTAGTGAATTGTTTATGTCTTACCTTAATTATAAATAATTATCGCAGACAAAAAAAAGAATTCGAAATTTCTTTTTGGAAGCAGATTTTTTTTCGCTTGTTACGCTCCTGAATGGCCTCACCCCTCTTTCCTTGTAGATGATATACCCGGGTGACACCAGTTGGCAGCACTGCTTTTGCCTACGCACACGTGCAAACAAGGCTACTTGCTATTTGGATTGTGATCATTGAACATTCACTCTCGTTTTAGTTATTATATTATTATATCTGTGTTGTGTTAGATTCTATTGAATTTTAATATTATTTTAATTACTTGACATTTGCAATTTTTAGGGATATGACTAAATGTTTGATGTTTTTTTTTTTTTTTTTTTTGAACAATTAGAAAATTGTACTCTCTCGTTTGACAATTGAAGACTTATTGTTCGACACGCATATGTGAGCAATCGACGCGCGACTTCCTTCGTCAACGTCACACAATTTCCGGTGTTTCGTGTTCTTTTTTTCAATTTTGCATTTGCAGGAAGTAAAAGAAAAATTTAAATAGTCTTGTTTCGAATGCTTACAAATCGTTATATTGAAGGCAAAAACAAGTGTCTTTTTTTCTTAATAACACGTGATTTTGAATCTTTTGCAATATTGTTTGCAATTCTTATTTATTTTTAGCCAGTAATGGTAAATATTGAAAGTATTTTTTAGTGAAGGGGAACATAACCTAAAAATAGGAATTGTACGAATTTCTTTTTTCGTACTCGTTAAATTACAAGAATGTATCGAAGAAATTTTTATTAATCGTGCATGAGAGAAACATTTTTTTGCTTGCTTCCATCTGGACGCTCATTGTCATTGCAATTGTCTTGTAAGTTTGTTTTTTATACAATAGTGTTACATTATCGAGTTTCAACTTAATACTCATGAAAAAGCTCTCTCGGGGAAACCTGTTGCGCCTTTAATTCTATATCCTTTTTGATAAATGACATTTTGAAGTAAATTAAAAATGAGAAAATCTTGTCAATTTTATTGCACATTTTGAGATAAAGAATTGTATTTGTATACTAAATTATTATGAATTTTTCAGGATCGGATTTTCATGTTCCGAATCAGAGTTACGGTGCCCAGCCAGGTGGGCAAGTGGGTGGTGGCGGGGGCAACGTCGGTGTCCCAGGAGGAAGAGGTCCTCCTCTAGGAGGAATACAGTCTATAGGACAAACGCAAACAGGAATTCCTCCAGGTGGTCCTGCTGGTGGACAGCATCCACCTCCACAAGCACCGACACCCGGTGTTCAGCCACAACAACCTCAGGGTCCAACCCCCACGACAACACCCCCTGTACATACACCTTCGCCTCAAGAAATGGGGAAACAGGGCCACTTACAAACCGTTTTCGTTGCTAATCAACAAAGGCCAACCTCACAAGTATGTTTCAATTAACGAAATTAATTATTTTACTGAAAAAAGAAAAATTTTGCCTTCCAGAATGTCTTTGCAATTCAAAATGTGAAAAAAATCAAAAGACAAATCCAAAGTGTAAACAAAAGAAAGACAATCCAAAATGTCGAAGAAGAAAAATTCAGAAAGAATTCACAAATACAAAAAAAATAGGGGTAATAGGGCTCGAAATAGGTTCAAAAATTTGCTTAAAGTCCGTAAAAATCAATTTAAAAAAAAAAAGTTCGTAATTTGATTGAAAAAGAACGAAAAGTTTTGTTCAAAAAATTGAAAAAATCAAGTCAAAATTTTGATTATCTATTTAAAATAATTAAATTCTTCAAAATTCAATTATTTTCAAAAATTTTGAAAAAAATTCTTGGCAAAATTCAATGATTTTCAATATCTACTATTTTAATAAAATTCCCCAAAAGAATTCAATTATTTTAAAAAAATCTTAATAAAATTCTACCCAAACATTAAATTATTTTCATAAAATAATTAACATTTCACAGGAATTCAATTATTTACACTTTTTTTTTATAAATTTCTTCGCAATCATTCAATTATTTTCATAAATAATAAAATTTTTACGGGGATTCAATTATTTTTTTAAATAATAAAATTCTTTTTAGGAATTCAATTATTTTAATAAATAATAAAATTCTTTTTGGGAGTTCAATTATTTTTATTATAATTTTAATCGAATTCTTGGAAAAAATTTTTTATTAAAATTCATCAAAAGAATTGAATTATTTAAAAATTTATTGATAAAATTGTAAAGAATTTACAAGTAATTGAAATTTAGTAAAATTTCTAATATATATTTCATTGAAGAATTTCCGAATAATTGAAATTTTGTAAAATTGAATTGTAAACAAATGAATTTGAAAATTGTCAAAGAACTTTTTCAAAAATTATTAAAAATAATGTATATTTATAGAAGAATTTTAGTTAGAAACACGAAAAAAATTTAATTTTGGAAAAGTTACAAATTATTGCAAAAATTCATTTATTTTTAAGAGTAATAATATTCTTCGTAAAAATTAAATACTGTTCAAAAACAATAACATTTTTCTTAGGGTTTCAATTATGTTCGCAAATAATAAAACTCATCGCGGAATTTCAATTATTTTTAATATAATTTTAATCGAATTTCTCGAAAAATGTAATTATTCTTCAAAATTTTATTAAAATTCGTCGAAAGAATTCAATTATTTAACAAATTTGATGATAAAATTCTTTATGGGAATTGAATTTTAAGAAACATTCAATTATTCAATAATTTGTTTATTTTTGTATTTAAATAATTGAATTCTTGTAGAATTTTGTGATAAAAATGTATTCAACAATGAATTTCAATTAAAATTTTAGATAATAATTGAATATTAAAAACAATATAGCGTGAATTTTTAGAAATAATTGAATTTTGAAATTAATTTTTTTTTAAATAGTTTAATTGAATTTTTTTATATTTTAATTATTTTTATATTATTTTTTATATATTATTTATATTATTGTTAAGTTTTTATTTTCTAATATACATTTAATTGAAGAATTTACGAATAATTGAAATTTCGTAAAATTGAATATTATAAACAAATGGATTTGAAAATTGTCAAAGAACTTTTTCAATAATTATAAAAAATAATGGATTTATAGAAAAATTTTAGTTAAAAACACTATAAAAAGAAATTGAATTTTGGAGAAGTTACAAATTATTGCAGAAATTCAATTATTTTCAAAAGCAATAAAATTCTTCGTAGAAATTTAATTATGTTCAAAAATATTAAAATTCTTCTTAGGAATTCAATTATTTTCACAAATATAAAAAACTCATCGCAGGATTTCAATTATTTTTAATAGAATTTTAATCGAATTTCTCGAAAAATATAATTATTTTTAAAAATTTTATTAAAATTCGTCAAAAGAATTTAATTATTTAAAAATTTATTGATAAAATCCTTTATGGGAATTGAATTTTAAGAAACTTTGAATTATTCAATAAATTGTTTTTTTTTGTATTTAAATAATTGAATTCTCGTAGATATTTCTAATAAAAATTGATTTTCATTTCATAAAAATGAATTTCAGTTAAAATTTTAGATAATAATTGAATTTTAAAAGTAATATAGCTTGAATTTTTAGAAATAATTGAATTTTGAAATTAATTTTTTTGAAAATGTTTAATTGGATTTTTTTATATTATTTTAAGTTTTTATTTTCTAATATATATTTAATTGAAAAATTTACGAATAATTGAAATTTTGTAAAATTGAATATTGTAAACAAATGGATTTGAAAAAGAACTTTTCCGAAAATTATTAATAATAATCGATTTAAAGAAGAATTTTAGTTAAAAATTGTTGAAAATAATATTTAAGTTGATAATGATTTTATCACTCGGTCATCTTTAGTTATTATAAAACATGAAGAAATCGATTACTCCGAGTCGAAGGAGTTATCTATTTCTTCACGTTTTATAGTTATGGAAAATTTAATTTACCGTTTTAAGTAAAATTAAATATTATTTTCTCTTATTTGACTTACTGGTTCGAGCTCTGATTTAGTGAAAAAAAATTTCAAAAGAAGAATGGAATTGATAAAGTAGATTTCTAAATTACAAGGGTAACCTTTGACATGTCCTTAATTGGCGAAATTGTTGTAGTAATGAAATGTAGGATGGTGAAAAAAATTTTGTTATTTCACAGGGTTACTATCAAACGGGTCCGAGACCTCAGCAACCAAGAGGGATGAATCACAGAGGTGGTCAGGGTGGCGGTAGCACCCAAGTTTTAAGCATGGGTGGAGCTCCTGGCGCGAGTGCTCAACAAATGCAATATTCACATCCTAATTTTCCAGGAATGTACGTCCAAAGTCAACTTTCTAATCTTCAACCTCAACATCAACAACATGTAAATTATCCCATGTCCATGCCGGTAAATATTAATTTTCATTTAAAAATCTAAATCAAAAAAATTAATTTTCCTCTAACTGAAAAAATAAAATTTTTCCATTTTTATTATTTAATATTTTATTGAAAAAATAAAAAAATACATTTTATTTTTTTAAGTAATATGCAGTTATATTTATTATTTATTTTTTCAATAGGAGGAAAATTAATTTTAAATATAATAGTTACTGATAATTATAGTAAAAATATTTATTATCTTCAGATTATGTATTAGGAATTTGTTTTGATTTATTTAGTAATTTTTATCTTTTAGATTATTTAATGTGAATTTAGTTATTTACAAATACTGTTAGATTTGGAATAAAAATAAATTTTCAAATTTGATTTATTTAGAAAAATTTTTAGTGAATTGAGAGAATAAAAATAATTTTTAGAATTTATTTGATTTATAAGAGTTGTTAGTAGAATGAAGAAAGATTTTATAATTTTCGTCTGTTTTCAGTTGCGGCCTCCTCAACCGCATCATAGTCAAGGACAAGGCCCATTTTATCAATACCCACATCCCCCAGCCGCGATTGTTACGAGTCCTTATTTTTTTTCACATCAATGTAAGTATTTTAATATTTTTCTTGTCATTAAATAATGACTTTTTTCATTTATTTTGATTTTTTTTGTTTTCTTTTTGATTTAGAATGAGATTTAGATTTATTTTAGAATTTACAACAATCTTAATAGACAAAAATAAAAATGTATCCTTTTCTAATTTTTTAGCAGGTAATTTTGCATTATATCCGGTGAATCATCCATTCGTTAGAGCGGCTTCTGCAAATGCTGTCAACAGTAATGCGCAACATATGCAAGGACAATTGACAAATGCTCAGGGAAGTACTGTTGTTCCTCAAGGTACCCTTCAGCAACCTGCACAACAACCCCAGCAAATGCCAACGATGATACCCGTAGCACCATCGGGTGAGTTTCTTTCAGAAAATTTTTATAGAGATTGTTTTTTTTTTATTTTATAATACAGTTTTTTTACGAGGTAAAAACAACACAGACTAAAGTAGAAAAAATTTTAATTATTCAGGAACTTGGTAGTGCTTTTTAATTTCTAGAAAGAATTTTGCAAGTTTTATTATAAATATCGATTGTAAATGTTGTATAGAAATTATAAAGAGTTCAAAATTCTTATGGTCGAATTTCTATTGAGAAAAGATTATAAAAGTAGAAAATTTGACCGAGAAATTTTTATTAGATCGTTTGTAATTTGTATCAAAGGAAAGTTAAATATTTGTAGAAGATCCTCTACTTTACGGAATTTTTTTTAAAAAGAAAATCTGTATTTTGTAGAATTTCTATTTAATAGAATTTCTGTTTAATCAAAATTTAATTTAATAGAATTTCAATTAATGGAAATTTAATTTGATAGAATTTCCATTTAATAAAAATTTAATTTCATAGAATTTCTATTTGATAAAAATTTAATTTCATAGAATTTCCATTCAATAAAAATTTAATTTCATAGAATTTCCATTTAATAAAAATTTAATTTCATAGAATTTCCATTTAATAAAAATTTAATTTCATAGAATTTCCATTTAATAAAAATTTTATTTCATAGAATTTCCGTTTAATAAAAATTTAATTTAGTAGAATTTGTATTTTATAGAATTTCTCTTTATTAAAATTTTAATTTAATAGAACTTTTATTTAATAAAATTTCTCTTTAATAAAATGTTTATTTAATAGAATTTATGCTTAAAAAATTCCTATTTGACGAAATTGTTTAAAAAATCGCAAATTTGTTTCGAAAAATCGAAACATTTACTTACCTGAATATTCATTTAGCAGAATTTTTTTTAAGCGAATTCGTTTTTAAGAAATTTTCTAATTAATTGAATTCTTATTTAACAGAATTTTCATTTAATGGAAATTTTATTTAGGCGACTGTTTATTAAATAGAAATAAATTATATCATTTTTATTACATTTAAAATTTTAATATAATTAGTATACATTCAAAAAAAATTATCCTTTATGATCACAATTTTACTTAGAATTTTCATTTCATCGAATCTCTATTAATTTGAACTTAAAGATATTAGAATTTGATAAAATTGTCTAAAACATCAAATTTCAATTTGACAGAAAAATTTTTGTCACGTTTATTATTAACTAATCAAAAATAATTCTGAGTGTTGTTTGAATTTTTCAATTCGCCTAGAAAAGATTGTTGTATTTTTACTGTTTTAAATTAAAATTCAATGTTTTGAAAATTATTTTAATTTAGAAGTTCTGAAAGTTTATTTAAATTAAAATTTAAGAAATAAAGAGCTTACTCACTTAAAAATTAGCCTGAGTTAAAATTCTATTTAATGAAAATTCGCCTAAATAGAAATTATCGTGAATAAAAATTTGGTTAAATTAATATTCTTCGTTTCGTTAAATTGAACAGTATTAAATAAAAATTGGACTGCTTAAAAGTTTTATTAATTAATATTGTTGGTGTTAATTTGGTTAATGTAAATTTGATTGACAGAGCAAAAATTCGGTACAATAGTTACATTATTATTGACAAAATTAAAAATTTTTAAATAATGTTAAATGTTGAAAATTTTGTTTAATTAAATTCAATGAATTATAGAAAGTGACGAAAAATTTGAACAAAAAAAATCGTATTTAATGAAACTTTAAATTAATAAAATTACTTAAGTAATGAAATAATTAATTAATAAAATAATTAATTATCTAATAAAATATTTATTTTAAATATTACTCTCGAAAAAGTTTATTTACACATTATTTTTACTTTATAAAATTCGTCCTGATGTAAAATTTAATTAATTAGAGATTTAGAAAAAACAACAATATTCATATTGTAGAATCTCCCTGTATATAATAATTATAAACTTTTACTATCTTTCCTTGTACAAGAATGGATATTAAAAATTCCCATTATACAAATTTATTAAAATTTTTAAGTCTAAATTTGAAATATTTTTCTTCTTTATTATCTTATTTATTATTTTCACTTATCTTTCGTTTACGTCATTTTATTTTAGCGACAATATTGGATAGTATTTATTTTATAATTTAATATTTAAAGGAAATAAAAAAAAAACTAAAGAACATTGTTTATGGTAATAATATAAAATGTAGCAAATAATAAATTTATTATTTCCTATATAATTTATAATTAAATTATAATTTATTTAAATTTATGAAATTTATAATTTTCGGTTTAATTTAATTGTAAAAGGAAAATATTTATTGGAAGAGTTTAAAAATACGTTCTAAAATGAAAAAAATATTAAATTATCAATATAGATAACTATAGTTTTGGAGTTAATGAATAGATATTTAAAATATAATTAGTGGTTGGTAACTAACGGTTTATTGCACTCTATTATATTATAATAATAATAAGAAGAAGAAGAAGAAATAGAGAAAATGTGACAAAGCGACAAGGTTATTAATCCTTTTTCCTTTATGATTGTATAAAGGTCGCGTCAAAGTCGTGGTAGTTTTTCTATTTGAAACTTAATGTAAAAATAGTAACGACTTTAACGTGTCCTTAATTGTTAGTTTTTCAAAATTTTGAATATTGAATAAAGTAGATGAGGCGCTGCTGCAAATGCAATTTTAAGTATATGACCTGCTATTCTCCTCCCACTTCCGAGGAGCGAGAGTTTCTTAGAATTTGGGACTACTGTTTTCGTGGTTGGTTCTTTATACCCTTAACGCTTTAGAGACCCACTCACACAACTTTAGTCCACAGTTCTGAAACAGGTCCGTGGCTTTCGGAATTTCCGTTGTTGGCAGATTTGAACAGTTCCTTGCACAACGCCAAGGAGATTGTGTGCCATCAAATTTTATAATTTTACAAATTTGCTTTTAACGTGATTGATTTTAATTTTTTTTTAACTTTAATTTATTTATTTATTTAACGAGTCGAAATTGTTATTTTATTTTCAAACAATGTATATTTCTAATAATAAATATAAATTGTACTTTGGTATGTGATTGTTTTGTATCTTAAATAATTGAATTTAAGAAAGTGTGATTAGTGCAATTTTTTAAATCTAATTTTCTGTGTTTTTCTTTTAAAGAAGTATTCACGGGTCATAACGGAGGTGCATCAGGTGCGTCTAGTGTCACAAATAGAAATAAGAGAAGGTCGAATGCCATCCCAATCATCCATCCTGAAACTGGCGAATCTGTCAGCGATCAGATTTACAATGAAATCGCGAAAGGAGTTGTCGATAATCGAGAGGCTCCTCAAATGCAAGTGAGTATCTAAAATTTAATTTTTATAAGTAAACGATTCGAAGAATTTTCGTATTTCTAAAATTGTAAAATTTTAAACACTATGACTTCTAATCGGTTACTTAACTATTTTTAAAAATTTTATTTATTTTTACGTAAAAAAAAAGTTGTGGAGGAAAATATCTATTATTAAATCAATAGGGATATTTTCCTGAAAGATTTATTGTTTCAATTTTTCATTATCTTAGTTGATTAAGGGAAGAAAAATTTTTGTTATTGTATTTTTGTATATTTAGAAAATAGAATTTTTACTCTGTCTATCACGAAGATTTGATGATTGTTGCAGAACTGCGACAAGGCTGTGATAGCTGACTTTGCGGCAATGGTCGCAAAAGCCGCGACCGAGTCAAGTTCCGATTCACCGGTGGCTTCTAGCGCACCCGAATCTCCCAATTCCCAAATTGCATCCCAAAGCTTATCGAACCTTAAAGTTCAAACGAATTCCACTACTAATAGTCAATCTAATACCGGTCCTCCTACCCCAACACAAACATTACCAGGCGCTTTAACGTCACCCAGTCAATCGTTAGGTACTTCTAGTAATGCGGCTCAATTAGAATCGTGCCCGGTTAAAGTGGATTCAAAGCCACTTCAGCCATCAATCAAAGAATTCCAGCCGAGAGGTGGAAGTGACGTGAAAATTGTAACGACAACACCTGTCGTCGCCGAACAATTACACGTACAATTAAATTCCACGGCTACAATTACAAATAAAGATAATAAAATTCCCACACAGCCTCCAGGAGTCAGTGTACCGGTGGTGATGCCTGTTAATGAAATTGAATTGAAGAACAATAATAATACCGCAACAGCAGCAGCAGCAGTAGCAGCAACAACAACAACAACGCAAACAACAATTCAATCATCAACGACGAGCTCAAATACATCTGATGTCCTTATCCCGTCCTCAACTGCCGTGGGTGCTAATAACCCAGTTCCTGCCAAGGATCAATTCCCCAATTTAGTCAACAAAAATAAATCAAGGTCGCCACCACGTGGGAAATATCAAAATTCGAATATTCCTGCGAATGCCATTACAATACCTGAGATGCCACCGTTGATTAAGGAATCAAAGGAACATAAGGAGAGGAAGGCGAATGAGAAAAATGCCAATTCTAGTAGAGGTACTACTCCGACGCCCGTTCACAATCAGCCGGAGCATATTCATCAAAAGACTAATGGCGAAACTAGTGAAAAATCCGATGTTGAAACACTGCCGAAAATTGAAACGCAACAGAAGACTACTGACGGTGAGTTTTTTTTTTTGTTTCTTTCCCCTTTTTCTTTTATTTCATCTTTTTCCATCATTTCGAAATTTTTTTAACTCTTGATTTTTGGAATTGAAAATATTTCAATAGAAAAATTCATTTTCAATATTTATTTATTATTGAATATTGTATTTTATACAAATAAATTTTCGCCTTTGTAAAAATTAAATGAATTTCGAAAAGGGTTCAACTCTGAAATTTGTAAGTCATTTTTATGTAACAATTGATAGTAAAGGTCAAGTTTACGGTTTTCAGAGTTGAGTCCTTTTCGAAATTCACGATTCAAATGTATTTCGAATTTCATAATGTTCGAAATTCATCAAGTTGAAACTTTATTTAAACATTTATTTGTATAAATGTGAATATTGTGATATTCAAATATTCAATATTTTCAAATACATTTATTTACAATACAATTTTTATTTAAGACATTTTAAATAAATATTATTAGTTTGATAAATATTCAAGTAAATGGAAATTCTCTTGAATTAGAATTATAGTAAAAAGAAATTCTATTAAATGACAAGTTCAAAAAAATTCAAGTTAATATCTTTGTATAAATATGAATTTTTATAAATTTAAATAAATATTAAATTGAATTTTTTACTGTAAAAATTTTATTTAATAGAATTAAAATAAATATTATTACTTGAATGAATATTCATGTAAATGAAAATTCTCTCGAATTAAAATTATAGTAAAAAGAAATTCTGTTAAATGAGAAGTATAAAAAAAATTCGAGTTAATATCTTTATTTAAAAAATTATTTGTATAAATTTCAATGAATATTAAATTGAATTTTTGTGCAATAAAGTTTTTATTTCAATTCTTATTTAAATTTATTTTTATTTAAATAAATATTGGTTGAATAAATATTCAAATAAATGGAAATTCTCTCGAATTAAAATTATAGTAAAACGAAATTCTGTTAAATGACAAGTATAAAAAAATTCGAGTTAATATCTTTATTTAAATATAATAATTCGTATAAATTGGATTAAATATTAAATTGAATTTTTTATAGTAAAGTTTTTATTAAAATTTTTATTTGAATTTATTTTTATTTAGGTACAAAAATATTGGTTGAATAAATTTTCAAATAAATGGAAATTCTCTAAAATTAAAATTATATTAAAAATGAAAATTTTGTTGAATGAAAATTGTATTGAAAAAAATTTTATTTAATATAAATTCGGCTAAAGAAAATTTCTTTCACTAGAAATTCGAATTAATCAGTTTTAGAAACAAGTTACAGAACAATTTTTTTTGCTACCAATTCGAATAATTTGAATTGAGAATCTTCTCAAAAAATTTTAATAATTTCTTATTGAATTGGATTACTGAAGAAACTTAAAAGTATAATTATTAATAATAATAATTATAATAATGATACTGATAATGTTAATAAGAATAAAATGACAATAAATAATAATAATAATAAAGTAAAATAAACAAAAATAATAATAAAGAGTTATAGTAGGTATAGTAACAATTAAACAAATAAAAATTTTAATTATTAGAAAAAAGGTTAGAAAAACAATTATAAAATTAATAATTATATAATTATAATTATTATAATTATATAATAATAATTATTATTATATGAACAACTATAAGAAAGATATGAAGTCAAAAAATTCGTCAGATTTAACTGTAATTCGTCAGATAATTTAATTGATTGAGTTACTGTTAAATATAAATGATTGATTAATATAAATAAATAGTAAATGTTCAAAGTATTAAGAATTTTGAAACTGGACTCAAATCTAGAAATGGACTTTCACTTAATTTACATTCACAAGAACCAGAGTGAGATCAGGTTTTTCAACAATATAGATAATTAGCGTTCAAATTACATTAACTTTCCATAAATGTTTATATTTTGCCTTACTTTAATTTTTCTAAGTAAAATATTTTTCTTGTAAAAGTAAATTCATCAAATGTAATTTTCTGAAAATCGAAAATTTGGCACTTTTTGCTATTTGATGTATTTTTATTTATTTTTTTGTTTTTTTGATCCTGGAAAAAAGGGGGTATTTAATTTTAATTTATTTCTATTCTCTTTAAAAAAAATGCCACGTAAATTTTGGTTTGTTTACGATGCAGTGAAATTTTTAATTTAGTCTCCCGAGGTTTTTTTTAGAAAAAAAAAAAATTGTCTTCAGAGTGAAATGATACAATTTAATGTTAGATTACATCATATATACAAGTGACAAATAAATCTTATAATAGTTTGTTACAGTCATTATTCATTTCTGGTTCATTGAAGTCTCTAAGAAGAGGATTTTAGATATAAATAATTGAAATCAATTAAACTTGCGTTTGAACGGAAACAATTTTCTTTTTTAAATCCCAGTTATTTGAAACGAATTTTATTCTTTTTTTTTTTTGGAAGAAACTATTTTCTAGCTTTAAAAATACTCTTTTTCAAATTTTATTCCAGTTTTTTTCTTTTTCTTTGTTTCTCTTTTTAACGAAAAAAAGAAAAATTTGCAAAAAAAAAAATGATTTTGAAAATAAAACTTTTTACTCGATTTGCCTTATAATTTGAAGTTTCTGTGTAGGTTAATTAACTCAACGACATTTGCTTAATCGTTCAAACTCAATAAATGTGAATTTTCAGGAAATAATTTTCGCTACTTGTTTATATTGATGTCCTTACGATGAAGAAGAGGTCAGAGAGAAAGAGAAAAAGATAGACAGAGAGTGAAAGAAAGAAAGAGAATCATGCTTATTGAAAAATCTTATTGGTCAATATTTTTAGGTTCTCTTGTGAAAAATATAGGGATATCGTTTCCGATGTCTTGTGTTTTGTACTTTTATCAAATTTTGCCAGTCGTCAGTTAGTCGTCCAAAACGTATTATTATAGTTCAGTGTCCGTGTTATTGTCTTTTAGAATTAAGTTATGTACATTTTTATATAGACTTAAAAGAGAATTAAATTTTCTTTTCTGTCTTTAAATTTATATTTATTTAAATCGCGAATACTGAAATGTTTAATCGTTTTATGTAACTTGACCAGTAATTATTATTTTTTTTTTTAATATTAAATTTTATTTATCAATTAAATTATTCTTCGTTGACGAAGTAATTTTTAGTCCATGGCTATAGGAACAATTAATTTCTTTTAAACCAGTGTGTAATTTTATCGATTATTGTGTAAATATTATTTATTAATCAATCACATCAAAAATGGTACAAAAGAAAAAGAGTAAGTTGACAAAATCTTTATTTCATTTATTTTATTATAAATATAAAAATATTGAGATTAACGATCACTCCGAGTCAAAATCATTAAGACTACCGAGTGATAAAGTTAAGAAGTTACTTTATATTTATTTTATTATTATTATTATTTTGTTATTATTGTTATTTTTGTCCTTATATTATTTTTTCTATTGTAATATTGTTATTATTAAAATTATTTTATTCGTTGAGAGTGTATTTAAAATTTTCGTTCGTTTGCAACGATTTTGTTGTTAGTTTTGAATTATTCGGTTAGGTGGCAATTAATTTTGGAATTGAGGAGAAATTTGATTTTCAAATTAACGTTCCTGTGAAATAATCTATTTTGATTTTGTTTTTCTTTTGATAATGGAGTATTTGACATTGTGGCATTTGCAATATTCGAATTTTTTTCCAACTGATTTCGATGTGGTATAAATTCCATTTTGAAATTAGAATCATGGATTGTTTACGTTTCTTTTCTGTAAGAAATATTTCCTAATTTTGATGTCAAAATTGCAATAATATTTTTATTGCTTCATGAATTTTTTTCTTTAATATGAAAATAGAAAATTTAATTAAATTTTTGTTGACGAATTTGCTGAATTTGTTTGTTGTTTTTTATTGCCTATAGTGGAAATTTTCTTCATTTTCTGGCAATTCGATTTTTTTGTATTTTCTATCAATTGTTCCAAGAAAATTTTTTATTTCTTCCTTCTTTTATTTTTGATCGATTTTTGGAAAAACGGTATTTTGGTATCTTTTTAGAATTTCTTCATTTGTTCCTTCTTCTACAAATTGGAAATTTTTTTTAATTGAAAAATGTGTGTTTTTTGTCTATTGGGAAATTTCTACTCGCAAGAGACTTTAATTAAATATTTGTCTAGTGAATGAATTTGATAAAAGGATAATAATTCTCGCGCGAATTATTTGTTTTCGAAGATACAAGGTGAGAGATAAATTGACACAACAACAAATTGTTAATATTCTCATTAAGAAGAGTTTAGTGTCTCTAGAGACAAAACTATTGTAAACTAATTTAACTATTATTATATATATAAAATAAAGTACTCTCTGGAATTCAACCGAAATTTAATATCCAAGTTTCCCACGAGAAATGGTCAGAGAGGGACTTTCAAAGTCCTTCATCTGCACGCGATGACGTCATATTGTAAAACGAAAAGAAACGAGTAATACCGAATTTATCCGATCCTTGGGGTATCCATAAGCTTTTCAAGTGGGAGGCGCCGGTCTTCCATCCATCGTTCTCTGAAGAATTCTAAGTCTCAGAAGCCAGCACGTGCTGTGCTATCTTAGTGCGTTCAGTTTTTATATCCCTTGATTTTTCCCCCCTTTCTGTTCAAAATTTTAACGAAAAAAAAAAATTGAAAAAAAGCATAAACATTGCCATAAGTAACAAAAAAAAAGGAAACAATACGCTTACTCCAAATTAGTAATTTTCTCCATTTTTTAACACTAGGGTATCAGTACCTTTGTACATATTCTTCTCTGCGCCCTTTACACGCAAGAAATCTATTTTTTAATCCATTTTTTTAATTATCCTCTGTGCATAATATTTATCAAGTGACGCATCTCTAATTTTAGAAGACAGAGAGGAGAAAAAAATTAGTAAAAGTTGATTTTATACATCTACATATTGATAGTGTTATGTAGTGAATTGAAAAGAAAAATTAATACTCAAACCAAGTGAAAGGATGTTCATTAATTCGTAAGTTATTATTAATTAATTTTTGTCTGCTTATAGTTTTTTTTGGGCGAGAGGATCCGCTTCCTTTTTGGATTAATTATAAATATTGTCGAATAGGAAATATAAGTGGAAATAATTTAAAGAAAAAAATACTTCATCACCCACGACAATCTAAATAAAATGAAACGCTTTCCTTGTTGCAATTCTCAAGGCTGAAAACCCCGACCACGTTTTCTCCACGTGGGTGGGGTGTCTCATGGTAACCGTAAATTGTCGCTGAGAGACTGGTTATTGCTGCAATTACACGGAGGGGGAAAAAATGGAAAAAAGCAGTTGCAATTATGATTTTTTTTTCTTCTCTTTGCTTAAGATTCAAGAAAGGAATTGTAAAATTGAAGAATTGAAAAGTTGTCGGCGACATATGGGAAAGGGAAATATTTTAAGAGAGTTGGTGTGGCCATTTTGTGTGGTTCTGGGTGCAGGAAGGAAAAGACGCCATGTTAAATCCGTTTCTAAGTGCCGGTTTGAGAATGTGGTTCGACCGGAGAGTCAACTTTATTCATCACAGACACATTTTTCTCACTCACTCTCTCTCTCTCTCTCTCTCTCTCTTTCTCTCTCAAAAGAGAGCCCTATCGAGTTTTCTTGAATCAATCTTTTTTTATTGATGATACTATTTTTTCTTCAGTGAAATATTTTTGGAAAAATTCCCTTTTTTTGAGGAAAGGAAATTTTAGAAAAATGTTGCATTCAGAAAATTCGTTTAGAAAAATATTCCAATTGGAAAAATATTTCAATTAACAAAATATTTCATTTAGAAAATTGTTTCATTTAGCAAAATATTTAATTCCAAAAGTTGTTTATTTGGAAAATCGTTTCATTTAGAAAATATTTAATTCAGAAAATTGTTTTATTCAAACTGTTTCGTTTAAAAAAATATTTATTTTAGAAAATTGTTTTATTTAAATTTAAAAAATTGTTTCAAAAAATTGTTTATTCAAAAAAATATTTAGAAAAATTGATGTAATGAAATGAAATCGAAACAGATCAAATTGAAATGAAATGGATTCTGCGATATAAAATTCTTTCGACTATATTTTCTCTCGCACTTATATTATAAAATTTCAATGAGAGACTCTCCTTTTTTTCGCTTGTACTTTTCTTGTCCCTGGGTCTTCTTATCCGTGGTATTAGTTGTTACCCTGAACAGCTGCACGATTTACCTGCTTCAAGTTTCCCTTATGAAAAGAATAGGCAATTGATTCAAATTCCATGATAGACATCTGCAACTTTGTTATAGGGCATTATAAATATAATATTGTCGAAATGCCTCTTTTTTTGGGCGAGACGATTGCGAAATATTTCCGATAGTCTTGGGATTTTAATGATTTATATAGTGTCATTATTGTGTTTTATTACAACGTCGACGTTGATGAGTTTTTGACTGCTTGGTATTTAGGGATTTTTCATGATTTCCAAATAAAATAAAATTTCAAAATCCCAACTAACTGTGAATGGTAAATTACGATAGGAAAAACCAGTTGGTAACTATCGAAAATTCTTTAGAAATGGTTTTTCGTCAAAAGAATGTTTTTGGAGGCGTTTTTCAATAAAAGGATTTATTACTTTTTTGTTGGTGCATATTCTGCATGTGATTTTAGATTTGGGGTTTAATTTTCAGATAAATTTAATTTTTATTCAAAATTTAGTTGAATTTTTTGGGAAATTTTATTTTATTCGAATTTTTTGAGAATAATAAATTTTAAAGAAATTTCATTTTACTCGAATTTTTTATTCGAAATTTATTAGAATTTCTTAATAATAATTTTGGAAAACTTTCATTCTATCTACTCGAATTTTTTATTCGAAATTTATTAGAATTTTTCAAGAATAATTTTTAAGAAATTTCATTTTATTCGAAATTGATTAATTATTTGAATTTTTTGAGAATAATTTTCATAAAATTTCATTTTACACGAATTTTTTATTCGAAATTTATTAGAATATCTTGACAATAATTTTGGAAAAATTTCATTTTATTTTAAATTTATTTGAATTTTTCAATAATAATATTTTAAGAAATTTATTTGAACTTTTCAAAAATAATTTTTGACGGTCTAATTTTTAAGAAATTTTATTTTATTCGAAATTTATGAATTTTTTGAGAATAATTTTAAAAAAAATTTCATGTTATTCGAAATTTATTTGAATTTTTGAGAATAATTTTGATGAAATTATTTCATTTTACACGAATTTTTTATTCGAAATTTTTTAGAATATCTTGAGAATAATTTTGGAAAAATTTCATTTTATTCGAAATTTATTTGAATTTATTGAGAATAATTTTAAAGAAATTTCATGTTATTCGAAATTTATTTAAATTTTTTGAGAATAATTTTGATGAAATTTCATTTTACACTAATTTTTTATTCGAAATTTATTTGAATTTTTTTGAGAATAATTTTTGTTTTCCTTTGATGAAAAAATTTCTAAATAATTATTAGGGAAAAGAAAAAGATGGTCACCTATCGAATATAGAAGGTTGAATATCTTGTTTTAGACTTTTAGATTGAGAGGGAGAGAATAAAAAAGAAATTATACGAGATTTATATTTTTAAATAATTTGTGTCTTGTAAAATGGAAACGATTCCTTTCTAAACGGCACCTTGACATTAAATATCTTTTCATATATTTATCTAATCTATTTCTATGCCACAACTATTTTTTTTCTGTTATTTAAATGTTTTCGAGATGATTTTTTATTTTAATAAACATTTTATACAGTTAAAGGGAGAAAATATTTTATGTTTAGTTATTGCGATTGATATATTTTGCTTCTTAGTTGAATAATTTGTTTTGTACGAAACATTCGTTTTAGTTTTATTTTTTAGTGTTTTCCAGTCTTTTCTAGTCTTTTTTTAAGTCTTTTTCAGGCTTTTCAGTCTTTTGTAATCTTTTTTAGTCGTCCTTTAGTTTTTTCTAATCTTTTTCAGTCTTTTCTGGTATTTTTGAACCTTTTTAGTCTTTTTTAGTCGTTTTTAGTCTTTTTTTGAACTTTTTAAACCTTTTCAGTCTTTTTTAATCGTCTTTTAGTTTTTTCTCGTCTCTTTTAGCCTTTTCAGTCTTTTCTGGACCTTTTTAGTCCTTTTTTAGTCTTTTTAGTCTTCATTAGTCTTCACTAGTCTTCGTAAGTCGTTTTCGAGTTCTAATTGTCATTTTTTTTTCTCGAAACACAGGTGTTAATTCCGTGGTATTTCAGAGTCTCATTTACAAGTACTCTGTTTACGGCACTAGTAACGAAAAAAATTCCATAAGAATCAGAATTTTCTACTCGAGTAGAAATAGATGTGGAGATATATTGAGAAAATTGTCTTAGTGTGATGCTTTTTATGCTCGGTGAGACTTGAGTCATTTTATTTTCGGTTCCTCTGGAACGTGATACATTCTTTTTGTTCTACCTCGTAGACATATTCAGTAGGGGAATTTCGTTAACATTTCTTTAAAATTCTCATTTTTTTCCCCTCAATTTCGAATTCAAAGAAAAAATTTGTCTCGAAGCCGATATTTTATCGCAATTTGCTTCAATCTTAAAGTATAATTTATTCTTGCCAAATTCGGAGCGATTAGATAAATATTTGTCTGCATTTTTATTTTGTCTGTCTGTAAATAGTTTTATTTAATTTTCGTTTGCTTCAGGATTTTTGAAAATTGCTAATTGTAAATTTTGATTTTTGGATATTTAGAAATTGAAAAAGTGTTGCTGTAAAATTTTTTTTTGAAAATAATTGAAGGCGATGGATATTTTTTTTCTGGTTGCGAATAAAATTGGAATTGGTCTGCTTTTATTTGCAAATGAAAAGAGAGAAAAAAAAATCCGGCGACTGGTCTTGTTCAATTCCAAAAAGGCCGTGGCCTTCGTTCCTCGACATCGTCGTCGATGTGCGTCCACTTGAGCTGGTATAAAATGCAAGAGGTCACGATGCCAAGCCACTAACACACATCAAATTCATTGCGCCTACATTGACACCTTCACTTTTAGCCAGTTTATTCTTTATTTAATCGGCAGTTCGATTTATCCACTGACTTTGCACTATACACCCGAAAACTTTCTCCATCTTATGTAATTTTATTGTTAACAGTGTCAATTTCAATCGTTTTCTTTTTCTCTCCCTTTTTTTTGGATTTATTTTTAACACCAAAAAAGTCTCTTCTGAGATTTTCGTTTAAAAGAAAAATTCCTTTCTCTAAATTTAGAATTTAATTTTCCGTTTTTCTCCCCTTGAAAATTTTTAGGGGATTTTTATTTTTTTCAAAGCAGATTTTTATTGTAAAAGAAATTTATTATTTGTCAGTTTGATTAGAAATTTTTGTGAAAACTATTTTCTGCAATATCGTCAAAAAAAAAAAATTGATGAAAAATTCTTTTAATTGTGGAAATTCATCTGATAAATAGTTCCGTCTTGCTTCTTCAGATAATGATGGTTGTTATTATTATTATTGGACCAAATATCATTTCTTATCGTTCACCTATTGCTGTAATATACTGATAAATTTTTATTTTTAAAAATAATTATGTTTCATGCTTCTTGCAGTTCTGTGTGTGAACTATTAATTTCAATTGAATGACGCAGGCCTTGAGATTTGTCTGGATTTCTTATATACAATATAGACAAAGATTGTTGAATTTTGAAAGGGGGAACAACTTTGATTCTCTATTTCTTTGTATAGAGTTTAGGGGCCAAGCGTGTTCTGGTTTTTCTTATTATATGACTGACGAATTTTAATATTCTTGCTTCTGTGGAGGGAAATTTCATTGCTTTTCTTTGTTATTCTGCGACAAGTCTCATTTTATATCTCACATAAAATACGTTTTGTAATATATTAATTTATGAATATATTATATTAATATAAAAATATAATTCTCATCCTCTATGAGGAAAGAAATAAAAAAATACTAAAGGAATAGAAATAAGAATATGAGTATAAAAATATTAATTAAAAATCCATGATATTCGATTTTATAGTTTTGAAATTCTCATCTAATTGAAATTTAGACCAATTTTCTCGAAGTTTTAATTTTAATCAAATTTATCAGTTATTTAAATCATTGGAATCAGATTTATAACGATTATTGTCTGAATTTTGTTTGTTAATTATTATAAATAATTATAATTTCTGACAATCCAGTCATGAGATTAATGGTCGACTTGGGTCATTACAAATTATTATAATAATTTTAAATGTAATAGTTGTAATTATTATATTTTTAATTATATTTGTAATTTTTATAATTATAATTATAATTGTAATTTTTATAATTATAATTATTATTCGTCAAAAAAAGGAACTTTTACTCGGGAAGTGTGAGTAATGGCATTTGAATTTAAATATTGGAAATATTTCCACGTTTTACGGTTAATTATTGATGATAATTACGATATTTAGTGGAAATATTTGATTAAAATGAAAATATTAAGGGGAATACAAAAGAGAAGTTAGCCGCCTCGACCTGCTTTTACAAAATCTTACTCAACCTACTTTCATGCATTGAATTAACTAGTGCAATCAACTGGCATCTTGTTCGTCAGTGATATTATGTCATTGGCATCTCTGATAGCTCGAACGAGTTTTACCATCGATTTTCAAACACAACAGATTATGAGTGTCATGACAATTTTCCTCTACTTCATTCTTTCCTCCTTTTTCTAAAATGCGAAATTTTGCATTTTTTTAAAAAATTTGTTTACTGTTCATAAATTAATTTAATAATTAATTATTGGAAATTAATTATTAATTAATTTTTAAAAATTAAGTAATAATTACTTATCTTTAGTTTAATAACAATTTTAATAAATTAGATAATCATGAATTATTAATCGTAGTAAAATAACGGGTATTAATTAATTAAATCGGAAATATTATTCTCATATATGCCAGTTTGAGCATTTGAAGTGAATTAATTTAATTATATAGAAATTTCGTGAACGAATTATGATTACGCTTTATGGGAGTATAAATTAATTGAATTCGAAAAGTTAATTTAATAATCAATAATTGTTTGCATTTTGAAGTCGAGAAGCTAATATTTCTATTATTCGAAAGAAATCAATTTTTATTCTTTATGTTAAAAATTCCACTTTTGTATTTTTTAATTTCGTTTATATTTAAAAAAAAATTTAATTTCTTTTATATTTTTTAATTTTTTAATTCCTTTTGTACTTTTTAATTTTATGCTAATTTTTTCGTCTACTTTTAATTTCCAGACTTTTTTTCTAAATTTTCTTTCGTTTCCTAAAAATTGAATGTTAAAAAAAGATTCAATTTTTCCATTTAGTTTCAATTTGTTACTTAAAAAAACACTTTTACAATATTGTAATTACCATTTTTAATTGTATCGTTAAAACGTAACTGTGAATGTAAGACCTTACTGTGTCAAATCTTTCTTTGTTTTTTTGTTCTCACCAATATAAACAAATTCACTTTCTTTTTACTCCAATTTGTCAGTTTTCGTATTTTCGTTTATTTATAATTTTGATTGAATTTGATTGAAATTGCAAAAGAATTTGACAGAAAAAAATGAATGTAGTCTTCAAATAAATAATAGTAACAATAATTGTGAATTAATAAAAATCAAAAGTTAAAATAGAAAAAAAATTGACGAGGTAATATTTGCAAAATCGAAACAAACCGTGTGAAGTGTTAGTTCAATCACATTTGGCTGGATGAATTATTTATTGGATATAAAAATAAATCGCACATCACTTTTGAATAATCTAGTAAATGGAAACATTTTTTTATATCTACTATTCGGAAATCAATATTTGAAATTATGACTGGGGATTTTTTTTTACTTTTCTTTCTTTTTTTTGTTTGACGGAAAAATTTTTTGAGACACGCACACACATAGTATGATATACCGGACATGACCAGTTGAGGATTTTGGGAGTTTAGTTTAGACTGGGGCCTGGCTTTTAATGCGCCTGCTCCTTTTGAATCTTACGAACTAATTTAAGAAATCGTGTGTCGGAGTCTGACGGTTTGTACCAGTTCACAGGTTAAAATAGACACGTGAAAGTCGCGTCGATATATCCTCTGAAGTATTCGTAAAAAAAGACAATTTTTTTCTTAACAATTCTTTAAATTCTAATTTTGTGGTAAAAATACATTTCTTTTTTTAGTGAAAAATAAATCGGAAAAGTTATTAAAGTGGGGAAAAATTAATTTATTTTATTGACTTGTCGCGGTGTTATCGGAAAAACGTGTTGATTTTTTTTGTCCCCTTTTTCTCCAGACTTGGTAAAATGGATTTACATTTCATTCAACCCTTACGAACAGTGTCGGATTAGTGGACAGTCATTTAAGATCGTTGTTGGCAAAGATTTCGTAGTTTTATAAATAAATACTGAATCAGTGCAGCTGCTCTTGCAGACACTGAAATTCGAGTCGCAAAGAGAGTTGACGGCAATTTCATCGAGAATTTTCTTTTTTATCGATGTCTTTTTTAATTTTTTTTTAATAAGGTTCTAGAGTAATTTGTACACTCGATATATTGACAGAACTAGCAAACTTGAAGTGAAAGAAGCTTTCAATAATGTGACGAAAATGATTTTTGATTATAAATAATAGTTATAGAAGATTTATTGAAAAATTGACAATGATTGGATGTGAATATTTTTTAATATTCGAAAATGAGTGAACGAAAAATGAATGGCACTGGACGTGCCAGTAGCAGTTCGAGATCAAGAAGTAGAAGTCGTCGTGGTTCCAGAGATCATGGTAGAATAAATTTTTTTTGAAATTTGTCCGGGGGAAAAAAAATAGGAAAGAATAAAATAAAGATCATTATTTAATGAAAAAATAGATTGTCGTGAATTATTAATAAGAACTATTTCCTTGAAGTTTAATTTGACTTACAAATAAATTTTTCATTCAAGGCAATATTTCGATTTTTAAACAATTACATCATGAGATTTTCTGTCGTACTGACATATTTGTCGATTATCAAGGCATAACTGCAAGATAGACCTTGTATTCTCTTATGGATTATCTGAGAGTGCATTAAAAAGTTCTTATGTAAGAGTTGTTTACATCCGCATATTCAACTCATTAGAAACTTGACAATATTAATAATTATCGTTGTTTAATATTTTTTTCCTTAAAATTTCTTTAAACATTCTTTAAACTTTTTTTTTTGAGAATATTCAAAGTTGTTGAATTTTATCTCTATTATCAATAGGAAAAATGTAACATTTTTATTTACAAAGAAATGGATAAAAATAAAGTCATCCATGAACCATGCTACAGCCGGTATCTATAATTATCTTTGGCCAGAAGCCGACATTTACTTTTCTTTACTGCTTAATTCGAATTGATATAGTCTTTTAAAAAAAAATCGAATAATTGAATTTTTCTCTATTTTGTTACAGGCAAATCTGCCATGCAGAAGCAGAAAAATAAGAGTAAACAGAAAAATCGTGAAATCAGTCGTAAGGGAGCGGAAAAAGAGAGTGGTTCGGATATGGATGCCTTTATGAATTCGGTACCAACTGGAAAAATAGTGGAAAATAAACAGACTGAAATTAAGGAAACATTACCGCAGAGAGACAGTAATAAGGAACCAATTAAAGAAATAACGAAAGATATTAAAGAAAAGGACAATCATGAGTCGAAGAAGGAAAAGCAGCAGGCTGTGCCTCAAACTCATGAAAAACAACATTCAACACCTGAAATTCCGATGGAAAATACAACGAGCGTAGAAAAAGCACCACCAGCAATAACATTTAATCATAAAGATAGTAAACCAACGATAGAAGAAAGATCAAAATCACCAATTGTCGTTAGTAATATGTCACCAATTCCAAATGACGTTGTCGATCATTCGGTGACAATTAAAACCGAAATTGATCTTAAATTAATTGTCGCCCAAAAGAATGAGGAGAATTCTAAAGTTTCTGCACTTCGTACATCAATTGAGGAAACAGTGACTGTCATTGAGAAACAAGACGAAAATGCAGCGCCAAATCAAATTGAAACTATTCCTAAAGGACCACAACTTTTGAAATATAAATATTTAGATGATCAGTGGAGTCCTATTAATCAAAAAGGAAAAAAGACTTATGGCAGGGATTTCCTTATACAATTGCAGGACGATCCTTACAGTAGAATTAAACCAACAAATCTTCCCGACATGGAAGTTGTGTTGAAGGATTCGAAAACACGACAACACGTCAGTAGGAATCGCAGTCCCGAAATTAGATCTTTCAAGGATCATAATATGAGGGGACACGACAGTTTACTTCCTGGTTTCGCCAAGAATTCGATGAACGCCAAACTTGGAGGCTTGGTAAGAATTAAATTCATATTTCGTAATTATTTATTATTTATATTCATATTTGTATTCACTGTAAAATGATGATTTATTTTAAAATGAAAGTAGTGGACTGAAAAGTTTTGAGGAGAAATTATAATCTGATTTTATTTCTAATATTATTGATGATGAAAGAATTATTATTTTGGAAAGTATACTAACAATTGTGGAAAATTTTCAGCCACCAGCGAATAAGAAAAGCAATTCTGGAAAACCAAGACCACCAAATAAACCAAATATGGTTATGCCTATTTCCCTCTCGTTACGAGAAGAAGTTAAACTTCGAGAAGCGGAGAATGCGTGGAAACCGACGAGACTAAAGGGTAGCGACATTGATATTGAGGAAGCTAAAACCGAATCTCTCGCTAAAAAAGTTCGCAGTGTGCTCAATAAATTAACGCCTCAAAAATTCGACACATTGGTTAGTCAAGTGAGAGCGTTGAACATTGATACCAAGGAAAGAATGGAGCGTGTGATTAATCTTGTCTTCGAAAAGGTAATATTATCAATAATATGTATATAAATTAAATAAATTTAAAATATATAAATTATATTTTAATATTAAATTAAAAATTTCGAAAAAGAAAAATAAAAACAAAACTAGAATTTTTTGAAAATTGTGAAAATAATCTAGTTATGATTGTAAGAATGATGATACTTTAATGTCATGCCAGACTGGAGTTTCTGATCAGGCCTGATTGTTGAAAAAAATTCTGAATATTTGAAATTTTGTTTTATTTTCTTAAATTTTCTACGTGTATTTTTTTTTGTTGACTAATTTTTTTTTTTTTTCTATTTGCAGGCAATTGATGAACCTAGTTTTTCCGTGGAATACGCACTTATGTGTAAGGAACTTGCCATGATGCAAGTTTCCGGTACGGATCCATCTGATTCAACAACGGCGAACTTTAGGAAATTAATTATCACTCGTTGTCAACATGAATTCCAAAAGGAATCCGACAATGGTGATATGAGAGAGACGAAAGCTAAGGAAATTGAAGAATGTACAGATCCTGTAAGTTTGAATACTTGTTTCTTTATTATTTAGTAATTTCTTGAATACATAATTCTTGAAATCTTAATTATGGCAAATATAGAGAATTTATAATTATAGAATAGGAAAAATTTTATTTGTTATTAATATTGTTATTTTTATTAAATTACAGGAAAAGAAGAAAGAATTAATATTATTCTGTGAAGAGGAAGAGAGGAGGATACGCATGAAGTCTGTTGGTAACATAAGGTTCATTGGAGAACTTTTTAAACAAGGAATGTTGACAAAGAATATTATGCTTTTCTGTATAAATCATTTATTACAATTCCGTGATGAGGAGAATTTAGAATGTTTGTGTAAATTATTAACGACAATAGGAAAAAAATTGGAATCTAAAGATGTAAGTAGAAAATTTTACTCTTTCATGTATGTGTCTATTTATTTTTCTTTTTTTTCTCCATTTGTTTTCATTTTTTATTCGAAAAAAAAATTTTTGTAATTTACATTTTAATTGTTTTTAATTTTTGACAATTTGTAATTGTTTCTTTCATTTTTTTTCAGGAATTGAATGAATATTTCCAAAAAATGCAGGCCATCGCAAATGATAAGGGCCCTGGAAAAATAAGTTCTAGAGTTCGTTTCATGCTCAAAGATGTAATTGACTTGAGGGCGAATAAATGGGTGCCAAGGAGAGATGACAGTAATCCTAAGACAATGGACCAAATTCAAAAAGAGGCAGAAACCGAACGATTAGATGCCCAACTCAATATTCCTCTTAATACCCCACGAAAAGATGATCGGAACGTTGACCGACGAAGAAATCGTAAGTATCATCAAATAGAATTATTCTAATGGTATTAAAATTCGATTCTTTCTACTTTAATTTTTTCCTACTATAATTAAATAATTTAAGAAAACTTTTGTTTAATTTCTAAATATACAAACTAAATTGTTGTGATGATACTTAATGTCATGCCAGACTGGAGTTTCTGACTAGAGGTGATTGTTTAAAAAAATTCTGATGGAATTATTAAAAATTAAGGATAAATTTGCAGTTTGTTTTTATAGTTTGGTTAATGGAATGTTTATATTTTCAGGTGGAATGGCAGGGTCTTCCGAAGATGGTGGTTGGAGTCAGCCAGTTCGATCGAGAGCTTCATACTCTTGTGATACTTCGAAACTAAAAACTAAACCTGTAAGTATTTTAATTTATTTTATATTTAAAAAAGAATAGTCTTGCAAAAATTCCTTTGCTTTTATTAATAAATAAGTAAACTACTTCTATCAGAAAGCAATTATTTTTTTTAATTTATTGATAATTCATATTTATAGTCGTAATGAAAATTAAATTTATAAATGAGTGTAGAAATTAATTTTAGCTTCAATTTAGAATTGTTGATAAATAAATCAAATGTTAAAGTGTTGGTAATAAATTTTAATAATTGTATTGTGATGATACTTAATTGTCATGCCAGACTGGAGTTTCTGATAAAAACGTGATTGTTAAAAAATTCTGATGCAATTATTTTACTTGGAAAAAATTTCTGTTTGAATTAGTTGTTTCAAATTTTTAACAATTCTTTGTTTTCTTCTTTTATTACAGCCTCTAATGGACGATCTTCAATTAGGAAATAGGAATACTTATACTATGTGGAATAAGAATATTCCTTCTGTAGGATCCACAAAGATGCAGAATAAATTTTCAGCCCTAGAAAATATTTCATCGTTTGATCAAGAAAAACGTAATCCACTCCAACTTTCTGGATCAAAGTCGATGGGACCACGAGAATGTGGCAGAACTGACTACAAATCCGCTTATGGTAAGAAACGTGAAATATTCTTAAATATATTTTTTCTTTTAAATAAAAAAAAGTATAATAATAAATAGTTAATAAATAATGGAAAATAATTTGTCAAAATTATCAATTTTTTATATTTTCGTGATGATATATTATTTATTCGATAACTCCCAAAGGGAAGTTTATGGGACATAGCCAAAAGGATACTGACAAAGTTTATGAATTTATAGAATTTAATTTTCTATCTGGAATACTTTGTGATTTGTTGATCGACATTTTTCAGATGGTAGAAGTTCGCGAAATGGCAGTAGCTACCAATTAAGTAGTAGTGGTTCCTTGACTAGAGAGGGAATTCCTCCACTTGACAGTGGAAGAAGTCAAAGTGTCACAATGCCTCCTCAGAGCAAACCAGCTCCACAACCTACCTCTATTAGTAATAAACCAGAAAAATCATTTGATGAACTCCAAAAAATTGTTCATATGTTCGTCGAGGAATATATCACCGAGGGCAATGGTGAAGTAAGTAATGGAAATGTTTTTTTCATTATTTCCGCACGCTCCTTAGATCCATCTCTGATATTCCAAGGAGATGCTTGAGTCATTGGTGTGCTAGAATATGCAATACCTTCTTTTTGCTTTCAATACTTTGCACGACAAAAAAACTCATTTTTTGGGTTAAAAAGTTCAAAGTGAACCAAAAAGTGGACAGGAAAATTAATACTCAATTTATGAATTTTAATTTCATTCATTTTTAACTCGGAAAAATCGCATTCAAAATAAAAAAAGTAATTATTTGGAAATAAATATTTTTAAAACAATATTTTCAAGTTTTTATTTCATTTTTTTTATGTTTACTTTATTTTGCTTCTATTGTAAATATTTATTCATTTTTCTATTAAATTAGTAGTTGATTTCTAATAGAGAATCTTTTTTTCTACAGGATGTTGTACTCGAAGTTAAACAACATTTCCCAACTTCACAATTGCCAGCAGTGGTTCGCGAAATAGTTAACGAAGTTCTCGAGAAATCTGTCAATGCACGTGAATCAGTATCGAAACTATTGTCCTTCCTTATCACCAAGAAATCAATTACTTTGAACGACTTCCGAAAAGGGTAAGTGATTTTAAATCTCCAACTCTTATTTGATAAAGCTTAAAATTTTAGAAATTTTATTCAAATTTTTAGAAAATTTAAAAAAAAAACTATAATTCTACTGGTAGAAAATTGTTGTAAAATTCAATTTTTGGTGGGTTCTTTTAAAAACTAAGAAATTTTTTAAAAATGGAACAATATTTATATTTATAAGGGAAAAAATCATTATTGTTAGCAATAGAAAATAAAAGACCATTGATTTAGTTTATTTTTTGGAAAAATGTATGATGAAAATTTTTTCTAAAATAAGAAATGTGTATATTATACTCATTGTGAATTTTTAGCCAAAAGGATACTGATTGTATTTTTTAATACTTAACTATAATTTTTTTTAGTAATTGACAAAGATTTCACGAGTAAAATTTTTTTCAGATTTGGTGAAATTCTTGAATCAGTCGATGATTTAATAATTGATATTCCGAAAATCCTGTCTTACTTCGCCGACATTTTGGGTAAGTTGTATTCTTTATTCTCTTAATAAGATCTTTTTGTAAATTATGTATTTATGTATATAATTCTAATTATGTATTTAATTATTAAGTAACATAATTATTATGATGACAAATATTGACCATAAAAATTATTCCATGCTGGTTTCAATGCTCAACAGGGCTGATGCTTTTCAAAGCAAATTATTAACGTATTTTAATAATTTTTAAAATCGAATCTTATTTATAATTTCTTTTATTTTGCGCATTTTTTCAGTTCACCTTGTAATTGACGAAACTCATCCGCTTGCGGAATTGCCCATTACCTTGGCTAATTTGAGAAGTACAGGTCAAAGTGGGAAATTAGTAGGTGAATTATTCTCAAAAATTTCTACAATTTGTGAACCAGAATTCCTTGTTGAAAAGTGGCTTCGTAGTAAACTCCAAATAAGTGATCTTATTAATGGAGAACGAGAAAATATTGATGAAATCATCAAGAATTATGTAAGTGTTTTTCTATTTAAAGTTTCTGGTAAATAATTAATTCACACTTCGTTATCATTTTAAATTAATTAAATTAGTTCTAAATTATTAAATTAATAATATAATTATAATATAATTTAAAAAATATAATAATATTAATATTTTAATATTATTTATTAAATTAATTGCTTTTATTTTATATTTGATGATGAAAACTTTTTGTGTAAATAAGTGAGGTTTTAACCTATATGCATTTTTTAGCCAAAAGGATACTGACATTTGTAAATAGTTTAATACTTTTTTCATTTTTTTTAGACGAATTTTGAATGATATTTTCTAATTTTTTTGCAGAAATTACAAGCACTCGCAGAAGAGAAGTTTTCATGTTTTGAACAAATTCATGATCACCTTGTAAAATTGATGAAGACTAGCAATAACATAGTTGATGATGTTGTTAATTGGGCGAAGGTGCGTTCTTTAAAATTAATAACAATTTACTTTTTTTGATAATAGAGAATTGATTTGCTAATAAAAAAATATTTTTCTGTTACAGAATAATATTTCAGACAAAGTTCTTGAGCCACAATTTATTCGAGTTCTCATGACTGCCATTTTGGAAGTATCCACTGGTTAGTAATAATATTTATGCAATTTATGCCTTACTTTCATGCAACTCTTTTAATTTTTTATATTTTAACTCTTCAGATTCCTATATTTTTAATTTGTAATTTTTATAATTTTCACTTATTACTATTTGTTGGTTATTAAAATTATTTTTTTTATTCAGTTTTTTTATTATTAAGGAAGGAATAAAGTTTATTTTCGTTTTGATAATTAAAATAAATTTTTAATTTGTTATTAAAATTATTTTTTTACTCTTTTTATTCAGTTATATGTTTCGATTATCAAAGAAAGAAAAAAAAGTTTATTTTCGTTTTGTTAATTATAAATTTTTAGTAAAAATATTTTTTAAAGGAAAATTTTTCATGTTTCAGTTTGTAATAAACAAAGACACGACTTCAAGCCTGAAATATTCCAAGGTTTGCAAACGCTGATACATAGGTTCGTCGATGCGAATGAAAAATTAGAATTGCAATGTCTGTTCGCTGCTCAGTCATTTGCAAATAAATTAGAATTCCCCCCTGGTGAGTTTTATTAGATTTTCTATATTTAAAAAATATGTTTCATATAGTTCAAGTAAAAAAAAAGAATTTCTTTTCTATTTACTCTCAGTAGTAAATTATTATTACTATTTTAACCAATAATGTTTTTTTGTTCAAACAGGGCTGCTTTTAAACATTTTTGATAAATTATGTGAGGACAATGTAATTTCCTTTGAGTCTTTCATCTCGTGGGAAACGAATGACGATGCAGCTGAACGTGAAGGAAAGGCAGTAGCTTTAAAAGCACTCACATGCTTTTTCACATCATTGAAGGAAGCCGAAGAAGTTTCTGAAGAAGAAACGTCAACTCAAGTGCGTTAAATATTGTCAGTGTTTTAAATGGAGAGTTTTTGACCCAATGCCAACGTGACGTGAGTTTTACTCTTTATTCCTGAATATAATTGTGAAACACATTTTCAGGAAAGTGCGTTTTTTCGCAATTTATAAGTGCTAAAAGACTTATGAGAATTTTTACCAAGACTCGATAAAAATTTAACTTTAACTCAATTTCTTAGAAGTGGCCAAAATTGCAGTTGTTTTTTTTTTATTTTTTAAAATGGACACATTTATCTTAAAAAGACAATGGAATAAGTGATTGTGCCGAGATGTGTATTATAGCCTAGGACATAAAAAAAAGCCGAAGACAAAGTCGAGGCAAATCAACGGTTACACTGAATTTCCGTATTTGCGATACGCTATACATAAATGAAGATAAAAAAAAAATATTAACTATTAATACAGAAATAACTGCAAGATAATTATTATATATAATTGATTTAAAAAAACAAAGGTTTAAAGTTTAAATAAAGAAATGAGAAAAAAAACAAACAAAAACTGAAAATGATATCGTGTTTTTAAAAGTGAAGTTTTTTTCTGAAATGTTTTCGTGGCTTTTTTTCGTTTCTATAGGACTCGCGTTTATTTACAATCGTCAAATTCAATTAAAGCCGCGGTAACATTTCAAAATTTTTTTTCAAAAACGATATCGCACATCGACAGAAGTACTTGCTACATAAACTTTTAGATAATCGGGATATTAAAATCGTGTAAAATCCTTATATTTGTAGGTAAGACGAAAACAAACAAAAAAATGAAAAAAAGCACGGTCTTTACATGCGCGTACACGAAGCTATTGATAACCAAGTCTGAGAAAGATGATTCTTCCTATTACTGTAAACGAACATAACAGAATTAATTATTTATAAATATTGCGAATATGATCTTATATATAAATATATATATTATATTGTAACTTTTAAGAGGAGCGATCGTGATTTTTTGCGAATAGAAAGATTTAAAAAATGGGTGAGAACGACACACAAAACAAAAACCAATTTATCGACCGCGTAAATTTTTATTTCCTCAATTCGCAGTCGCGTCAAAGGCTCTACTATTTTTTAAATGAAAAAAAAGAATAAAATAAAACAAAAAACGAGTTATTTATAATTAAAGAAAAAGCAAATAGAGTTGCAAAAGCGTGGATATTGAATGTCTGCGTTAATAAAAAAAATAATCGTGAGCTTTTTTTTTTTAATTAAAAAGAAAGAAGATATTTTTTCCTCGAAGAGTAAAGCCTTCGTGAAAAATGGTGGTTTTACTTTTTAACTTGGATTATAATAGTCTTGACGATGATGATGATGATGATAATGATGAAGATATAAAAACCGTGTTCACATGTAAATAAGCTGCGTCGCAGCAAAAAACTTTTCAAACTATAATAATAAGTGCTCATCACTGCAGTGCCGTATTCTGTAGAGATTGTTAAAATAAATTATTTCTATTCTTCACAGTACCGTAAATCTCTTGTGTCAGGGGGCGGGGGTATGCGTGCAGATATTTAAATGAAAAATGAATATATATCCACAATATAATTCCCTTTAAAAGAAAGAAAAGTAAAAATAAAAAAATCGGCAGCTTATTTCCGTGTAAACTTGGAACCGAATATGTACAAGTTGCGTGTAGATGTAAAGAATGATTTTTTTCCCCCGAGCGTATTTACAGAGAGAAACAGAGTATTTTTAAAAGAATTTTCCTTCGTCAAGTTTTTAGTTTGTTTTTAAAAAAAAGAATCGTTAAATTTTTGCTATTAGTAAAAATATATCTCCGATATTTTAATTTTTTTTTTTTTTTTTAGAAATTATTAATTATTATTGAAATATTATATTATGATTAATTATTATTATTCTTATTATATTATTATTAATTATTATTAATTATTAATTATTATTATTAATAAATATTATTAATATTATTATTAATTAATAATATTATTGCTGATGCTGAATTTATGCTGAGGAATAAATGTGTATCTTAAAAAGAGAGAGCGAATCTAGGAAAAAATTATCTTAAAATGATTTATTCCTTGTGAATTTGTGCACATTCTATAGAATGTTACAAAAAATATTTCGAGGGAATAAATCTCTTATCGAAGAATGGTAGGCAATTGAAAATTATAATAATTTATATATGTGGGGAGGAACAGTTTGTTGATAATTTTTGTGGATAGGTGAAGTAAATAGTGAATAAAATAAAAAAGGAAAAAAAAAAATTTTGAAAGGTTGTTGTTGTAAATAATAAATGGACAATTGTAAGTGAAGTGATGGATAAAAGAAAAAAAAAGAAATAAATGAAAGAGGACCTGTTGAGAGAATCTTTTTTTGTGAGAAAATAATTCACAAAAGAAGAGGGAGGATATAAAAGAAAAAAAATGAATAAAAAGAAAACACAATTTTTTTGCGATACTGTTTATCTCGTCGCTGCGAATCGCTGAATATATGTGTATATAAATATATAAATATGTAGATATTATATATTTATATATATATGTATGTATAAATATATACATGTATAAATAAACAAAAAATAATGCTAAGAATTCAGAGAAAAAAAAATAAACACATACACACGCGTAAACATTATATAAAAATCATATCTATATAAAAAAATAAAAAAAAACGAACTCCATTTGTAGTCTTTTTTTTTGAAAAATGATTTCCGTAATTTCCAAGTTTTCCTCCAACGAAAGCAAGTGTTTGTTGCTTCAAAAGAAACCTTTCCTTTGTATTTTACATTCTTTTGTAAAGAAGTATTTCTAATATTATTTTTTTCAGGATTTTTTTTTTATTATGTACGATAAGAAAAATTACAGATTTATAGAAAGGAGAAGAAATTTGCCATACAAATAGGAAATAAGTTTTATTTACATGAAGAGAAAATTGATTCAGGACTATTTTACTTATTGTTTGCGAAAGGGAAACAAGAAGCAAACGCGACAAATCACTGGCGAAAATGTAAGTGAACGAATTTAACAGATTTTTTTTTTATTTTTGATTATTTTAAATTATAAATATTGTTAATTGAAAATTGTAAATTGTAAATTCTGAATTCTAAATTATTTTAAAAAAATTGTTCTGATGATACTTAATTGTCATGCCAGACTGGAGTTTCTGATTAGTCGTGATTGTTGAAAAAAATTCTGAAGCTATTTTATTAAAAAGAAATTAATTTTTAATCCCCAATTTTCTTTTATTAATTATAAACATTTTTGTTTCAGTTTTCAATGGAACGTGAAACATGGAAATAATTTTATTAATGAAGAAACAATTGATTGAAGACTATTTTACTTAATTGTTCAAGGAAGGGAGACAACAAGAAGAAGAAGCAACAAATCAGATGAATTTTTATCAGTGGAAAAAATGTAAGTGAACGAATTTTGTAGACTCGTTTTTTATTTTTGATAATTTTAAATTATAAATTAAATTCTAAATTATTTTAAAAATAATTGTTATGATGACACTTAATTGTCATGCCAGACTGGAGTTTCTGATTAGACGTGATTGTTAAAAAAAATTCTGAAGCTATTTTATTTCAAATAGAAATTAATTTCTAATCTCCAATTTTCTTTTATTAATTATAAATATTTTTGTTTCAGTAGTTTTCAATGGATCGTGCTATATGAAAACAATTCTATGAGATTTATTCTTCGTGATGCAGAAATTAATTTCCATCTTTTGTGGATGAAATACGAAGAAACCACAGGAGTGGAAAAGAATTATTTTCCGTAAGTGTTATTCACTGTAATTTAATTTTTTAAAAAAGTTGTAAATTATTTTGAAGATTATAAACAGTGGAATATAAATTATTTAACGTAATTTTTTAATGATGATTCTTCATTTATTCGATAACTCCTAAAAGAATGGGAAGTTTATGGGACATAGCCAAAAGGATACTGATTTTATTTTCTTGTATCTTTAAATTAATATTTATTTGGAAAATTGTGAGATTGATAAGTTATTAATTTCTTTTTCAGATGATAGAAAATTCGCTGGAAGGAGACGAAGTAATTTTATTTCTTTTCTGGGATGGTCACTTTTTTTACAGCGATGACTAAAAATTAAAAAGGTGTGTTATACAATTATAATTTATTTAAAAATTTGTAAATCAAGAAATTTTTCCTTTTAATTTTTTTTTTTTTGTTTTGAAATTCGACAGTATTAAGTAGTTGTTCAAGTGATGATTTATTTAAAAATGAAAGTAGTGGACTGAAAAGTTTTGAAGAGATTTTGTAATCTGAAATTTTTTGATAGTTTAGATTCAATGAATTTTTTCCTTTCTTTGAAAAAATAGTAACAATTGAAAATATTTTCAGCCAATGATGAAGCGGAGAAGAAACAAAGGAAAAAAAGAAAAAAAAGAATAGAAGCACAAAAAATCAAAACAAAATTTATTGTGATGTCCATTTCTCTTTAGTTACGAGAAGAAATAGAACTCTGACAGTCGGGAAATAACTTGAAAGCATCACAATCTTATCTTCTTAAAGGTATAATTTTCCTAATTATTTATTTTTACTATTTTACATTTTGTCTATTTTTATTTTCTTAATATTTAAATTAATAATTACAACTTATAAATAATCTTCAAATGATGATTAGACATTTTTTCGAAAACTCCTAAAAAAATGGGAAGTTTGTGGGACATAGCCAAAAGGATACTGATTTTATTTTTTTGTAACATTAAGTGAATTCTTATTTAGAAAATTGTGAAATTAATGAGTTATTAATTTCTTTTTCAGAGGATAAAAAAATTGATTGGAAGAAGACGAAGTAATTTTGTTCCCTTTCTGAGATGGTCAATTTTTTACAGAGATGACTCTAAAAGTTAAAAAGGTAAATTACTCGATTGTCGATTAAAATTTATTTAGAAATCTGTAAATCGAGAAATTAAATTTTTTTATTTAAATTAGAATCTAATGTTTAAATTCGATAATATTTTTAATTGTTCAAGTGATGATTTATTTAAAAATGAAAGTAGTGGACTGAAAAGTTTTGAGGAGAATTTGTAATCTGAAATTTTTTGATAGTCAATATTTAATTAATTTTTTCCTTTCATTGAAAAAATAGTAACGATTGCAAATGTTTTCAGCTATTAATAGAGAAAAAGAAGAAGAACAATAAGGAGAAAAATGTTTAAAAATCAAGGAAAAATTTATTATGATGACAAATCCTTTTTCGTTAAGAGGAGAAATTAATCTCTGGAAGTTTACTGCAAACATCATCTTATCTTCCTAAAGGTAAAATTTTTCTAATTATGTAATTATTTTTACCATTTCTTTGTTTTTATTTTGTTTTATTTTCCTATAATCTATTTTGCTTTTTTTTAAATTTTGTATTCAACATTTAAATATAATTTTTTGTTGTTCTTTCCAAAGAGTTATTAGCTTTTTAAATTCATCAAATTTCTTCGTTAATTAAACGTTTAAATTAATAAATTAAAACATAATTATTATACGTTCCTCCATGAGGAAGCATTACATAATAATATATACATAATTTTCGAATGATGATAAATTTTAATTAGAAAACTCCAAAAATAATGGAAGTTTGTGGATCATAGCCAAAAGGATACTGATATATTTTTTAATTATAATTTTTCATTTATTTCAAAAAGTTGTTCAATTTATTAACAGAAGATTTTAATTTATTTTTCAGGGGGATATAAAAAGAAATTTGTTGACACTCATAAGAAATGAAGTTTCTTCTGATCTGAACATATTTTTTAAACCAACAACTCTAAAAATGAAAAAGGTAAATAATCCGATTATTAACATTTATATTAAATGTTTTCATTTCCCTTTGAAAAATGTGTGATGATAAATTTAAAGAAATAAGAAATGGGTATTTTATATACTCATTGTGAATTTTTAGCCAAAAGGATACTGATTTTATTATGATATACTTTTGTTTAAAATATTCATTGATTTACGTGACACGGTTGTTTAATGTATTTTCCTTTTTTTTCTTGCAGATTGAAAAAATGGATTGAGGAAGAAAAGTTAATTTTACATCGACGTTTTTTTAGGTAAGCTTTCTAATTAATAAATCAGAAATAAAATGAATCAAAAATAAAATGAATTAAAAATAAAATTTATTTTAATTACTTAAAATTTAAAATTGTTGTTATCAACTGAGGTTTGAGAGATTCAGTTAATTAATTTAGTAATTTGATTATTATGATGACAAACATTGACCATAAAAATTACTCCATGCTGGTTTCAATGCTCAACAGGGCTGAGGCTTTAAAGACATTAAATATTATTTCGCAAAATCTCAAATTGTTTTATTTATAATTCCTTCTTTTTATTACAGTGTTTCAAGAAGGCAGTCTCAAAGCAACGCAAATGATAATGGCTCTGGAAAATCAAATTCTGGAATTCGTTTTGTACTCAAGGATTTAATTTACTTGAGGGAAAATGAAGAAATGCCGAGAAGAAATCTTAAGACTGAAGATCAACATCAAAAGAAAGCATTGAGAAAGAAGAAAAACCGAATAGAAAAGTAATAATTAGTTAAGTAAGGTAAACGATAATTAATTTTTTTAATTTACTTTTATTCATATTATTATTTAGTATTATTTATTTTATAAACATTTAGTTTTCAATACTGTTTGAAACTTTATAATTTTTGTAATAAAACAAAAAAAAAATACAATAAAATCTTTCTTACTCTTGAAATACTAAAATTGTTGTTCTTTTTTAATTAACATCAAAAAGTTAATTTTTAAGTTAATTTTTAAGAAATAATGAACAGTTCTTTGTAATATTTAAATTATTGTAGGTATTTTAATTGCCCTTTTTTCACTATAAAAATTATTTATTATAATGTGCGTGTATCAATTCTTTGGCTGAAAAATAATTTAAATTGTTAATTAATATTAAAAAACACTATTTTATTTAGATTTTTAAATTATATTGAAATCATGCTTCATTAATTATTTTAATTAATTTAAATATAATTGGTGAGAAAGAAGGATCACGTGGCAAATTTTTTATTTTTCGCGGGCATTTGACTCTAACGCTTCTGGTGGTGAGTGAAAGAAGCACAAAAGCAAGCCGCCAAGCCGGCTCAGTGTGCTTAAGGTAGTGATGGGATATCGAAAAAATTTGATATCGATATTACGCTTATCGATATTGCATCTGTAATATCGATATTTAAAAATATATCGTTATCGAAAATAAATATCGATATATCGTAAAAACGATATCGCGCATGCGCAGAACTCTAAGAAATTTTTGAATGTGTATTTGATATTATTAATAATTATTTATTTAATATTATTTTTCAATAAATATAAAGAACGTAAATAAATTAAGTCACTTTCTTTTTAAAGAAAAAAATAAAAAAATTTTAGAATAGGAAAATAAGGTTTTTATATTAATGTATATTTTATAGATATAATATATAAAGAAAACGTTTAATTATTAATTAATGAACATAGAAAATTTAATTTAAGTATATAAAGACTGTTTATTTGTAATAACCGAAATAAATAAAAACAAACTTTATATTTTTATGTAAACAAAATGATGACCTTTAATGCTTTAAAAATGACAGCTTTCAATAAAACTTTCGAACTTGCATATATTCAAAGAACAGGGATAACAATCATAACCTCAAAATTTACATTATTTTTACCACATAAAGGCCAACGCAGAATAGATCTTTAACCGGAACCGTAATCGTAACCGAAAGCATAGAATGGGTTAGAGAAGGATAAACAATATACCTTTCCTTCTTTAACTTATTCTAACCGTTACGCTTACGATTATTAAAGATTTTATTCTGCGTTGGCCTAAAAATCAATGTAAAAAATGGTTTAAAAGTTTTGTTTACGTTATAAATATTTTATAATATAAGAGTTTTATAATTAGGTACTTATATTTAGTACTTCTTAATAGTTACTTAATTTCTTAATTAAAAAAAAACTCAAAACGTGTGACACATCGTGTGGTCGTTACGCGGTTGCGCGCTAGAATTATCGATATTAAAAATTTTATCGATAACGGTAACGATATATCAAAACGTTAATATCGATATTAAAATATCGATTATCGTGACATAGATATCGATATGTTCCGATATTTAATATCGATATCCCATCACTAGCTTAAGGCGGTGTCAAAGTCGATGCGATTTTTCCATTAAAGCTCAATGCAAAAATCCAATCGACTTTGACACCGCCTTAAGGTTTTGTGAAGAAAAGTTATTCTGTTAATTTTATTAAAGTGTATTTTTGCACAGATAATGTTGTGTTTAACATAAATTTCAATGATTTTTAAGAATAAAACTTGAATTCATCTTTATTAAACATGCCTTTCTGAATTTTTGCTCATCAGATTTTGTTTTGGGCAACACATTACAATTCTTCTTCGTTTGCCAATTTTTTAACCATCAGACACCTAAGAATTAAGGTTTGTTACATTTTATTTACAAGGAACAATAATTAATTTATTATAATATAAATTTTCACTCTAGACTCAAGAAATTTGTCTTTTTACCCTTTTTCCATACATGAATTCATTGTTTCCAACTGTCTGTGGGTAGATCAAAATATTTGTTTTTGTAAATAAATATGCGATGGAAAAATAACTTTAGAATTCTTGCAGAAAAAAAATCCAAGCTTATTTTGAGTCATGGTTGCGAATTTAAAAATGTTATTATATATAATTTTTGGCTCGTAATCTAAAAGAGATAAGATTAGCGTATCATGCAGCCTTCATGAATAATATTCTCACGTATATAGTTTTTTCTAAACGAAACTTAATTACTTAATTAATTTTGGAACCAGACAATATATCGGTTTATCTTTAACGACAATACTCAATCGAATTTATATTTATTTACATTTATATGGGACATTCCACGCCAAATCGTAAATCAATTTGGTTTTGCAACTCAAATTTTTTTCAAATTTTCTTTTCTTTCTGTGCTTGTTGAAATGCGAGTTACCATGATTTTTTTCATAAAACGATTTAAGAGATACAGATTTTTGAAAAATTACGTTTTTTACGTAAATTTTTTTTTTGAAATGCCAAAAATTGATCAAATTGGACGTTTTTAATAAAAATAAGAAAAAAATTTTTGTTAAAAAATTACGATAAGATAAGATAAGATTTAAAATTTTTTTTTTTTAAATTTTATTTTTAACAAGGTATGAATTGATCAATTTTCTTCAAAATTTTTTGCAAGAAACTAGTACTGAATTAACAATTTTTAACCCTTGTCTAATTGTTGTTTTTAAATCTTATCGTAAATTTTTAACAAACATTTTTTTTCATATTTTTATTAAAAAACTACGTGTGAAAACAAAAATTTTCATTAACAAAAGATGCAAAAACAAAATGATTTCCAACTTGGAGTGGAATGCCCCATATACATTTAATTATATTTATATTCACTCCGTAATATTTCAAATCATGATTTATTTACAGGTAAAAGGGATGGACTGAATAGGAAAAACAATTCTGAAAAACCAAGTCCATCAAATAAACCAAATATGGCGATGCCTATTTCCCCCTCGTTACGAGAAGAAGTTAAACTTCGAGAAGCGGAGAATGCGTGGAAACCGACAAGACTAAAGGGTAGCGACATTGATGTTGAGGAAGCTAAAACCGAATCTCTCGCTAAAAAAGTTCGTAGTGTGCTCAATAAATTAACGCTTCAAAAATTCGACACATTGGTTAGTCAAGTGAGAGCGTTGAACATTGATACCAAGGAAAGAATGGAGCGTGTGATTAATCTTGTCTTCGAAAAGGTAATATTATCAATAATATTATGTATATAAATTAAATTGAAAATATATAAATAATATTTTATATTAAATTAAAAATTTCGAAAAAGAAAAATAAAAACAAAACTAGAATTTTTTGAAAATTGTGAAAAAAATCTAATTATAATTGTAAGAATGATTTAACAAATAAATGATGATACTTTAATGTCATGCCAGACTGGAGTTTCTGATCAGGTCTGATTGTTGAAAAAAATTCTGAATATTTTAAATTTTGTTTTATTTTCTTAATTTTCTACGTGTTTTTTTTTGTTGACTAATTTTTTTGTTTTCTATTTGCAGGCAATTAAAGAACCTATTTTTTCCGCGGAATACGCACTTATGTGTAAGGAACTTGCCATGATGCAAGTTTCCGGTACGGATCCATCTGATTCAACAACGGCGAACTTTAGGAAATTAATTATCACTCGTTGTCAACATGAATTCCAAAAGGAATCCGACAATGGTGATATGAGAGAGACGAAAGCTAAGGAAATTGAAGAATGTACAGATCCTGTAAGTTTGAATACTTGTTTCTTTATTATTTAGTAGTTTCTTGAATACATAATTCTTGAAATCTTAATTATGGAAAATATAGAGAATTTATAATTATAGAATCAGAAAAATTTTATTTGTTATTAATATTGTTATTTTTATTAAATTACAGGAAAAGAAGAAAGAATTAATATTATTCTGTGAAGAGGAAGAGAGGAGGATACGCATGAAGTCTGTTGGTAACATAAGGTTCATTGGAGAACTTTTTAAACAAGGAATGTTGAAAAAGAATATTATGCTTTTCTGTATAAATCATTTATTACAATTCCGTGATGAAAATAATTTGGAATGTTTGTGTATATTGTTAACGACAGTAGGAAAAAGATTGGAATCTAAAGACGTAAGTAGAAAATTTCACTCTATTTCCTTCTGTTTTTCATCTAAATGTGTCCATTTATTTTTTATTTTTTTGTCCGTTTGTTTTAATTGTTTACGTTAAAAAAATTGAGCAGTTTACATTGTTCTCTGGATTTTAATTGTTTTTTTTTCTTTTTTTCAGGAATTGAATGAATATTTTATTCAAATACAGGGCATCGCAAATGATAAAGGCCCTGGAAAAATTAATTTCAGAGTTTGTTTTATGCTCCAAGATGTAATTGACTTAAGGGCGAATAAATGGGTGCCAAGGAGAGATGACAGTAATCCTAAGACAATGGACCAAATTCAAAAAGAGGCAGAAACCGAACGATTAGATGCCCAACTCAATATTCCTCTTAATACCCCACGAAAAGATGATCGGAACGTTGACCGACGAAGAAATCGTAAGTATCATCAAATAGAATTATTCTAATGGTATTAAAATTCGATTCTTTCTACTTTAATTTTTTCCTACTATAATTAAATAATTTAAGAAAACTTTTGTTTAATTTCTAAATATACAAACTAAATTGTTGTGATGATACTTAATGTCATGCCAGACTGGAGTTTCTGACTAGAGGTGATTGTTTAAAAAAATTCTGATGGAATTATTAAAAATTAAGGATAAATTTGCAGTTTGTTTTTATAGTTTGGTTAATGGAATGTTTATATTTTCAGGTGGAATGGCAGGGTCTTCCGAAGATGGTGGTTGGAGTCAGCCAGTTCGATCGAGAGCTTCATACTCTTGTGATACTTCGAAACTAAAAACTAAACCTGTAAGTATTTTAATTTATTTTATATTTAAAAAAGAATAGTCTTGCAAAAATTCCTTTGCTTTTATTAATAAATAAGTAAACTACTTCTATCAGAAAGCAATTATTTTTTTTAATTTATTGATAATTCATATTTATAGTCGTAATGAAAATTAAATTTATAAATGAGTGTAGAAATTAATTTTAGCTTCAATTTAGAATTGTTGATAAATAAATCAAATGTTAAAGTGTTGGTAATAAATTTTAATAATTGTATTGTGATGATACTTAATTGTCATGCCAGACTGGAGTTTCTGATAAAAACGTGATTGTTAAAAAATTCTGATGCAATTATTTTACTTGGAAAAAATTTCTGTTTGAATTAGTTGTTTCAAATTTTTAACAATTCTTTGTTTTCTTCTTTTATTACAGCCTCTAATGGACGATCTTCAATTAGGAAATAGGAATACTTATACTATGTGGAATAAGAATATTCCTTCTGTAGGATCCACAAAGATGCAGAATAAATTTTCAGCCCTAGAAAATATTTCATCGTTTGATCAAGAAAAACGTAATCCACTCCAACTTTCTGGATCAAAGTCGATGGGACCACGAGAATGTGGCAGAACTGACTACAAATCCGCTTATGGTAAGAAACGTGAAATATTCTTAAATATATTTTTTCTTTTAAATAAAAAAAGTATAATAATAAATAGTTAATAAATAATGGAAAATAATTTGTCAAAATTATCAATTTTTTATATTTTCGTGATGATATATTATTTATTCGATAACTCCCAAAGGGAAGTTTATGGGACATAGCCAAAAGGATACTGACAAAGTTTATGAATTTATAGAATTTAATTTTCTATCTGGAATACTTTGTGATTTGTTGATCGACATTTTTCAGATGGTAGAAGTTCGCGAAATGGCAGTAGCTACCAATTAAGTAGTAGTGGTTCCTTGACTAGAGAGGGAATTCCTCCACTTGACAGTGGAAGAAGTCAAAGTGTCACAATGCCTCCTCAGAGCAAACCAGCTCCACAACCTACCTCTATTAGTAATAAACCAGAAAAATCATTTGATGAACTCCAAAAAATTGTTCATATGTTCGTCGAGGAATATATCACCGAGGGCAATGGTGAAGTAAGTAATGGAAATGTTTTTTTCATTATTTCCGCACGCTCCTTAGATCCATCTCTGATATTCCAAGGAGATGCTTGAGTCATTGGTGTGCTAGAATATGCAATACCTTCTTTTTGCTTTCAATACTTTGCACGACAAAAAAACTCATTTTTTGGGTTAAAAAGTTCAAAGTGAACCAAAAAGTGGACAGGAAAATTAATACTCAATTTATGAATTTTAATTTCATTCATTTTTAACTCGGAAAAATCGCATTCAAAATAAAAAAAGTAATTATTTGGAAATAAATATTTTTAAAACAATATTTTCAAGTTTTTATTTCATTTTTTTTATGTTTACTTTATTTTGCTTCTATTGTAAATATTTATTCATTTTTCTATTAAATTAGTAGTTGATTTCTAATAGAGAATCTTTTTTTCTACAGGATGTTGTACTCGAAGTTAAACAACATTTCCCAACTTCACAATTGCCAGCAGTGGTTCGCGAAATAGTTAACGAAGTTCTCGAGAAATCTGTCAATGCACGTGAATCAGTATCGAAACTATTGTCCTTCCTTATCACCAAGAAATCAATTACTTTGAACGACTTCCGAAAAGGGTAAGTGATTTTAAATCTCCAACTCTTATTTGATAAAGCTTAAAATTTTAGAAATTTTATTCAAATTTTTAGAAAATTTAAAAAAAAAACTATAATTCTACTGGTAGAAAATTGTTGTAAAATTCAATTTTTGGTGGGTTCTTTTAAAAACTAAGAAATTTTTTAAAAATGGAACAATATTTATATTTATAAGGGAAAAAATCATTATTGTTAGCAATAGAAAATAAAAGACCATTGATTTAGTTTATTTTTTGGAAAAATGTATGATGAAAATTTTTTCTAAAATAAGAAATGTGTATATTATACTCATTGTGAATTTTTAGCCAAAAGGATACTGATTGTATTTTTTAATACTTAACTATAATTTTTTTTAGTAATTGACAAAGATTTCACGAGTAAAATTTTTTTCAGATTTGGTGAAATTCTTGAATCAGTCGATGATTTAATAATTGATATTCCGAAAATCCTGTCTTACTTCGCCGACATTTTGGGTAAGTTGTATTCTTTATTCTCTTAATAAGATCTTTTTGTAAATTATGTATTTATGTATATAATTCTAATTATGTATTTAATTATTAAGTAACATAATTATTATGATGACAAATATTGACCATAAAAATTATTCCATGCTGGTTTCAATGCTCAACAGGGCTGATGCTTTTCAAAGCAAATTATTAACGTATTTTAATAATTTTTAAAATCGAATCTTATTTATAATTTCTTTTATTTTGCGCATTTTTTCAGTTCACCTTGTAATTGACGAAACTCATCCGCTTGCGGAATTGCCCATTACCTTGGCTAATTTGAGAAGTACAGGTCAAAGTGGGAAATTAGTAGGTGAATTATTCTCAAAAATTTCTACAATTTGTGAACCAGAATTCCTTGTTGAAAAGTGGCTTCGTAGTAAACTCCAAATAAGTGATCTTATTAATGGAGAACGAGAAAATATTGATGAAATCATCAAGAATTATGTAAGTGTTTTTCTATTTAAAGTTTCTGGTAAATAATTAATTCACACTTCGTTATCATTTTAAATTAATTAAATTAGTTCTAAATTATTAAATTAATAATATAATTATAATATAATTTAAAAAATATAATAATATTAATATTTTAATATTATTTATTAAATTAATTGCTTTTATTTTATATTTGATGATGAAAACTTTTTGTGTAAATAAGTGAGGTTTTAACCTATATGCATTTTTTAGCCAAAAGGATACTGACATTTGTAAATAGTTTAATACTTTTTTCATTTTTTTTAGACGAATTTTGAATGATATTTTCTAATTTTTTTGCAGAAATTACAAGCACTCGCAGAAGAGAAGTTTTCATGTTTTGAACAAATTCATGATCACCTTGTAAAATTGATGAAGACTAGCAATAACATAGTTGATGATGTTGTTAATTGGGCGAAGGTGCGTTCTTTAAAATTAATAACAATTTACTTTTTTTGATAATAGAGAATTGATTTGCTAATAAAAAAATATTTTTCTGTTACAGAATAATATTTCAGACAAAGTTCTTGAGCCACAATTTATTCGAGTTCTCATGACTGCCATTTTGGAAGTATCCACTGGTTAGTAATAATATTTATGCAATTTATGCCTTACTTTCATGCAACTCTTTTAATTTTTTATATTTTAACTCTTCAGATTCCTATATTTTTAATTTGTAATTTTTATAATTTTCACTTATTACTATTTGTTGGTTATTAAAATTATTTTTTTTATTCAGTTTTTTTATTATTAAGGAAGGAATAAAGTTTATTTTCGTTTTGATAATTAAAATAAATTTTTAATTTGTTATTAAAATTATTTTTTTACTCTTTTTATTCAGTTATATGTTTCGATTATCAAAGAAAGAAAAAAAAGTTTATTTTCGTTTTGTTAATTATAAATTTTTAGTAAAAATATTTTTTAAAGGAAAATTTTTCATGTTTCAGTTTGTAATAAACAAAGACACGACTTCAAGCCTGAAATATTCCAAGGTTTGCAAACGCTGATACATAGGTTCGTCGATGCGAATGAAAAATTAGAATTGCAATGTCTGTTCGCTGCTCAGTCATTTGCAAATAAATTAGAATTCCCCCCTGGTGAGTTTTATTAGATTTTCTATATTTAAAAAATATGTTTCATATAGTTCAAGTAAAAAAAAAGAATTTCTTTTCTATTTACTCTCAGTAGTAAATTATTATTACTATTTTAACCAATAATGTTTTTTTGTTCAAACAGGGCTGCTTTTAAACATTTTTGATAAATTATGTGAGGACAATGTAATTTCCTTTGAGTCTTTCATCTCGTGGGAAACGAATGACGATGCAGCTGAACGTGAAGGAAAGGCAGTAGCTTTAAAAGCACTCACATGCTTTTTCACATCATTGAAGGAAGCCGAAGAAGTTTCTGAAGAAGAAACGTCAACTCAAGTGCGTTAAATATTGTCAGTGTTTTAAATGGAGAGTTTTTGACCCAATGCCAACGTGACGTGAGTTTTACTCTTTATTCCTGAATATAATTGTGAAACACATTTTCAGGAAAGTGCGTTTTTTCGCAATTTATAAGTGCTAAAAGACTTATGAGAATTTTTACCAAGACTCGATAAAAATTTAACTTTAACTCAATTTCTTAGAAGTGGCCAAAATTGCAGTTGTTTTTTTTTTATTTTTTAAAATGGACACATTTATCTTAAAAAGACAATGGAATAAGTGATTGTGCCGAGATGTGTATTATAGCCTAGGACATAAAAAAAAGCCGAAGACAAAGTCGAGGCAAATCAACGGTTACACTGAATTTCCGTATTTGCGATACGCTATACATAAATGAAGATAAAAAAAAAATATTAACTATTAATACAGAAATAACTGCAAGATAATTATTATATATAATTGATTTAAAAAAACAAAGGTTTAAAGTTTAAATAAAGAAATGAGAAAAAAAACAAACAAAAACTGAAAATGATATCGTGTTTTTAAAAGTGAAGTTTTTTTCTGAAATGTTTTCGTGGCTTTTTTTCGTTTCTATAGGACTCGCGTTTATTTACAATCGTCAAATTCAATTAAAGCCGCGGTAACATTTCAAAATTTTTTTTCAAAAACGATATCGCACATCGACAGAAGTACTTGCTACATAAACTTTTAGATAATCGGGATATTAAAATCGTGTAAAATCCTTATATTTGTAGGTAAGACGAAAACAAACAAAAAAATGAAAAAAAGCACGGTCTTTACATGCGCGTACACGAAGCTATTGATAACCAAGTCTGAGAAAGATGATTCTTCCTATTACTGTAAACGAACATAACAGAATTAATTATTTATAAATATTGCGAATATGATCTTATATATAAATATATATATTATATTGTAACTTTTAAGAGGAGCGATCGTGATTTTTTGCGAATAGAAAGATTTAAAAAATGGGTGAGAACGACACACAAAACAAAAACCAATTTATCGACCGCGTAAATTTTTATTTCCTCAATTCGCAGTCGCGTCAAAGGCTCTACTATTTTTTAAATGAAAAAAAAGAATAAAATAAAACAAAAAACGAGTTATTTATAATTAAAGAAAAAGCAAATAGAGTTGCAAAAGCGTGGATATTGAATGTCTGCGTTAATAAAAAAAATAATCGTGAGCTTTTTTTTTTTAATTAAAAAGAAAGAAGATATTTTTTCCTCGAAGAGTAAAGCCTTCGTGAAAAATGGTGGTTTTACTTTTTAACTTGGATTATAATAGTCTTGACGATGATGATGATGATGATAATGATGAAGATATAAAAACCGTGTTCACATGTAAATAAGCTGCGTCGCAGCAAAAAACTTTTCAAACTATAATAATAAGTGCTCATCACTGCAGTGCCGTATTCTGTAGAGATTGTTAAAATAAATTATTTCTATTCTTCACAGTACCGTAAATCTCTTGTGTCAGGGGGCGGGGGTATGCGTGCAGATATTTAAATGAAAAATGAATATATATCCACAATATAATTCCCTTTAAAAGAAAGAAAAGTAAAAATAAAAAAATCGGCAGCTTATTTCCGTGTAAACTTGGAACCGAATATGTACAAGTTGCGTGTAGATGTAAAGAATGATTTTTTTCCCCCGAGCGTATTTACAGAGAGAAACAGAGTATTTTTAAAAGAATTTTCCTTCGTCAAGTTTTTAGTTTGTTTTTAAAAAAAAGAATCGTTAAATTTTTGCTATTAGTAAAAATATATCTCCGATATTTTAATTTTTTTTTTTTTTTTAGAAATTATTAATTATTATTGAAATATTATATTATGATTAATTATTATTATTCTTATTATATTATTATTAATTATTATTAATTATTAATTATTATTATTAATAAATATTATTAATATTATTATTAATTAATAATATTATTGCTGATGCTGAATTTATGCTGAGGAATAAATGTGTATCTTAAAAAGAGAGAGCGAATCTAGGAAAAAATTATCTTAAAATGATTTATTCCTTGTGAATTTGTGCACATTCTATAGAATGTTACAAAAAATATTTCGAGGGAATAAATCTCTTATCGAAGAATGGTAGGCAATTGAAAATTATAATAATTTATATATGTGGGGAGGAACAGTTTGTTGATAATTTTTGTGGATAGGTGAAGTAAATAGTGAATAAAATAAAAAAGGAAAAAAAAAAATTTTGAAAGGTTGTTGTTGTAAATAATAAATGGACAATTGTAAGTGAAGTGATGGATAAAAGAAAAAAAAAGAAATAAATGAAAGAGGACCTGTTGAGAGAATCTTTTTTTGTGAGAAAATAATTCACAAAAGAAGAGGGAGGATATAAAAGAAAAAAAATGAATAAAAAGAAAACACAATTTTTTTGCGATACTGTTTATCTCGTCGCTGCGAATCGCTGAATATATGTGTATATAAATATATAAATATGTAGATATTATATATTTATATATATATGTATGTATAAATATATACATGTATAAATAAACAAAAAATAATGCTAAGAATTCAGAGAAAAAAAAATAAACACATACACACGCGTAAACATTATATAAAAATCATATCTATATAAAAAAATAAAAAAAAACGAACTCCATTTGTAGTCTTTTTTTTTGAAAAATGATTTCCGTAATTTCCAAGTTTTCCTCCAACGAAAGCAAGTGTTTGTTGCTTCAAAAGAAACCTTTCCTTTGTATTTTACATTCTTTTGTAAAGAAGTATTTCTAATATTATTTTTTTCAGGATTTTTTTTTTATTATGTACGATAAGAAAAATTACAGATTTATAGAAAGGAGAAGAAATTTGCCATACAAATAGGAAATAAGTTTTATTTACATGAAGAGAAAATTGATTCAGGACTATTTTACTTATTGTTTGCGAAAGGGAAACAAGAAGCAAACGCGACAAATCACTGGCGAAAATGTAAGTGAACGAATTTAACAGATTTTTTTTTTATTTTTGATTATTTTAAATTATAAATATTGTTAATTGAAAATTGTAAATTGTAAATTCTGAATTCTAAATTATTTTAAAAAAATTGTTCTGATGATACTTAATTGTCATGCCAGACTGGAGTTTCTGATTAGTCGTGATTGTTGAAAAAAATTCTGAAGCTATTTTATTAAAAAGAAATTAATTTTTAATCCCCAATTTTCTTTTATTAATTATAAACATTTTTGTTTCAGTTTTCAATGGAACGTGAAACATGGAAATAATTTTATTAATGAAGAAACAATTGATTGAAGACTATTTTACTTAATTGTTCAAGGAAGGGAGACAACAAGAAGAAGAAGCAACAAATCAGATGAATTTTTATCAGTGGAAAAAATGTAAGTGAACGAATTTTGTAGACTCGTTTTTTATTTTTGATAATTTTAAATTATAAATTAAATTCTAAATTATTTTAAAAATAATTGTTATGATGACACTTAATTGTCATGCCAGACTGGAGTTTCTGATTAGACGTGATTGTTAAAAAAAATTCTGAAGCTATTTTATTTCAAATAGAAATTAATTTCTAATCTCCAATTTTCTTTTATTAATTATAAATATTTTTGTTTCAGTAGTTTTCAATGGATCGTGCTATATGAAAACAATTCTATGAGATTTATTCTTCGTGATGCAGAAATTAATTTCCATCTTTTGTGGATGAAATACGAAGAAACCACAGGAGTGGAAAAGAATTATTTTCCGTAAGTGTTATTCACTGTAATTTAATTTTTTAAAAAAGTTGTAAATTATTTTGAAGATTATAAACAGTGGAATATAAATTATTTAACGTAATTTTTTAATGATGATTCTTCATTTATTCGATAACTCCTAAAAGAATGGGAAGTTTATGGGACATAGCCAAAAGGATACTGATTTTATTTTCTTGTATCTTTAAATTAATATTTATTTGGAAAATTGTGAGATTGATAAGTTATTAATTTCTTTTTCAGATGATAGAAAATTCGCTGGAAGGAGACGAAGTAATTTTATTTCTTTTCTGGGATGGTCACTTTTTTTACAGCGATGACTAAAAATTAAAAAGGTGTGTTATACAATTATAATTTATTTAAAAATTTGTAAATCAAGAAATTTTTCCTTTTAATTTTTTTTTTTTTGTTTTGAAATTCGACAGTATTAAGTAGTTGTTCAAGTGATGATTTATTTAAAAATGAAAGTAGTGGACTGAAAAGTTTTGAAGAGATTTTGTAATCTGAAATTTTTTGATAGTTTAGATTCAATGAATTTTTTCCTTTCTTTGAAAAAATAGTAACAATTGAAAATATTTTCAGCCAATGATGAAGCGGAGAAGAAACAAAGGAAAAAAAGAAAAAAAAGAATAGAAGCACAAAAAATCAAAACAAAATTTATTGTGATGTCCATTTCTCTTTAGTTACGAGAAGAAATAGAACTCTGACAGTCGGGAAATAACTTGAAAGCATCACAATCTTATCTTCTTAAAGGTATAATTTTCCTAATTATTTATTTTTACTATTTTACATTTTGTCTATTTTTATTTTCTTAATATTTAAATTAATAATTACAACTTATAAATAATCTTCAAATGATGATTAGACATTTTTTCGAAAACTCCTAAAAAAATGGGAAGTTTGTGGGACATAGCCAAAAGGATACTGATTTTATTTTTTTGTAACATTAAGTGAATTCTTATTTAGAAAATTGTGAAATTAATGAGTTATTAATTTCTTTTTCAGAGGATAAAAAAATTGATTGGAAGAAGACGAAGTAATTTTGTTCCCTTTCTGAGATGGTCAATTTTTTACAGAGATGACTCTAAAAGTTAAAAAGGTAAATTACTCGATTGTCGATTAAAATTTATTTAGAAATCTGTAAATCGAGAAATTAAATTTTTTTATTTAAATTAGAATCTAATGTTTAAATTCGATAATATTTTTAATTGTTCAAGTGATGATTTATTTAAAAATGAAAGTAGTGGACTGAAAAGTTTTGAGGAGAATTTGTAATCTGAAATTTTTTGATAGTCAATATTTAATTAATTTTTTCCTTTCATTGAAAAAATAGTAACGATTGCAAATGTTTTCAGCTATTAATAGAGAAAAAGAAGAAGAACAATAAGGAGAAAAATGTTTAAAAATCAAGGAAAAATTTATTATGATGACAAATCCTTTTTCGTTAAGAGGAGAAATTAATCTCTGGAAGTTTACTGCAAACATCATCTTATCTTCCTAAAGGTAAAATTTTTCTAATTATGTAATTATTTTTACCATTTCTTTGTTTTTATTTTGTTTTATTTTCCTATAATCTATTTTGCTTTTTTTTAAATTTTGTATTCAACATTTAAATATAATTTTTTGTTGTTCTTTCCAAAGAGTTATTAGCTTTTTAAATTCATCAAATTTCTTCGTTAATTAAACGTTTAAATTAATAAATTAAAACATAATTATTATACGTTCCTCCATGAGGAAGCATTACATAATAATATATACATAATTTTCGAATGATGATAAATTTTAATTAGAAAACTCCAAAAATAATGGAAGTTTGTGGATCATAGCCAAAAGGATACTGATATATTTTTTAATTATAATTTTTCATTTATTTCAAAAAGTTGTTCAATTTATTAACAGAAGATTTTAATTTATTTTTCAGGGGGATATAAAAAGAAATTTGTTGACACTCATAAGAAATGAAGTTTCTTCTGATCTGAACATATTTTTTAAACCAACAACTCTAAAAATGAAAAAGGTAAATAATCCGATTATTAACATTTATATTAAATGTTTTCATTTCCCTTTGAAAAATGTGTGATGATAAATTTAAAGAAATAAGAAATGGGTATTTTATATACTCATTGTGAATTTTTAGCCAAAAGGATACTGATTTTATTATGATATACTTTTGTTTAAAATATTCATTGATTTACGTGACACGGTTGTTTAATGTATTTTCCTTTTTTTTCTTGCAGATTGAAAAAATGGATTGAGGAAGAAAAGTTAATTTTACATCGACGTTTTTTTAGGTAAGCTTTCTAATTAATAAATCAGAAATAAAATGAATCAAAAATAAAATGAATTAAAAATAAAATTTATTTTAATTACTTAAAATTTAAAATTGTTGTTATCAACTGAGGTTTGAGAGATTCAGTTAATTAATTTAGTAATTTGATTATTATGATGACAAACATTGACCATAAAAATTACTCCATGCTGGTTTCAATGCTCAACAGGGCTGAGGCTTTAAAGACATTAAATATTATTTCGCAAAATCTCAAATTGTTTTATTTATAATTCCTTCTTTTTATTACAGTGTTTCAAGAAGGCAGTCTCAAAGCAACGCAAATGATAATGGCTCTGGAAAATCAAATTCTGGAATTCGTTTTGTACTCAAGGATTTAATTTACTTGAGGGAAAATGAAGAAATGCCGAGAAGAAATCTTAAGACTGAAGATCAACATCAAAAGAAAGCATTGAGAAAGAAGAAAAACCGAATAGAAAAGTAATAATTAGTTAAGTAAGGTAAACGATAATTAATTTTTTTAATTTACTTTTATTCATATTATTATTTAGTATTATTTATTTTATAAACATTTAGTTTTCAATACTGTTTGAAACTTTATAATTTTTGTAATAAAACAAAAAAAAAATACAATAAAATCTTTCTTACTCTTGAAATACTAAAATTGTTGTTCTTTTTTAATTAACATCAAAAAGTTAATTTTTAAGTTAATTTTTAAGAAATAATGAACAGTTCTTTGTAATATTTAAATTATTGTAGGTATTTTAATTGCCCTTTTTTCACTATAAAAATTATTTATTATAATGTGCGTGTATCAATTCTTTGGCTGAAAAATAATTTAAATTGTTAATTAATATTAAAAAACACTATTTTATTTAGATTTTTAAATTATATTGAAATCATGCTTCATTAATTATTTTAATTAATTTAAATATAATTGGTGAGAAAGAAGGATCACGTGGCAAATTTTTTATTTTTCGCGGGCATTTGACTCTAACGCTTCTGGTGGTGAGTGAAAGAAGCACAAAAGCAAGCCGCCAAGCCGGCTCAGTGTGCTTAAGGTAGTGATGGGATATCGAAAAAATTTGATATCGATATTACGCTTATCGATATTGCATCTGTAATATCGATATTTAAAAATATATCGTTATCGAAAATAAATATCGATATATCGTAAAAACGATATCGCGCATGCGCAGAACTCTAAGAAATTTTTGAATGTGTATTTGATATTATTAATAATTATTTATTTAATATTATTTTTCAATAAATATAAAGAACGTAAATAAATTAAGTCACTTTCTTTTTAAAGAAAAAAATAAAAAAATTTTAGAATAGGAAAATAAGGTTTTTATATTAATGTATATTTTATAGATATAATATATAAAGAAAACGTTTAATTATTAATTAATGAACATAGAAAATTTAATTTAAGTATATAAAGACTGTTTATTTGTAATAACCGAAATAAATAAAAACAAACTTTATATTTTTATGTAAACAAAATGATGACCTTTAATGCTTTAAAAATGACAGCTTTCAATAAAACTTTCGAACTTGCATATATTCAAAGAACAGGGATAACAATCATAACCTCAAAATTTACATTATTTTTACCACATAAAGGCCAACGCAGAATAGATCTTTAACCGGAACCGTAATCGTAACCGAAAGCATAGAATGGGTTAGAGAAGGATAAACAATATACCTTTCCTTCTTTAACTTATTCTAACCGTTACGCTTACGATTATTAAAGATTTTATTCTGCGTTGGCCTAAAAATCAATGTAAAAAATGGTTTAAAAGTTTTGTTTACGTTATAAATATTTTATAATATAAGAGTTTTATAATTAGGTACTTATATTTAGTACTTCTTAATAGTTACTTAATTTCTTAATTAAAAAAAAACTCAAAACGTGTGACACATCGTGTGGTCGTTACGCGGTTGCGCGCTAGAATTATCGATATTAAAAATTTTATCGATAACGGTAACGATATATCAAAACGTTAATATCGATATTAAAATATCGATTATCGTGACATAGATATCGATATGTTCCGATATTTAATATCGATATCCCATCACTAGCTTAAGGCGGTGTCAAAGTCGATGCGATTTTTCCATTAAAGCTCAATGCAAAAATCCAATCGACTTTGACACCGCCTTAAGGTTTTGTGAAGAAAAGTTATTCTGTTAATTTTATTAAAGTGTATTTTTGCACAGATAATGTTGTGTTTAACATAAATTTCAATGATTTTTAAGAATAAAACTTGAATTCATCTTTATTAAACATGCCTTTCTGAATTTTTGCTCATCAGATTTTGTTTTGGGCAACACATTACAATTCTTCTTCGTTTGCCAATTTTTTTAACCATCAGACACCTAAGAATTAAGGTTTGTTACATTTTATTTACAAGGAACAATAATTAATTTATTATAATATAAATTTTCACTCTAGACTCAAGAAATTTGTCTTTTTACCCTTTTTCCATACATGAATTCATTGTTTCCAACTGTCTGTGGGTAGATCAAAATATTTGTTTTTGTAAATAAATATGCGATGGAAAAATAACTTTAGAATTCTTGCAGAAAAAAAATCCAAGCTTATTTTGAGTCATGGTTGCGAATTTAAAAATGTTATTATATATAATTTTTGGCTCGTAATCTAAAAGAGATAAGATTAGCGTATCATGCAGCCTTCATGAATAATATTCTCACGTATATAGTTTTTTCTAAACGAAACTTAATTACTTAATTAATTTTGGAACCAGACAATATATCGGTTTATCTTTAACGACAATACTCAATCGAATTTATATTTATTTACATTTATATGGGACATTCCACGCCAAATCGTAAATCAATTTGGTTTTGCAACTCAAATTTTTTTCAAATTTTCTTTTCTTTCTGTGCTTGTTGAAATGCGAGTTACCATGATTTTTTTCATAAAACGATTTAAGAGATACAGATTTTTGAAAAATTACGTTTTTTACGTAAATTTTTTTTTTGAAATGCCAAAAATTGATCAAATTGGACGTTTTTAATAAAAATAAGAAAAAAATTTTTGTTAAAAAATTACGATAAGATAAGATAAGATTTAAAATTTTTTTTTTTTAAATTTTATTTTTAACAAGGTATGAATTGATCAATTTTCTTCAAAATTTTTTGCAAGAAACTAGTACTGAATTAACAATTTTTAACCCTTGTCTAATTGTTGTTTTTAAATCTTATCGTAAATTTTTAACAAACATTTTTTTTCATATTTTTATTAAAAAACTACGTGTGAAAACAAAAATTTTCATTAACAAAAGATGCAAAAACAAAATGATTTCCAACTTGGAGTGGAATGCCCCATATACATTTAATTATATTTATATTCACTCCGTAATATTTCAAATCATGATTTATTTACAGGTAAAAGGGATGGACTGAATAGGAAAAACAATTCTGAAAAACCAAGTCCATCAAATAAACCAAATATGGCGATGCCTATTTCCCCCTCGTTACGAGAAGAAGTTAAACTTCGAGAAGCGGAGAATGCGTGGAAACCGACAAGACTAAAGGGTAGCGACATTGATGTTGAGGAAGCTAAAACCGAATCTCTCGCTAAAAAAGTTCGTAGTGTGCTCAATAAATTAACGCTTCAAAAATTCGACACATTGGTTAGTCAAGTGAGAGCGTTGAACATTGATACCAAGGAAAGAATGGAGCGTGTGATTAATCTTGTCTTCGAAAAGGTAATATTATCAATAATATTATGTATATAAATTAAATTGAAAATATATAAATAATATTTTATATTAAATTAAAAATTTCGAAAAAGAAAAATAAAAACAAAACTAGAATTTTTTGAAAATTGTGAAAAAAATCTAATTATAATTGTAAGAATGATTTAACAAATAAATGATGATACTTTAATGTCATGCCAGACTGGAGTTTCTGATCAGGTCTGATTGTTGAAAAAAATTCTGAATATTTTAAATTTTGTTTTATTTTCTTAATTTTCTACGTGTTTTTTTTTGTTGACTAATTTTTTTGTTTTCTATTTGCAGGCAATTAAAGAACCTATTTTTTCCGCGGAATACGCACTTATGTGTAAGGAACTTGCCATGATGCAAGTTTCCGGTACGGATCCATCTGATTCAACAACGGCGAACTTTAGGAAATTAATTATCACTCGTTGTCAACATGAATTCCAAAAGGAATCCGACAATGGTGATATGAGAGAGACGAAAGCTAAGGAAATTGAAGAATGTACAGATCCTGTAAGTTTGAATACTTGTTTCTTTATTATTTAGTAGTTTCTTGAATACATAATTCTTGAAATCTTAATTATGGAAAATATAGAGAATTTATAATTATAGAATCAGAAAAATTTTATTTGTTATTAATATTGTTATTTTTATTAAATTACAGGAAAAGAAGAAAGAATTAATATTATTCTGTGAAGAGGAAGAGAGGAGGATACGCATGAAGTCTGTTGGTAACATAAGGTTCATTGGAGAACTTTTTAAACAAGGAATGTTGAAAAAGAATATTATGCTTTTCTGTATAAATCATTTATTACAATTCCGTGATGAAAATAATTTGGAATGTTTGTGTATATTGTTAACGACAGTAGGAAAAAGATTGGAATCTAAAGACGTAAGTAGAAAATTTCACTCTATTTCCTTCTGTTTTTCATCTAAATGTGTCCATTTATTTTTTATTTTTTTGTCCGTTTGTTTTAATTGTTTACGTTAAAAAAATTGAGCAGTTTACATTGTTCTCTGGATTTTAATTGTTTTTTTTTCTTTTTTTCAGGAATTGAATGAATATTTTATTCAAATACAGGGCATCGCAAATGATAAAGGCCCTGGAAAAATTAATTTCAGAGTTTGTTTTATGCTCCAAGATGTAATTGACTTAAGGGCGAATAAATGGGTGCCAAGGAGAGATGACAGTAATCCTAAGACAATGGACCAAATTCAAAAAGAGGCAGAAACCGAACGATTAGATGCCCAACTCAATATTCCTCTTAATACCCCACGAAAAGATGATCGGAACGTTGACCGACGAAGAAATCGTAAGTATCATCAAATAGAATTATTCTAATGGTATTAAAATTCGATTCTTTCTACTTTAATTTTTTCCTACTATAATTAAATAATTTAAGAAAACTTTTGTTTAATTTCTAAATATACAAACTAAATTGTTGTGATGATACTTAATGTCATGCCAGACTGGAGTTTCTGACTAGAGGTGATTGTTTAAAAAAATTCTGATGGAATTATTAAAAATTAAGGATAAATTTGCAGTTTGTTTTTATAGTTTGGTTAATGGAATGTTTATATTTTCAGGTGGAATGGCAGGGTCTTCCGAAGATGGTGGTTGGAGTCAGCCAGTTCGATCGAGAGCTTCATACTCTTGTGATACTTCGAAACTAAAAACTAAACCTGTAAGTATTTTAATTTATTTTATATTTAAAAAAGAATAGTCTTGCAAAAATTCCTTTGCTTTTATTAATAAATAAGTAAACTACTTCTATCAGAAAGCAATTATTTTTTTTAATTTATTGATAATTCATATTTATAGTCGTAATGAAAATTAAATTTATAAATGAGTGTAGAAATTAATTTTAGCTTCAATTTAGAATTGTTGATAAATAAATCAAATGTTAAAGTGTTGGTAATAAATTTTAATAATTGTATTGTGATGATACTTAATTGTCATGCCAGACTGGAGTTTCTGATAAAAACGTGATTGTTAAAAAATTCTGATGCAATTATTTTACTTGGAAAAAATTTCTGTTTGAATTAGTTGTTTCAAATTTTTAACAATTCTTTGTTTTCTTCTTTTATTACAGCCTCTAATGGACGATCTTCAATTAGGAAATAGGAATACTTATACTATGTGGAATAAGAATATTCCTTCTGTAGGATCCACAAAGATGCAGAATAAATTTTCAGCCCTAGAAAATATTTCATCGTTTGATCAAGAAAAACGTAATCCACTCCAACTTTCTGGATCAAAGTCGATGGGACCACGAGAATGTGGCAGAACTGACTACAAATCCGCTTATGGTAAGAAACGTGAAATATTCTTAAATATATTTTTTCTTTTAAATAAAAAAAAGTATAATAATAAATAGTTAATAAATAATGGAAAATAATTTGTCAAAATTATCAATTTTTTATATTTTCGTGATGATATATTATTTATTCGATAACTCCCAAAGGGAAGTTTATGGGACATAGCCAAAAGGATACTGACAAAGTTTATGAATTTATAGAATTTAATTTTCTATCTGGAATACTTTGTGATTTGTTGATCGACATTTTTCAGATGGTAGAAGTTCGCGAAATGGCAGTAGCTACCAATTAAGTAGTAGTGGTTCCTTGACTAGAGAGGGAATTCCTCCACTTGACAGTGGAAGAAGTCAAAGTGTCACAATGCCTCCTCAGAGCAAACCAGCTCCACAACCTACCTCTATTAGTAATAAACCAGAAAAATCATTTGATGAACTCCAAAAAATTGTTCATATGTTCGTCGAGGAATATATCACCGAGGGCAATGGTGAAGTAAGTAATGGAAATGTTTTTTTCATTATTTCCGCACGCTCCTTAGATCCATCTCTGATATTCCAAGGAGATGCTTGAGTCATTGGTGTGCTAGAATATGCAATACCTTCTTTTTGCTTTCAATACTTTGCACGAAAAAAAACTCATTTTTTGGGTTAAAAAGTTCAAAGTGAACCAAAAAGTAGACAGGAAAATTAATACTCAATTTATAAATTTTAATTTCATTCATTTTTAACTCGGAAAAATCGCAGTAAAAATAAAAAAATATATATTTGGAAATAAATATTTTCGAAAATAATATTTTTCAAGCTCTTCTTTAGTTTTTTACTTTCATTTTATTGCTTCTTTCATTTTTCTATTAAATTAGTATTTGATTTCTAATTGAGAATATTTTTTTCTCTTACAGTATGTTGTACTCGAAATTAAACAACATTTCTCAACTTCACAATTGCCAGCAGTGGTTCGTGAAATAGTTAACGAAGTTCTCGACAAATCTGTCAATGCACGTGAATCAGTATCAAAACTATTGTCCTTCCTTATCACCAAAAAATCAATCACTTTGAACGACTTCCGAAAAGGGTAAGCGATTATAAGTCTCCAACTCCCACTTAATTGTAAATTTATCCCAAAATTTTTTTAATTTTATTCAAATGTTTAGAAACGTACAAAAAAACTGGTAGAAAATTGTTTTAAAATTCAATTCTCTCTCTTTTTTTAAAAACTATGAAATTTTTTAAAAATGGAACAATATACTTATAAGGGAAAAAATCATTATTTATAGCAAAAGAAAATAGAAGACCATTGATTTAGTTTATTTTTTGGAAAAATGTATGATGAAAATTTTTCTAAAATAAGAAATGTGTATATTATACTCATTGTGAATTTTTAGCCAAAAGGATACTGATTGTATTTTTTAATACTTAACTATAATTTTTTTAGTAATTGACAAAGATTTCACGAGTAAAATTTTTTCAGATTTGGTGAAGTTCTTGAATCAGTCGATGATTTAATAATTGAACGCCTTGATGCAAGAACCAGACATAGCTCCGAGAAAAGAGTGGGGAGTAGTCCCCTGGCAATAAAATATTCAACTTCAAAATTTTTGAATTTTTAAATTTTATTCTTATAAAGAATAAAAAACTGCATCTTTTTTTCCTTTGAGAAAAAGTTGTAGAATTAATATTTTTTTAAATAAAATTAAAAAACTTGTTTTTTCTCAAACGAATTTTTAATTAAAATTTCATCTTCAACTCGCTGTCAAATCTACAATTTTGCATATTTTTCAATCAAATTTGGAATGGACACACTTTATATTATCCTTTTTGAGCATATATGTTTTAAAAATTTATATGTTTGTTTATAAACAAACTAAAAAATATTTATTAGCCAATGGTAAAATTTCAACACCATAATCTTTGAACGCTTCGTTTATCGAGGAAATTTTGAGCAAATGAAAACTTCCAGTGAAGAAGTTGTTCAAAATAGTATAAAAAAGTTTTCTGGAAATTATTAAATTATCAAAATTGATAGAAAAAATTCTAACAACGTTTAACTTTTCTCGCGCGGCGGACTCTAACGAAACGAATTTCTATATCTGGCGGAGCCAGCCAGGACTGTTTGTTTTTTCATTTCACAGCTTAGAATAATGAAAATAATTAATATTTATTATTTTAATAATATTTTTTGACGCTAATATAATAATTTATTTATTCTTATATTGAGTGATATGAAAAAATATTGTTTTCCGAAAAAAGCATATTACTGTTTTTTTTCATTATTCTAAGCTGTGAAATGAAAAAACAGACAGTCCTGGCTGGCTCCGCCAGATATAGAAGTTCGTTACGTTAGAGTACGCCGCGCGAGAAAAGTTAAACGTTGTTAGAATTTTTTCTATCAATTTTGATAATTTAATAATTTCCAGAAAACTTTTTTATACTATTTTGAACAACTTCTTCACTGGAAATTTTCATTTGCTCAAAATTTCCTCGATAAACGAAGCGTTCAAAGATTATGGTGTTGAAATTTTACCATTGGCTAATAAATATTTTTTAGTTTGTTTATAAACAAACATATAAATTTTTGAAACATATATGCTCAAAAAGGATAATATAAAGTGTGTACATTCCAAATTTGATTGAAAAATATGCAAAATTGTAGATTTGGCAGCGAGTTGAAGATGAAATTTTAATTAAAAATTCATTTGAGAAAAAACAAGTTTTTTAATTTTAATTAAAAAAATATTAATCCTACAACTTTTTCTCAAAGGAAAAAAAGATGCAGTTTTTTATTCTTTATAAAAATAAAATTTAAAAATTCAAAAATTTTGAAGTTAAATATTTTATTGCCAGGGGACAACCCCCCACTCTTTTCTCGGAGCTATGTCTGGTTCTTGCATCAAGGCGTTCAATTGATATTCCGAAAATCCTGTCTTACTTCGCCGAAATTTTGGGTATGTTTTATTCTTTATTCTCTAAATAAGTTCTTTTTGTAAATTATGTATTTACGTATATAATTCTAATTATATATTTAATTATTAACTAACTAAATTATTATGATGACAAATATTGACCATAAAAATTATTCCATGCTGGTTTCAATGCTCAACAGGGCTGATGCTTTAAAGCAAATTAAAAATATTTTGCTAATTTTTGAAAACGAATCTTATTATTAATTTCTTTTCTTTTGTGCAATTTTTCAGTTAATCTTGTGATTGACGAAACTCATCCGCTGGCTGAATTGCCTATTACCTTGGCTAGTTTAAGAAGTACAGGTCAAAGTGGAAAATTAGTAGGTGAATTATTCTCCAAAATGGCTACAATTTGTGGACCATCAGAATTCCTTGTTGAAAAGTGGTTTCGAAGTAAACTCCAAATTAGTTATCTTATTAATGGAGAACGAGAAAATATTGATGAAATCATCAAGAATTACGTAAGTGCTTTTGTTTTTTAATGTTCTGTAAATTAATTAGTTTACACTTCGTTATCATTTTAAATTAATTATTTTAATTCTAAATTATTAAATTTATAATATAATATAAATATAATATAAATATATTATAATATAAAAAAATATAATAATAATAAAATAATTTTAATATTAGGTGTTAATTGCTTTTATTTTTTATTTGATGATGAAAACTTTTTGTGTAAATAAGTAAGGTTTTAACCTGTATGCATTTTTTAGCCAAAAGGATACTGACATTGAAAAATAGTTTATTACTTTTTTCATTTTTTTGTAAGAATTGTTAATGATATTTTCTATTTTTTTGCAGAAATTACAATCACTAGCAGAAAAGAAGTTTACATCTTTTGAACAAATTCATGATCACCTTGTAAAATTGATGAAAACTAGCAATAATATAGTTGATGATGTTGTTACTTGGGCGAAGGTGCGTTCTTTGAAATTAATAACAATTTACTTTTTTTGATAATAGAGAATTGATTTGCTAATAAAAAAATATTTTTCTGTTACAGAATAATATTTCAGACAAAGTTCTTGAGCCAAAATTTATTCGAGTTCTCATGACTGCCATTTTGGAAGTATCCACTGGTTAGTAATAATATTTATGCAATTTATGCCTTACTTCCATGCAACTCTTTTAATTTTTTATATTTTAACTCTTCAGGTTCCTATATTTTTCATTTTTAACTTTTATAATTTTCACTTATTACTATTTGTTGGTTATTAAAATTATTTTTTTTCAGTTTTTTTATTATTAAGGAAGGAATAAAGTTTATTTTCGTTTTGATAATTAAAATAAATTTTTAATTTGTTATTACAATTATTTTTCTATTCTTTTTATTCAGTTATATTTCGATTGTTAAAGAAAGAAAAAAAAGTTTATTTTCATTTTGATAATTAAAAATTTTTAGTAAAAATAGTTTTTAATGGAGAATTTTTCATGTTTCAGTTTGTAATAAACAAAGACACGACTTCAAGCCTGAAATATTCCAAGGTTTGCAAACGCTGATACATAGGTTCGTCGATGCGAATGAAAAATTAGAATTGCAATGTCTGTTCGCTGCTCAGTCATTTGCAAATAAATTAGAATTCCCCCCTGGTGAGTTTTATTAGATTTTCTATATTTAAAAAATATGTTTCATATAGTTCAAGTAAAAAAAAAGAATTTCTTTTCTATTTACTCTCAGTAGTAAATTATTATTACTATTTTAACCAATAATGTTTTTTTGTTCAAACAGGGCTGCTTTTAAACATTTTTGATAAATTATGTGAGGACAATGTAATTTCCTTTGAGTCTTTCATCTCGTGGGAAACGAATGACGATGCAGCTGAACGTGAAGGAAAGGCAGTAGCTTTAAAAGCACTCACATGCTTTTTCACATCATTGAAGGATGCCGAAGAAGTTTCTGAAGAAGAAACGTCAGCTCAAGTGCGTTAAATATTGTTAGTGTTTTAAATGGAGAATTTTTGACCCAATGCCAATGTGACGTGAGTTTTACTCTTTATTTCTGAATATATTGTGAAACACATTTTCAGGAAAGTGCGTTTTTTCGCAATTTATAAGTGCTAAAAGTCTTGTGAATTTCTAAATAATGCGAAACGAAAAAATATAACTAAAGAGGAAAGGTTTAACAAAACAAAAATGAAAAAAGCAAGGTCTTAATGCGTTTCTTTTTTAATTAAAAAGAAACTGAAAATCTCTTGTGTCAGAGAGCGAGAGTATGCCTACAGAAAATATATATCTAGAAAAATAAATTCCAGGATTCGTTTTGTACTAAAAAATTTATATTAGTAGTGTTTGAAGGCGTTCAGTAGATTGTAAGTCGAGAAAAGATTTTAAGACTAAAGATCAGCCTCAAATCGAAGTATTAGAGTTAACAAAAGCCAAAAAGAAAAAGTGAAAATTGTTTAAATACAGTAAACAATAACTAATCGTTAATAAATGTGAAAGAAAAATTTTTATTTTTAGTATTTTTCACTTAAATATTTTATAATACTGTTGAAAACAAATTTGTAATTTTCATAATAAAATTATTGTATTATATTGTAGGTATTTTAATTGCCTTTTTTCAATATAGACATTATTTATTTTGTATACTGTGCAAAAATAATTTTAATTATCAATTAATTGATATTAAAAAAACACTTTTTTATTAGAAGACAAATTTTTAATTTTTATTGTAAGGCCGAAGACCTTCTAAAGGGTGCAGAAGTCGTGAGTCGTCCTTCTTTAGAAAATTCTGCAATTTCTTGTGGAACTATTGAATATTAAATAGTTAAAATAATATAAAAAAAACTACATCTAATTATAAATATAAAAAAAAAACAAATGAATTTAGAATTTTTCGCGGACATTTGACTCTGACGCTTCTGGTGGTTAGTGAAAGAAGCGCAAAAGCAAGCCGGCTCAGTGTTGCTCAGTGTGCTAAAGGTTTTGTGAAGAAACGTTATTCTGTTCATTTTATTAAAGTGTATTTTTGCACAGATAATGTTGTGTTTAACATAAATTTCAATGATTTTTAAGAATAAGACTTGAATTCATCCTTATTAAACATACCTTTCTGAATTTACGCTTATCAGATTTTGATTTAGGGCAAAAAAAGGGAAGCGTTGGTTCGCTTCTTCAGTTTTGTTGATATTACATGCAACTCTTCTTCGTTTGCTAAATTTTTTAACGAGACACATAAAAATTAAGGTTTGTTACATTCTATTTACAAGGAATAATAATTAATTTATCAATTAGAATAAATATTTCCACTCTAGACTCAAGAAAATCGTCTCTTTTTCAATATATACATTCAATGTTATTTTAATATTAATATACGAATTTTTGTATTTATAGCATTATAAGTCATGTGAAATAATTAAAATGAAAAGAATTTCTTTTCTAAAAACATGGGAAATTTTTAGTGTAAAACAACACATAAAATTCTAATGCCCATTGTGTTAGCATAGCGATCAGAATTTTATGTGGCTATAAAAAAATCAAAGTCCATAGCTATATTGTTTCAAACTGTTTGTGCGGGTAGTTTAAAATATTTTTTTTCGTATTATTAAATACGCTAAAAATAACTACTGAACTTATACAGAAGAAATTATTTTGAGTTACGCTTGTGACTTTAATGTTATTGTTTATAAGTTTTCGTTCGTAATTTAACAGAGATAAGATTAGCGTACCGCGAATCCTTCATGAGTAATATTCTTTTAATATTAATTAATTAGGTATTGAGGAGAAATTATAATCTCATTTTTATTTTTAATATTATTGTTTTGAAAAATATATTAACGATTGTGAAAAATTTTCAGGATATGAATTCCATTATGATCACGGAAGATATTAAGGAAAATGAGAATCAATCGCCAATTCCAAATGACGTTGTCGATCATACGGTGACAATTGAAACAGAAATTGATCGTAAATTAATTGTCACCCAAGAGGATCGATCGAGTCCTATTAATCAAGAAGGAAAAAAGACTTATGGCAGAGATTTTCTTATACAATTGAAGGACAATCCTTACAGTCAAATTAAACCAAAAAATCTTCCCGACATGGAAGTTGTGTTGAAGGATTCGAAAACACAACTCGCCTGTAAGAACCATAATCCAGATATAAATATACAAACTAAATTCTTATGATGATACATATAATGTCATGATAGGCTGGAATTTTTGATTAGACGTGATTGTTGACAAAAATTCTGACGGAATTAATGAAAATTAAAAATTAATTTGCAATTCGTTTTTACAGCGTAGTTGTAAAGAAATATTTATAAGAAAAATTATTTATTAAAAAAAAAATTAAAATAAAAATTTAAAATTATTTATTAAAAATTATTTTTTCTTTATTAAGAAATATTTATATTTTCAGGTGGAATGGCAGGGTCTTCCGGAAATGGTGGTTCGATTCAGCCAGTTCGATCGAGAGCTTCATACTCTTGTGATACTTCGAAAATAAAAACTAAATCTGTAAGTATTACAATTTATTTTATATTTGAAAAAACAAATTATAGTCACGTAAAAAGCTCTTTTATTAATAGGTAAATTTAATTTATTAATAAAATAGTAAATAAACTATTTCCTTTATTAGAAAGCAATTTAAATAATTTTTTAAAATTTTTGATAATTTATATTTTTAATCGTAATAAAAATTAAATTAAATTAATTTTAGGTTCAATTAATATAAATTTTAATAATTGTATTCTGATGATACTTCATTGTCATGCCAGACTGGAGTTTCTGATGAAAACGTGATTTTTGAAAAATTCTGATGCAATTATTTTACTTGGAAATAATTTCTTTTTGGATTAGTTATTTCGAATTTTTCACCATTCTTTGTTTTCTTCTTTTGTTACAGCCTTTAATGGACGATCTTCAATTAGAAAATAGGAATACTTATACTATGTGGAATAAGAATATTCCTTCTGTAGGATCCACAAAAATGCAAATTAAATGTTCAGCCCTAGAAAATATTTCATCGTTTGATCAAGAAAAACGTAATCCGCTCCAACTTTCACGGCCAAGGTTGATACGAGAACGTAATAAACCAGAAAAATCATTGGATGAACTCCGATCAATTGTTCATATGTTCGTCGAGGAATATATCACCGAGGGCAATGGTGATGTAAGTAATAGAAATGTTTTTTTCATTTATTTTTAACTGAGAAAAATCGCATTAAAAATAAAAAAATAATTATTTGGAAATCAATATTTTCGAAAATAATATTTTTCAAGCTCTTCTTTCATTTTTTACTTTCATTTTATTGCTTCTTTCATTTTTCTATTAAATTAGTATTTGATTTCTAATAAAGAATTTTTTTTTTCTTACAGTATGTTGTACTCGAAATTAAACAACATTTCCCAACTTCACAATTGCCAGCAGTGATTCGTGAAATAGTTAACGAAATTTTTGGCAAATCTGTCAATGCACGTGAATCAGTATCAAAACTATTGTCCTTCCTTATCACCAAAAAATTAATTACTTTGAACGATTTCCGAAGAGGGTAAGTGATTACAAATCTCCAACTCTTATTTGACTTGTAAATTAAGCTCAAAATTTTAGAAATTTTATTCAAATTCTTAGAAAATTAAAAAAAAACTACTATAATCCTAATTGTAGACAATTGTTTTAAAATTCAACTTTTGGTGGGTTTTTTTTAAAAATTAAGAAATTTTTTTAAAATAGAATAATATACTTATAAGGGAAAAAATCATTATTTATAGCAAAAGAAAATAGAAGACCATTGATTTAATTTATTTTTTGGAAAAATGTATGATGAAAATTGTTCTAAAATAAATGTGTATATTATACTCATTGTGAATTTTTAGCCAAAAGGATACTGATTGTATTTTTTAATACTTAACTATATTTTTTTTAGTAATTGACAAAGATTTCACGAGTAAAATTTTTTCAGATTTGGTGAAGTTCTTGAATCAGTCGATGATTTAATAATTGGTATTCCGAAAATCCTGTTTAACTTCGCCGACCTTTTTGGTAAGTTGTATTTTTCATTTTTTTTAATAAGTTTTTTTTGTAAATCATGTATTTACGTACATAATTCTAATTATATATTTAATTATTAATTAACTTAATTCTTATGATGACAAATATTGACCATAAAAATTATTCCATGCTGGTTTCAATGCTCAACAGGGCTGATGCTTTTCAAAGCAAATTATTAACGTATTTTAATAATTTTTAAAATCGAATCTTATTTATAATTTCTTTTTCGCATTTTTTTAGTTCACCTTGTGATTGACGAAACTCATCCGCTTGCTGAATTGCCCATTACCTTGGCTAGTTTAAGAAGTAGAGGTCAAAGTGGGAAATTAGTAGGTGAATTATTCTCCAAAATGGCTATAATTTGTGGATCAGAAGTCCTTGTTGAAAAGTGGAATAGTAGTAAACTTCTAATAAGTGATCTTATTAATGGAGAACGAGAAAATATTGACGAAATCATCAAGAATTATGTAAGTGCTTTTCTATTTAAAGTTTCTGGAAAATAATTAATTTACACTTCGTTATAATTTTTTATTTATTTATTTATTTATTCAAAATACACGGGCTTTAAAGCCCAATCGTACCAAGTACTGTTGAAAATTTACAACGTAATAATTAAACCAAATGGCTGCTCTACTATTATTATTATTTATTAATATCAAAAATGACACCTTTTTAATATAATTTTAACCTAATTATATTAATTCTGATTTATTATATTTTTTTCTTTCTTTCATGAATTTTGATTGAAAATTTATATTTTTTTTACAGAAATTACAAGCACTCGTGAAAGAAAAGGTTATATCTTTTGAACAAATTCATGCTGATCTTGTAAAATTGATTAAGGCTGGCAGTAAGACAATGGATGATGATGTTGTAACTTGGATAAAGGTGTGTATTTTATAATGAATAACACTCGAACTTTTCTGATAATATAAAATTGAATTCATAATAAAAAAATATAAATATTATTTTTCTGTTACAGAATAATGTTCCAGACAAAGTTCTTGACCCAAAATTTGTTAGAGTTCTCATGGCTGCTACTTTTGAAGCATCAACTGGTAAGTAATTTTATTTTTGAAACTTTCTCAATTTTTAACTAATAATGTTTTTTCAACTAGGGCTGCTTTTGAAGATTTTCGAAAAATTGAGTGAGGATAATGGCCTTGATCTCGTGGGAAACGAATGACGATGAAGCTGAACGTGACAGAAAGGAAGAAGCTTTAAAAGCATTTACATGTCTTTTTCTATCATTGGAGGAAGCCGAAGAAGTTTTTGAAGAAGAAACAGCTCAAGTGCTTTTTTATTGTCAGTATTTTAATGAAGACAAAATATTTTAAGACTAAATATCAGCCTTAAATCGAAGTATTAGAGTTAATAAAAACCAAAAAGAATAAGTGAAAATTGTTTAAAACTTTAAATATAGTAAACGATAACTAGTCGTTGATAAATGTGAAAGAAAAAAAATTGTATTACGTTCTCATCACAAATGAGGTCTTGTTTTTAGTATTTTTCACTTAAATATTTTATAACAAAACAATATTTGTTCAAAACAAATTTGTAATTTTAATAATAAAATTATTATATTATTGTATTATATTGTAGTTTAATTGCCTTTTTTCAATATAAAAATTATTTTCTACACTGTGTATGAATTCTGAAAAATATTTTTAATTATCAATTAATTAATAGTAAAAAAACAGTATTTTATTTAGAGGATAAATTTTGCAATTAATTTTATTGTAAGCCCGAAGACCTTCTAAAGTGTGCAGAAGTCGTGAGTGGTCCTTCTTCAGAAAATCCTGCAATTTCCTGTGGAACTATTGAATATTCTTCGACTCCTGTACATGGTCGACACATGCATTCAATGGGTGCTTTCGTTGCTACCTAAAATTATTTTAAATTATTCTAAAATCATGCTTTGTTATTGATTTTTTATTAGTACCTGTTTTAATTAATTTAATTAATTCAATATATTTAAATATATGCGAAGTTGTAAAAAAAGCAAATGAATTTTGAATTTTTCGCGGGCAATTGACTATAGCGCTTCTAGCGGCTTGTGAACGAAGCTTAAAAGCAAGATGGCTGCCTAAGGATCTCGTGCGAGAAAAGTTATATTTTGTGAAGTTTTTAAAGTGTATTTTTCCATAAAGAATGTTGTGTTTAACATCAATTTCAATGATTTTGAAGAATAAAACTTGAATTCATCTTTATTAAACATACCTTTCTGAATTTACGCTCACCGGGCTTTGCTTTTGGGCAAAAAAGTGAAACGCTCGCCTCTCTTTCACCGCTTTCTTGACAACACATGCAACTTCTCTCCATTTGCCAAATTTTCGATCCAGACACCTAAAAAATAAGGTTTGTTTCATTTTATTAACAAGGAAGAATATTTAATTTATCAGTTAGAATAGAAACATTCACTCCACTCGCAAGAAATTTGTATCTTTTTCCATAAGTTAATTCAGTGTTTTGAACACTGAATCTTTGTTTGTTTGTTAAATTTTGTTTTTCTTTAGTCTACAAAATAATGTAAATTCTTGTAAAAGTGACAAAAATTTGATTAAATTTCTTTTATAAGAATTATTACCTCACTTTTTTCGCCCAATTTCCTGTAAAGTCAAAACTACAAGAAATTGCGCGAAAAAGTTTTCAATATGCGCAATGTTTTGAACAACGAAAACAAATTGATATTTTTAGTTTATTTAAATATTTAATCAAATTGAAATTCTTAATTCGAAATTTTAAACATTTGTGATAGAAACAAGTTTTAATCACTTTTGACAATTCGGTGGTAAATATTAAAAATACTATTTCATTAAAAGGATTTAATTATTACGATGTATATTTTCCGCTTTGAGAAGTATTTTAAGCGAACTTTTTATTTCAATTTTGTTTATTATTTAAGTTGTTAAAGTTGTGAGATAAGCACTTTTATAAGTAACTTAAAAAAAACTTGCTTATCTATTTTTTTTTCTCGGTTTAATTGAATGTTGTGTAATAATTTATAATATACATTTTGAATAGTTAATGTGAATATTCGTAAATTAGAGAAAATACGTTGTTTTTAGATTAAATTTACCTGCACATAACTACTACAGCGTCCAGTGCAAGCAAAACTGGGAATCGGTTTCGGAACACATCCTGGATACTGCAGCACGTGAATAACCCGGGTGATTTGACATTCATCGACACCAACAATTGCTTTCACGTTTCCAATTAAGCAGAATATTAACAGCCCTGAAATTCCTGTTTCGGTAAGTACGAATAAAATTGAAAACTCATTTTTTTTAGTTACAAAAAAAGTATTAGTTGTAAAAAAAAAAGTTAAAACTTATTTACACTTTTTTTTTATTTACCGAATCTGTTGCGTATTTCTCGAGTTTGGAACATTTTACTCTCAAGTAGACAGATTCCTACTGAGAAAATGGGAAATTTATCTTGTACTTTTATATACCAACCCCCTGGTATTACAACCCTCCTCTTGTTTCTTGAGAACATGGGTTAAAGAAAATTGTTTTTTTCCTTTTTTTATCGAAAGGAAAAAGACATTATGAAATACCTGTAATTGAAGAAGGGAAAAGAGTTTTTTTTCTCGCAAAATTTGATACTTCAAACGTTTGTATAATTGAAGAAGAAAATTTTGGATTTATTGGTTAATTTATTTTCTTTTTTTACCGTTTATTATCGTATACGATTCAGAATTACTTTCATCACTTCTTGTAGTTTGAAAATTCCTGCTGTGCAACAATTTAGAAACAAGATTCGTTTAATGCCTTATTCTTGTTCGTGTTTAAATTGAAAATTTCGTCAATTTATTGATTTCTTCGTTTGTCGTTAAATTTTTAATTTATGTTTTCTAAAATGACTCCATTTATTCTGTGATTAATTCTTATTTTCTTATTTTAAGCGTTTATGCTCAAATTAAAAATTTTTCAGTTCATATTTCAAAATGATAAAATTTTTAATACAAAATATAACTGAATAATTCAACTATTTTATTTAAATACTAATATTTAAATTTAGAATTTTAAATCTTAGTAAATTTGGATTTTCATTTATAAATTATTTATTATTTTAGCTGTAAAATTCGTTGAAAAATTATGAATTAGTTTTTTTTTATTTTTATATTATGCATTCAGTGTTAGAATTTTTCATTTTAATTAAAAATTCAAGAAATGAATTCAAAACTCAATTTTGAATAATTTAAATTATTAAAGTATTGATTTTAATTGAACTAATTCTATTATTTATTAGTTAAATAAAATAATTTAAAATAAATAAACACAATTCAAAATATTTTATATTTAGAAAATAGAAATTAATTCTGTTTAGAATTATCGATTTATATTTTTTTGTTTATTAATTAAAAATCAGTAAAAATCTTATTAAATATAAGAAATAATTTAATTTTTAAGTAGATTGACATTTTTTTAATAAATAAAAAGTTGTCGAAAAAATTCGGATAATTTCAATTATTGAAATAATAAATATTGGAAATTATCCGAATTTTCCCTCAACAAGATTTAATTGACCTGATTGTAAATTAAATTGTAAATTAAATTTTGGTTTATTTATTTCAAAAATATAGGAACGAAATTTGTTTAATTTTAATATTTTTATTAACATATTATTTTATTTCATTTAAAGTATTTGAATTTTTGAATATTAATTAAACTATGCAATTAATTATTATTTCCTTTTGGTAAAAAAAAAGTTTTTTTGATCCTTTTTGCTAAATTATTTTTTGTAATAAAAGAAATTGATATTCAAATAGTTTCGATTATTTGGAGTGAATAATTATTTTTGCAAATAAATTTGATTTTAAAAATTCGACTATTTATGAAAATAATTAACAAAATTGAGAAAAAGTAAAAATTTAATATTAAATTAGTTATGATTTTTAATTAATTTAAATTTAGAATACAAGTAGTTTTATTTTTATTTACTTAAAATGTAAGTTATATATTTATTTATTTATTAATTAACAAAAAGTTACAAAGACCAGAGGTTTTTCATTTTTATTTACTAAGAAGATAAAATATTTTATTTATAAAACAATATCGTAATTTTATCGAAAGGACAGTGAAAACTAATGAAATATTTATAAAATGTTTTATTCTCTAATACTAATCACAAATGATTGTGTGATTAAATTGTACAGTTATAAATAATGATACACACAGGAACATTATTCAGTTTTTTTTTGATACTATAAGTTTTAATAATAATTATTATTATTTTAATTATATTATCACAGCAAAATTCTGCTATTCATTATTATTGTATATTTCAATTTTTCTTTCTTCTTTTTCAATTATAATTTTAGGAATTTTTGAAATATTCTAAGTTGCTCTTGAAACGGAATTATTATTTCTTCTTTTTTTGGGTGGTAGAAATTTTTATTTTCGTCTCGCTTTCTTTATCTTGAAAATCCTCCGCACTTGGTGCATTTACATTCAGCTGGTTCCCTTAATTTTATCTCCATTGTTCCAAGTATTTCACCTTCAAGTCGAACTCCATCTACATCATAACAATGATCTAAAAGTATAAGCCGTTCCTTTAAATAACTTTCTCTACAGCAGAAACATTCCTGTAATTAAAATATCAATTTTACTGAAAATACTTTTTGAATGAGTTTTCAAAAAATCAATTTATGTGAATTTGGTAAATTTTTTTTCATTCTTACCTTTAGAAATCCGGTACTTGTCTTAACGCTCGGTTGTACTTGGGAATTACACGAACCTTCACATTTTGTTACTAAAATATCGGTACTGCATGTTCTTATTAATCCTCCCGTTTCGTCTTTTTCGTCTGAAAAAAAATTATTTTAAATATTTGAATTTTTCTTTAACATATTTTTTTGAACTTTAATTTTTTTTTGTACAATAATTACCTTTTGCAATGTGTATTTCCGATTGGAGTGTTTCACAATTTTCCTCGCTTTCAATTTGACTGTTGACACAAATTTTACAAATTGACGTTATCGTTAGGATGTACATAATAATTTTGATCATTATTAAGAAAACTTTTTTATCTCTCTCTCCAAAAAGGAAGGGAAATTTTTTTTCTTGATTTCTTTTAGAGAAAAATTTTGCAATTCCCAGTTGTGAAATCAAAATTCGAATGATGAGTGAAGAGAGAAATTCAATATCAGAAGCTTTTATAAACTGTTTTTCCCACCTAAAACTCAAGGGTGTCGAGAACTCCTGCTAAGAAACTAACAGCATTCTTCATCTGAGATCATTTCCCTCCAAGTTTTGTTGGTAATTGATCAGTTTTTCTTGACAAAGCACTTTATTTTGCATTAAGTGCCTTAATGGCTTTTTTATGTTATTCTTACGTGGTGCACACTATTAATATTTTTTTTTAAAATTATATCGAATCGTAACTAAATTTTTAATTGACACTGGTTTTTTTGATAAATCTATAAGTTTATTTACAATTATACTGTAAGTAGTTAAATTATAAAACAAATTATTTGGAAGAATCATAGAAAATTTCTTGTTAAAGAAAAAAAAGTATTCTTTAAAGAACAAGAACTTAATCTTGTAAAAAAACTAGTTATGAAAAAGAAATAGAAAAATAGGGGAAAATTTGATAAATATTTTTTTATGTGGAAATAATTAGTGATCACTCCTCGTATTTCCGGGACAAGTTTCCCTCAAATCGTCCTCATTATCATAGGCAACGCCACACCAAATGCAATAAAAATATTTTCCACGTAAATATTTGGTGAGAATTTCTAATTTTTCACTATCTCGAAGTGTCTCGTCGTCATCGTCCTCCTCACTACTTTCGCTCTCCTCAAATTCTTTGCCCTCCTTTTCTTTTGGAAACCAAAACCAATTTTCCACTGCTTTCTCAATTTTACATCGAATATCAAGTTGTTCGCAAATTTTTTGACTCTTACGCAAATCCATTGCGGCGACTTGCTCAGCTTTTTTATCGGCTATTCGCTTACGAAATTCGTCGGCATTCATTTTTTCTAAATTCGCAATTGGATTTGTATTTTTTTTTATTTTCATCACTTTTTCCTTGCCTAGGCCGTGTCTATTATTTTTTACGTCAACTCCAATTGGTTCTGATATGCCAGTCTCTGTTTTTCCCAAACCCTTTCCTGGATTGTATCCCATTTTCATTAGCATTTCGAAACCTGGAATTTTTAGTCAAATTTATTTTTTTATTTATAAGATTAAAATTTCGTTTGAGATAAATTTAATAATTTAATAATTAATAATAAATTAACAAGGAAATTTAGTTAAAAACACTAGAAAAAAATTTGAATTTTGGAGAAGTTTCAAATGATTGCAAAAATTCAATTATTTTCAAAAGTAATGAAATTCTTCGCAGAAATTTAATTATATTAAAAAATTTAAAGTAATTCTCGTCAAAATTTCAATTCTCTTTATAAATAATAAAATTCTTCTTCAAAATTCAATTATTTTTAAAAATTTTAATAAAATTTTTGTCAAAATTTCAATTATTTGCAAAAATTTTTCTAAATTCAATGATATTCAATATTTAATAAAATTCTCCAAAAGAATTCAATTATTTAAAAAAAATTTTTATTAAAATTCTACGCAAACGTTTGATTATTTTCATAAATAATAAAATAATTTCACAGGAATTCTATTATTTACAATTTCTTCGCAATAATTCCATTATTTTCATCAATAATCAAAATCAGCCCAGAATTTCAATTATTTTTAGTAAAATTTTTATTAATTAAAAAAATAACATTTTTATGTTATTATTTTTAATAATTTTATTTAAATTCGTAGAAAGAATTTAATTATCTAAATATTTCGTAAAATTTAATTGTAAACAAATGCATTTAAAAACTCTAGAAAATACTAATTGAATTGAAATGATGAAAATAATTTTGAAGAAGTTACAGTAAAAATAAAAATATTACTGTTTTCGAATAATTTTACAGTTAAAGAAATTCGTAAATAAATTAAATAGGAACATTTTTTTGAGTATTTAATCATTTTTAGAGTGAATCGCCGAATATTCTTTCGGGAAAAAGTCAAAATTTTGATTGGAAATCAGGGAAAAGTCAGGAAGAAACAAAATTAAATTTTTGGGACAACTGATTAAAATCGAATCATTTTTAAAAAATTTTATAGAAGCTATATATGATAAAAAATTTTATTTATATATGCAATTTGTATAAACAAATAAATTTTTGTCCCCTTTTTGAGAAAAAATTCCCCTTTTTACCTTTTTTTTTGAGGAAAAAAGGTACTTTGATGCCTGTTATTTTAAATTAAAGAAAATATTTTTCTCTGAAAGAAAAGTTTTTATACCTTTATTGTCACTGGATATTGCGGAGGAAAGTCCTTCTTCTCGTTTCTCTTCTTCGATCACTTTCACGGGTTTTCTTTCCTTTAATCTTGCTTCTATTTCCGCTTTTTTTTTCATTAGTTCCATTTCTCGTTTATCCTCCGGACGAAATATTAAACTTGGTGCTACATATTTTTGGCACTCTTGCAAGAATTTGTCAGACATATAATCCTCCTCGTCTGACATGATTAGTCTAGAATAAATATTTTTTTCCTATAATCTTGAATCTTGGTTAACTTAAAATTAACTATTTTTAAAAATAAATGCAAAAAGTTAAATTTTAATTGTGACAATTGTAAAAAAGGTATTCGAACAAAATTAGGTTATGTTACAAAACACTTTTTGACATTATGGTAAATTCGGTAAATTCCCTCAAATTCTATATAAATTATACAATGTAATGAATGTAATCAATTGAAGTTTGAAATCAGAGAAATTTTAGTAAATACTATGCGTAAATCTAAACATAAATATAAAAACAAAGGTCTTTTCAAACTTTTGACATAAATTTGACTTTTGTCTTTGTTTGCGTTACTTTCAAGAGAAATTAGATAAAATACAGAATGCTTACACTTTAATTAATTAGTTAATTAATATTAAACCTTGATTACTAAATTTTAACCTTTGACATTTATTTTTGTCAATGAAAACGAGAAAAACTATTTATACATTTTATAACAACCTTTACAAATTACAACAAATTGTATTTAAGGTTATGTCTTTATTCTCCAAGTGCATCAGTCCTTTAAATTATGTTCCATCTGAAAAACATTGACCCTAAATTTTACTATCGCGAAATCCATAAGAATCACCAGAAAATCATATTTCGCAATAAAATATTGATTTTTCCTATAAATTTAAATCAAATTTTCAACTTTGTCATCGTTTAAACAAATTTTTTTTATGGAAATTTCAAACTTTTTTAAAGAATTTATTTTTATCATTGTTCGATAAAAGTATGTTATTTTTTAAGTAAGACTAAATTTTGACATTTAAATGAAAAATAATATAAATTTGAAAATAAATATATCGTAGAATAGAACAATGATTTAAATTTAGAAAGTTCGGTTGGTATATTAGGGTACGTACGATAAATAGGTGAATGTTTGTCCTTCAAATATTTTAAAAACAAAAGTTCTAAGTCTAATTTAACAGAAAAGGTTATTTACACAAAATTGTCAAAAATATCGATAAATTAATGATTTTGATAATTTTCTATTTTGATCGAAATTAAATATCAAGTCTAGTTTAAAATGTGTATGTATTGTAAATGAAGCAATTAATGAATTTCGAAGCCAACTTAATAACACTGGACTAATGGTCCTAATTAATAAATAATTAAGTGCACGTTTTTTGACAATTACATGTGGGGTGATGTACAATGTACAGTGTTAAACATTTATTCAATCCGGAAATCATGAATGTGAAATTAGCACCACGACTTCAATAAAATTAAGTTTTTTCTTTTTTAAACGTTTGTTGGTCGTTTGATAGTGATTGATAGTAAATAATAAACGTTTGATAGCAATAATTACAAAAGGAAAACAAAAATCAAAATTGCAGTGCTATTTTCACAATGCACCCCAACTATAATAAAAAGCTCATTTATAGTTTGCAAACGTTTGTTGGTTGTTTGATAGTGAATGATAGTATATTTTAAACGTTTGATACTTGAAATATTATTAAATATTAACATTACTAAAAACATTCAACAACCTGACATACCGCACTATGCGCATGCGCAAAACATTTTCCACCGGCAAATTCAAATAATATTCAGAAATCAAGACATTTTTATTCAACAAAAAAAGAAACAAATATAATACTTTAAGTATTCTATTCGTTTGTTGGTCGTTTGATAGTAATTGATATCCGTTTTTTATCGTTTGATAGTAAAAAATAAAAATTCTACAATCGTTTTCATGTTAATTTTAAAATTGTTTATGCTTTGAGTGCTTCAAAAAGTTGTTTTCTATTAAAATTTGTAAATTTAATATTTTGTGTGGTAAAACACAATTCACAAAATTTTTAAATGTTCACTTTTTCCATAAATAATAATATGAAATAAAAATGCTAATTAAAGTTTGATAGTAGAGTGCCATCTTCACGCTGCACTGCATTTTAAAAATTTTTCAAATTTTAAACTTTCATTCGTTTGTTGGTCGTTTGATAGTAATTGATATCCGTTTTTTATCGTTTGATAGTAAAAAATAAAAATTCTACAATCGTTTTCATGTTAATTTTAAAATTGTTTATGCTTTGAGTGCTTCAAAAAGTTGTTTTCTAAAATTTAATATTTTTGTGTGGTAGAACACAATTTACAAAATTTTCAAATCTTCACTTTTTTCCATAAATAATAAAATGAAATAAAAATGCTAATTAAAATTTGATAATAGAGTGCCATCTTCACGCTGCACTGCATTTTAAAAATTTTTCAAATTTTAAACTTTTATTCGTTTGTTGGTCGTTTGATAGTAATTGTTATTCGTTTTTTATCGTTTGATAGTAAAAAATAAAAATTCTACAATCGTTTTCATATTAATTTTAAAATTGTTTATGCTTTGAGTGCTTCAAAAAGTTGTTTTCTATTAAAATTTGTAAATTTAATATTTTGTGTGGTAAAACACAATTCACAAAATTTTTAAATGTTCACTTTTTCCATAAATAATAATATGAAATAAAAATGCTAATTAAAGTTTGATAGTAGAGTGCCATCTTCACGCTACACTGCATTTTAAAAATTTTTCAAATTTTAAACTTTTATTCGTTTGTTGGTCGTTTGATAGTAATTGATATCCGTTTTTTATCGTTTGATAGTAAAAAATAAAAATTCTACAATCGTTTTCATGTTAATTTTAAAATTGTTTATGCTTTGAGTGCTTCAAAAAGTTGTTTTCTAAAATTTAATATTTTTGTGTGGTAGAACACAATTTACAAAATTTTCAAATCTTCACTTTTTTCCATATATAATAAAATGAAATAAAAATGCTAATTAAAATTTGATAATAGAGTGCCATCTTCACGCTGCACTGCATTTTAAAAATTTTTCAAATTTTAAACTTTTATTCGTTTGTTGGTCGTTTGATAGTAATTGTTATTCGTTTTTTATCGTTTGATAGTAAAAAATAAAAATTCTACAATCGTTTTCATGTTAATTTTAAAATTGTTTATGCTTTGAGTGCTTCAAAAAGTTGTTTTCTAAAATTTAATATTTTTGTGTGGTAGAACACAATTTACAAAATTTTCAAATCTTCACTTTTTTCCATAAATAATAAAATGAAATAAAAATGCTAATTAAAATTTGATAATAGAGTGCCATCTTCACGCTGCACTGCATTTTAAAAATTTTTCAAATTTTAAACTTTTATTCGTTTGTTGGTCGTTTGATAGTAATTGTTATTCGTTTTTTATCGTTTGATAGTAAAAAATAAAAATTCTACAATCGTTTTCATATTAATTTTAAAATTGTTTATGCTTTGAGTGCTTCAAAAAGTTGTTTTCTATTAAAATTTGTAAATTTAATATTTTGTGTGGTAAAACACAATTCACAAAATTTTTAAATGTTCACTTTTTCCATAAATAATAAAATGAAATAAAAATGCTAATTAAAATTTGATAATAGAGTGCCATCTTCACGCTGCACTGCATTTTAAAAATTTTTCAAATTTTAAACTTTTATTCGTTTGTTGGTCGTTTGATAGTAATTGATATCCGTTTTTTATCGTTTGATAGTAAAAAATAAAAATTCTACAATCGTTTTCATGTTAATTTTAAAATTGTTTATGCTTTGAGTGCTTCAAAAAGTTGTTTTCTAAAATTTAATATTTTTGTGTGGTAGAACACAATTTACAAAATTTTCAAATCTTCACTTTTTTCCATAAATAATAAAATGAAATAAAAATGCTAATTAAAATTTGATAATAGAGTGCCATCTTCACGCTACACTGCATTTTAAAAATTTTTCAAATTTTAAACTTTTAATCGTTTGATAGTAATTGATAGTCGTTTTTTATCGTTTGATAGTCAAGAATAAATATTCTACAATTATTTTCATGTTGATTTTAAAACTGTTTATGCATTAAGTGCTTTAAAATGTTGTTTTCTATTAATATTACCTGTTTTAATCAAATTTATTGAGAATTTTATATTTAAAGAATTTTAATTATTTTTTTTTCTTTAAATACTGCAATTAATACAGTATTTAATGCATAATATTCTATTGGTATAATAAATAATGATACCTTTCCATATTTAACGTATATTTGTTTTATATTTCCGAGATTTTTAATTCAAGTTATACATAGATGTTTTGTAATAAAAGTATGTATCTATTTAGTTTTATAATTGCTTTTTTACATCGATATTTAAAAAATATTTATAACATTACATGTTTTATATTATTATTATACTTATCAATACTACTTTTTTTTTTTACACCGTACGCATTAGTATACATAAAAGTATAAAAAGCAGAAAAATATACTTCAAAACCTTTTCATTAAAACATTAAAATCACAACTTTTCAATGCAAAACAATTTTGTACATAAACAACTACTTTGCTAAAAGCAAAAAAAAAAGTAGTATTGATAAGTATAATAATAATATAAAACATGTAATGTTATAAATATTTTTTAAATATCGATGTAAAAAAGCAATTATAAAACTAAATAGATACATACTTTTATTACAAAACATCTATGTATAACTTGAATTAAAAATCTCGGAAATATAAAACAAATATACGTTAAATATGGAAAGGTATCATTATTTATTATACCAATAGAATATTATGCATTAAATACTGTATTAATTGCAGTATTTAAAGAAAAAAAAATAATTAAAATTCTTTAAATATAAAATTCTCAATAAATTTGATTAAAACAGGTAATATTAATAGAAAACAACATTTTAAAGCACTTAATGCATAAACAGTTTTAAAATCAACATGAAAATAATTGTAGAATATTTATTCTTGACTATCAAACGATAAAAAACGACTATCAATTACTATCAAACGATTAAAAGTTTAAAATTTGAAAAATTTTTAAAATGCAGTGTAGCGTGAAGATGGCACTCTATTATCAAATTTTAATTAGCATTTTTATTTCATTTTATTATTTATGGAAAAAAGTGAAGATTTGAAAATTTTGTAAATTGTGTTCTACCACACAAAAATATTAAATTTTAGAAAACAACTTTTTGAAGCACTCAAAGCATAAACAATTTTAAAATTAACATGAAAACGATTGTAGAATTTTTATTTTTTACTATCAAACGATAAAAAACGGATATCAATTACTATCAAACGACCAACAAACGAATAAAAGTTTAAAATTTGAAAAATTTTTAAAATGCAGTGCAGCGTGAAGATGGCACTCTATTATCAAATTTTAATTAGCATTTTTATTTCATTTTATTATTTATGGAAAAAGTGAACATTTAAAAATTTTGTGAATTGTGTTTTACCACACAAAATATTAAATTTACAAATTTTAATAGAAAACAACTTTTTGAAGCACTCAAAGCATAAACAATTTTAAAATTAATATGAAAACGATTGTAGAATTTTTATTTTTTACTATCAAACGATAAAAAACGAATAACAATTACTATCAAACGACCAACAAACGAATAAAAGTTTAAAATTTGAAAAATTTTTAAAATGCAGTGCAGCGTGAAGATGGCACTCTATTATCAAATTTTAATTAGCATTTTTATTTCATTTTATTATTTATGGAAAAAAGTGAAGATTTGAAAATTTTGTAAATTGTGTTCTACCACACAAAAATATTAAATTTTAGAAAACAACTTTTTGAAGCACTCAAAGCATAAACAATTTTAAAATTAACATGAAAACGATTGTAGAATTTTTATTTTTTACTATCAAACGATAAAAAACGAATAACAATTACTATCAAACGACCAACAAACGAATAAAAGTTTAAAATTTGAAAAATTTTTAAAATGCAGTGCAGCGTGAAGATGGCACTCTATTATCAAATTTTAATTAGCATTTTTATTTCATTTTATTATTTATGGAAAAAAGTGAAGATTTGAAAATTTTGTAAATTGTGTTCTACCACACAAAAATATTAAATTTTAGAAAACAACTTTTTGAAGCACTCAAAGCATAAACAATTTTAAAATTAATATGAAAACGATTGTAGAATTTTTATTTTTTACTATCAAACGATAAAAAACGAATAACAATTACTATCAAACGACCAACAAACGAATAAAAGTTTAAAATTTGAAAAATTTTTAAAATGCAGTGCAGCGTGAAGATGGCACTCTATTATCAAATTTTAATTAGCATTTTTATTTCATTTTATTATATATGGAAAAAAGTGAAGATTTGAAAATTTTGTAAATTGTGTTCTACCACACAAAAATATTAAATTTTAGAAAACAACTTTTTGAAGCACTCAAAGCATAAACAATTTTAAAATTAACATGAAAACGATTGTAGAATTTTTATTTTTTACTATCAAACGATAAAAAACGGATATCAATTACTATCAAACGACCAACAAACGAATAAAAGTTTAAAATTTGAAAAATTTTTAAAATGCAGTGTAGCGTGAAGATGGCACTCTACTATCAAACTTTAATTAGCATTTTTATTTCATATTATTATTTATGGAAAAAGTGAACATTTAAAAATTTTGTGAATTGTGTTTTACCACACAAAATATTAAATTTACAAATTTTAATAGAAAACAACTTTTTGAAGCACTCAAAGCATAAACAATTTTAAAATTAATATGAAAACGATTGTAGAATTTTTATTTTTTACTATCAAACGATAAAAAACGAATAACAATTACTATCAAACGACCAACAAACGAATAAAAGTTTAAAATTTGAAAAATTTTTAAAATGCAGTGCAGCGTGAAGATGGCACTCTATTATCAAATTTTAATTAGCATTTTTATTTCATTTTATTATTTATGGAAAAAAGTGAAGATTTGAAAATTTTGTAAATTGTGTTCTACCACACAAAAATATTAAATTTTAGAAAACAACTTTTTGAAGCACTCAAAGCATAAACAATTTTAAAATTAACATGAAAACGATTGTAGAATTTTTATTTTTTACTATCAAACGATAAAAAACGAATAACAATTACTATCAAACGACCAACAAACGAATAAAAGTTTAAAATTTGAAAAATTTTTAAAATGCAGTGCAGCGTGAAGATGGCACTCTATTATCAAATTTTAATTAGCATTTTTATTTCATTTTATTATTTATGGAAAAAAGTGAAGATTTGAAAATTTTGTAAATTGTGTTCTACCACACAAAAATATTAAATTTTAGAAAACAACTTTTTGAAGCACTCAAAGCATAAACAATTTTAAAATTAATATGAAAACGATTGTAGAATTTTTATTTTTTACTATCAAACGATAAAAAACGAATAACAATTACTATCAAACGACCAACAAACGAATAAAAGTTTAAAATTTGAAAAATTTTTAAAATGCAGTGCAGCGTGAAGATGGCACTCTATTATCAAATTTTAATTAGCATTTTTATTTCATTTTATTATATATGGAAAAAAGTGAAGATTTGAAAATTTTGTAAATTGTGTTCTACCACACAAAAATATTAAATTTTAGAAAACAACTTTTTGAAGCACTCAAAGCATAAACAATTTTAAAATTAACATGAAAACGATTGTAGAATTTTTATTTTTTACTATCAAACGATAAAAAACGGATATCAATTACTATCAAACGACCAACAAACGAATAAAAGTTTAAAATTTGAAAAATTTTTAAAATGCAGTGTAGCGTGAAGATGGCACTCTACTATCAAACTTTAATTAGCATTTTTATTTCATATTATTATTTATGGAAAAAGTGAACATTTAAAAATTTTGTGAATTGTGTTTTACCACACAAAATATTAAATTTACAAATTTTAATAGAAAACAACTTTTTGAAGCACTCAAAGCATAAACAATTTTAAAATTAATATGAAAACGATTGTAGAATTTTTATTTTTTACTATCAAACGATAAAAAACGAATAACAATTACTATCAAACGACCAACAAACGAATAAAAGTTTAAAATTTGAAAAATTTTTAAAATGCAGTGCAGCGTGAAGATGGCACTCTATTATCAAATTTTAATTAGCATTTTTATTTCATTTTATTATTTATGGAAAAAAGTGAAGATTTGAAAATTTTGTAAATTGTGTTCTACCACACAAAAATATTAAATTTTAGAAAACAACTTTTTGAAGCACTCAAAGCATAAACAATTTTAAAATTAACATGAAAACGATTGTAGAATTTTTATTTTTTACTATCAAACGATAAAAAACGGATATCAATTACTATCAAACGACCAACAAACGAATGAAAGTTTAAAATTTGAAAAATTTTTAAAATGCAGTGCAGCGTGAAGATGGCACTCTACTATCAAACTTTAATTAGCATTTTTATTTCATATTATTATTTATGGAAAAAGTGAACATTTAAAAATTTTGTGAATTGTGTTTTACCACACAAAATATTAAATTTACAAATTTTAATAGAAAACAACTTTTTGAAGCACTCAAAGCATAAACAATTTTAAAATTAACATGAAAACGATTGTAGAATTTTTATTTTTTACTATCAAACGATAAAAAACGGATATCAATTACTATCAAACGACCAACAAACGAATAGAATACTTAAAGTATTATATTTGTTTCTTTTTTTGTTGAATAAAAATGTCTTGATTTCTGAATATTATTTGAATTTGCCGGTGGAAAATGTTTTGCGCATGCGCATAGTGCGGTATGTCAGGTTGTTGAATGTTTTTAGTAATGTTAATATTTAATAATATTTCAAGTATCAAACGTTTAAAATATACTATCATTCACTATCAAACAACCAACAAACGTTTGCAAACTATAAATGAGCTTTTTATTATAGTTGGGGTGCATTGTGAAAATAGCACTGCAATTTTGATTTTTGTTTTCCTTTTGTAATTATTGCTATCAAACGTTTATTATTTACTATCAATCACTATCAAACGACCAACAAACGTTTAAAAAAGAAAAAACTTAATTTTATTGAAGTCGTGGTGCTAATTTCACATTCATCCGGAAATCTCGTACGCACGCATCTTCCTCGCCATGTCACTGGAATGTTTTAATTGTGAAAGGCGTCTCTTTCATTAAAAAGTTCATCCCACCCCGCACTCGTTTATATAACTCGTGCAGAGAATTAAAGTATTCGCGATATCGCGAATGAAACATATTCGCTAAACATTATTTTAATATTTTTCCCTGAAAGAAATACTAATGTGACACACAGTACATATCGTACGGTCGATAAATTAGCGGAATAGTGGAATACGAGACTGAGAGAAGAGAGACGGAACAGGAATGTGAACCGTATTTTCAGTGCGTTTTCCAGTGTTTTTCAAGAAACAGTTCTGTCGTTCCGTTCATCATTATAATGATGGTTTGAGATCCGTATTTTACAGAATTACACACTACATTCTCGGTGTGTGAAACCGTTAGTTAGAAGTTTATGTTTGAAAAAAAAGTTGATGTGAACATTGCAGAGAGTGAAATAATAGTTTAACATCTCGTTAAAGGGATATTTTTCCTTCTGTCAAGAAAGGCGTGTGTGTAAAAGCGTTCCTTGTGTTAGTGTATGAATACTGCCTTATTTTCGTTTGGTGCAGCCCACAAAAGTGAACGACGACCTCATTTACAATATTTACTGCTGTAGAGAAGATTAATTAATAATCTAAACACGACATTTGTCAAAATTGACTAATATTATTGTTTTTATCTTTTAATGTTGCTCTATCCACTCGACAGGAACGTCTCAACATCACGATGACGTTCTGCTGTCGAGTAATGTCGGAAAGCAGCAGCATTTTGTGAGCAAAGAGCGAAAGCAGCGCACAGTGTCAAGAATTTTATTTTTATATTTAAAAGAAAAAACATTGCAAATTGTTAAATTTTGTTTCAATGAGGAAATAAAGGGATAAACTCGAGAGTGAATTTGTTGTGATATATACCGTTTTATCTGCTGTGTCGAGTGTGATTTTTTCACAATCTTCTAATTTCGTAAGAAGCAAAACGTCAATTCGGAGTTTTCTTATCGTCCAAGTTTCGTATGCACGCGTGTTCAATGACCAGTTATTTAAGTAGTGTGGGCGTAACTGCTCTTTCCACACATGGACTTGAATTTGTGCTATGCAATTCTTTTTTCCCCAATGGAGTCACCTCGAAAAGCAGCAACGACAATGGTTGTAAAGAACAGATTATCAATTTTGTCAGCAACTGACAATTATGTTAATCCAACGAAAAATGCAACCGTGGAGAGTGACACTAACCTAAATTTAACGAACGATTTAACAAACTCCGAATTATTAATTACAAACGACAAAATGATCGCCAAAGGAGTTTTAATATGTCGTGACAATTCGCATCTATTTCAAGATCGTACATTATTACTTGATCATCCGATGAAAATTGGCCGATCTGTCGCAAGAGCAAAGGCAACATTGTCAAATGCAATTTTCGATTGTAAAGTCCTGTCGAGGAATCACGCAATTCTTTGGTACGATTCGGGTAAATTTTATCTTCAAGACACAAAGAGTAGTAATGGAACGTTTGTCAATAATAATAGACTCAGCTCATCGGGACAAGAGTCTATTGCAAGGGAAGTGTGTTCCGGTGATATTGTGCAATTTGGAGTTAATGTCGTTGAGGACACAAAAAAATTAACTCACGGTTGTATTGTTGCTACATTAAAACTTTATTTACCCGATGGAAAGGAGGCGAAGGCGAGTTCGAGTAATTCCGTCGATCCCGTTGCTGGAATAACATTCGAGGATCTCTATATGCTTAATCAATTTGTCCAGGAGGCAAATAGACGTGAACAGGCGCTTCAATATAAACTCTCGTACCTGCAACAACTCGTTGAAAATACCCAAATAGCTGCCAATCAATCGTGGAAGGCGCTGATTGAAGAGGATCGACTTTTGTCAAGGGTCGAAACTGTCGAGAGTCAACTTGTTTTCTTCTCGAAGAACTTCGCCGAGGACAAAGTTCGTAACGAGCTGGTCAAACTTCACGAGGAAAAGGCACAATATCAAAATGCAGCCAAGGATGCTCTACAAAAAGTTTTACAGGTAATTTTCTATATTTTATACCTACTTTCATTGAAATCAAATTCACGAAATCAAATTCAATTGTTTTTTTTACAGGAAAAAATAGAGGTGACACATAAGCTAATACAATTGGAAACGCGTTTAAATGAAACCGAGGAGGAATGTCACAGTCTTCACGAGGTGACGAAACATACACAAAATGAATTACAAGAATTGGCAGCAAAATATACGGAAGCACAGAAAAAATTACAGGAAACGACAAATAAACTCATGGAAAGTGACGATAAACTACAAGAGTTGACTGTTAAAATGGAAGAAGAGAAAAAGCAATTCACCAAACAAATAAAAGATCAAGCGCGCATTGAACGTGTTCTACAGGCAAAATTACAAAATTCCAAAATTGATTCAATAAACGTTCATAAACAAGTCACTGCCTTGAAAAATTACGTGCGAACATTACAAGACGTAAAATCAAAACAATTGACGGACGATAATTTAGAATCTAAAGACGATATTAATGATGTACAAATGACAATGTCCGGTATATTGAATAAATTAATTTACAGCACAAAACCAACAACGGATATTTACGATAATATTGAAAATAACGTCACATGGCAGGATAATCAAGTGAATTCAGAGGATTCGGAGGAAATGAAAAATTTCGATACCGACGATTTATCGTATAAAGATCAAATTAATGATTCATTAACCGATAGTGAGAAACTTAAAGAATACATTTTACCGCCGTCTAATAGAAATCTATTCAATGGAACTGTTAATAATGATAATTTAAATATATCCCTTGATTCAGATACAGATTCAGAAGCAACGGAAATTATTTCCATCAATTCATTGACAAAGGAGAGTGAATTAAATGATTCATTGACAGATAGCGAGAAACTTGATAACTACATTATTCTACCGCCGTCGAGAAGAACGTTGATTGCAGGAAATTTTGATGCTGAGAATTTAGAAATTTCCAGTGGTGAAACGATAAAGTCTGAGGCTGATGATCCTTTAATGGAGAAGAAGGAAATTGAGGAGCAATTGTCGAAGAGAAATTTTAATGTTGAATTTGATTTGGATAATGTTTTCCTTGATGATAATGATGATCAGCACAGTAATGTTTGTAATGTCACTTCGATACATTTGGAGGAGAAGAATGACTCTACATCAAGCAGTGAGAATGACAATGAATCTCCGTCGAAGAAATTAATTAAGGAAATTCCTGAGAGTACTTCTGTTGATGATTGCAGGAAAATTAGTGATGATTGTGAGGTTAAGACAAGAGCTATTGTTAATGATCAAGAATCTGTCAGGGAAACGTGCGATCGAGATGCAATTGTCTATGGAAAGGAGCAGGAGTTGACTGAAAATGGTGATACGCTTTCGAAATTGGAAGTGAGATTCGCCAGTGATGAGGAGGGAAAACAATTGGAAAGGAGGTGCGTTTTTTATATTTTCTTTTCTGTTTCACTTAATTTTTCTTTTCAGTTTCATTCCAGTTTATTGTAGTTTTTATTAAAATTTTTATTTTCTTTTGTTTTCTATTATTTCAATTTTCTTTTGTTTTTTTATTTTTTATTATTTCTGTTTTGTATTTTGTCTATTTTGTATTTTTTCGTATTATTTCTAATTTTTATTTTTTATTTTTTATTTTATAATTTTTCTATTTTGCATTATTTCTGTTTGGTATTTTTTATTATTTCGATTTTATATCTTTTCGTATTATTTCTATTTCGCATTATTTCTATTTTGTATTTTCTCTATTTTGTATTTTTTTGTATTTTTTTTTTATTATTTCTATGTTGCATTTTTTCTATTTTGTGTTATTTCTATTTTTTAATTTTTATTATTTCTATATTTTCCAATTTTTCTATTTTTTTTATTGTTTCTAAAGTCGAGAAGGTTGTAACTTTTGTTGTAAACGTTCAAATGAACAAAATTTATTTATTTTCTCCTCAAATTAAAATTTTATTGCAATAATTGTGCGTTCCGTATAAAAAAAAATAATTTAAAAGTTTCTAAATATTAAATTTAGATTTTTAATTTTTGGAATTAATTAATTTCTAAATTATTTTTAAGGAAAAATATTTCATTATTTTTAACTTTTAAAACTTGTGGATAATAATTTTTGTAGATATTTTTCTATTTTGCATTTTTTCTATTTTCTCTAATTTTATATTTTTTTAATGTTCCTAAAGTTGTGAACGTTTAAATAAACGAAATTTTTTTATTTCTTATTCAAATTAAAATTTTATTTCAATAATTTTGCGTTTCGTATAAAAAAAAATTAATTTTAAAATTTATAAATGTTAAATTTAGATTTTTAATTTCTAATACAATCTGTAATTTATGAAAATATTTTTAAGGAAAAATATTCTGGTCATTTGAACGTTTAAAACTTGTGGATAATATTTTTTTTCTTTTTTTTCTATTTTTTATTATTTCTATTTTTTTATTGTTTCTAAAGTCGAGAAGATTGTAAATTCTGTTGTAAATGTTCAAATGAACAAAATTTATTTATTTTCTCTTCAAATTAAAATTTTATTGCAATCATTTTGCATTCCGTATAAAAACAAATTAATTTAAAAATTTGTAAATGTTATATTTAGATTTTTAATTTCTAATACAATCAGTAATTTATGAAAATATTCTAAGGAAAAATATTCCGGTCATTTGAACGTTTCGTATTATTTCTATTTTATATGTTGTCAATTTTGTATTATTTTAATTTTATATTTTCCATTTTGTATTATTTTTATTCTTTTCTATTTTGTATTTTTTCTATTTTGTTTCTTTTCTATTTTATTTCTTAACTATTTTATTTCTTTTCAATTTCGTATTTTAATCCACTTTATTTTATATCACAAAAAATATTTCTTTCAAAGATAATAATAAATTTTCAACAAAAAAAAATGCATTTAAATTGCAAACAAAAACGAGATAAATAATTGTGTCGAGTAATATTGCAAAAAAGCAAAAGTCGAGAGAAAAACTTTGATATGTGACTAAGAATTTTGTGACTAAGAACTGTATTAACGTTTCTAGTTTTCCTACATTACGTAAAAGGTTATTTTAGTTGAACGAGGAATTTTTTCGTAATTAGAAAATAATTTAAAAATATTAATCGCGGTAATAATATTATTATTATGAATTTTTATCTTTTATTTGAATTTATCTTTTTTTTGTTCTCTTTTTTTTATTCTTTTTATTTTATTAAGTATTTTAGAATTATTAATATTAGAGTGTGAAAATAATAAAGTAGACAATATTGAAATGATGAATGGGAATTTCGGGAAAAGAAAAAAATTGGCAAATAAAATTGAAATTATTAGAAGTTAAAGTTTCTTTGTGGGGCTATGAAAATTTGTCTTCTATTATTAGATCATTCTCTCGATGGATGCCAAATCTCGGAATTCATGAGGAAGAATCATTTTTGCTGTTTAAATTTAGGCTCGTATTTTAGACTCGCAATTATTTTTAATACTCGTTTAACAATAAAAATAGATTTGACGATTATTAATAATTATTTTATTTGTATTTGGATATTTTTATTTATTTTTTAAACCGGAAAGTAATTTTTTTTCTATATTTTCAAGTTTTCGGAAATTGTTTTTTCAATTCTGAAAGAAAGTAAATACTTGTTTTTCTTTTGTAAACAGATTCGAACTGGAGGAAAAAGAAGAAAAAGTCGAAGAAGAGGAAAGAAAAGAGATTGACTCCGGAAATAATAGTTCCGATTCTCAAGATTCACCATTAAATCTCATTGAATCCGCGGCGACGACATCGAGGGAAGATGTTAAAAATGTGAATAAATCCGAGATTGAACTGGAGAATGAATCAATGGACGGTGAATATATAAAAACATTGAAACCATTAAGTAAAAGTGATTCATCGCAAACAGTACAAGTGCAGGAATTTATTCTTCAAAGTCTCATTGGTTGTTTGGATTCATTGAAGGAGGAGGACAGTCAAGAAGCACAAACTATCGTTAAAAGAGAATTAAAAGAATTAAAAGAATGGTTAATGCGCGAACAAAATGAAATTATTTTAAAGAAATTAAAAGATATTTATTATCGTTCAAAAAATGAGACACAAAGAATGCGTGAAGTTAATGAAGAGCTTGTTATACTTAAGGAAAAATATAATGCCTTCGTTGAGGAAAAGGCCGAACTTGTCAAAAATTATGTAACCCTAAAAAGTCAATGTGGTAATTTATTCAATGCAAGTTATACAGTGCCGATTCATTATGTCGCGCCACTCGCTTTGGTGTTGATTTGGATGCTAATCGAGAAATTATTTTAATATTTTCTAACAATCCTTTTTGTATATAGAAAAAAAATCTCTCAAAGAGAATGTGAGGTGGACCCTCCTCTTTTTTTTTTGTTTTTCTCTCGTTTAAGCTCAAAGATGACAAAACTGTGAAGAAAAATAAAAATCTATATACTGTAGGAAATTCTCAATATGAGGTGAAGAATTTTTTTATACGAGTGCAGTGTAAATGTTTATGTAAATATTGATTCGATAAATGGGGAAAAAAAACATTGGGGGGGTGAAGGGCTCTTGACTATAGATTTTCAACTTTTAGGAAATTTTGAAATTCTATTTCGTAGAATCGAAGTAAAAGAAATCAAAGGATTCATTCAGAATTAATATATTTAGGAATGAAAGACAAAGGAACGTATATATTTGCAGGGAACCTTGAATTCAAGGAATTAGACAAAAGCGAGTCTTGTTAAATGTTTATTGCGCTGCCAATCTCATCATCATATCTTCCCGGACGTAAAGGAGTATTATCGTCAATGCACGATTATTAAAAAAAAATTATTCAAAAGATCTTTTGCAAAAATAATCTTTTTAAAGAATTTTCGATTTTTTCCTCAATATTCTTTTTAAAGGGATATTTTCCAAAGGGATCTTTTCGATAATTAATAATCAGGATAAATTGTTTATTATTTTTCTAACTCGTGAAAAAATTATAATTTATTTTTGAGATTTGATTATGTTGAAAGGATGCGGAGAGATAAAAATTATCATACTGCACATTATAGTGAGATATTTAATTTTTAAAAGCGTGCTTCTCTTTCTTATGTATAAAGTCAATTGTTTTTATATTTATATTTTTCACAATATTATCTAGATTGTATATTGGATATAAAAAAAAAAAAATTATGACTGTTTAAGTGAAATGTGCGAAAATCCGTCTTTGTATTTTTTTGTTCATTGTTTATAAATTATGAACTTAGACCAGTAGTTCGTATTGTCAGACTTTGTTTTCTTGATTTTTCACTGAAAATTCTAAAAAAAATAATTTTAGCGGTCTGCCACTGGAATGAATGGCCTATGTGTTGTTTTGTATTTTTTAAATGAATTCTAGTTACACTTTTTCTATATTTAAACAAAAATCTTTTTATACGAAAATTAACACATGCACACACACACAGACAAATACATAATTTCATTAGTTATTTAGTGCCATTATATGATATACTGTATGATGAAACTATAAAATTTGCCATGATTTTTAAATTATTTGATGAAAAGAAGAAAATTATATTTTGAAGAGAAAGAAAATGGAATGCAAATTTATAGGGACTGATTTTTTTTTTCCTAATGATTTATGCAATAAAATTAGGTGCAGACAATTTTGTAAATAATATTGTTGATATTATCTACATATGTAACAGTCATTATATTAAAAAAAAAAAAAGATTAAATTAGTTAAAATTTCTCAAATTCCTTGAGTTGTTATTTCGCCTTTCCAATTCCATAATCTCCTTTCGTGGACTTTTAAGACTCGGGGAAAATATTTTTATCTCCTTCTAGGCAAATGAAAGTAGTTTCATTAGTTTTGGTTTATTGAATACTTAAATATATTATTAATATAATTATATTGTTAAGTAATGGCGTAATTTTATTTTTTGCTTTATTTCGAAAAACTCCATAAGTCCTAAAAAAAAGAGAAAAAACTAGAGTGAATACATTACTTCCGTTGTTAGACATTCTAAAGTCATAAATATTTATGTTGTAATCAGTATTTTCAGAATTAAATCACATTTTTGAATTTATATTCTAGAATATTTTTTTGTCATTGATGAAAAAAATGTAAAAAAATTTTTACTTTTCTATTTCTTTGTAAATAGAAAGAAAAAAGTCAAATTTACCAAAATAGAAAAAAATTTTATTCTACTATTAAAATAAATTTTATTCTCTTATTTTAAAATAAATTCAATTTTGTTACAAGAAGAAAAATTAAAAAATACAAATTTTGTTACAGAAATCAAGATTCGGAGAAACGTTGGAGTTTGAAATTTAATTTCACAAAGATGCTTCTTCACTGAGAGCGAAAAAAAGGAGAAAAAACAACAACAACAACAAACAAATAACGGATTGGAAATCCAAAGGTATTGGAAATGGCTGGCGGTTTGAATATAAATAGGGAATCATCGCCCTATCGTGTTTGTCGTGATTTTCTTCGCAATGTTTGCCATCGTGGTAAACGATGTAAATATCTTCACGAAAGATCAGAAGACAGTCCCATTGATGAATATACGTTTTGTCACGATTTTCAAAATGGCATGTGCAATTGGCCAGGTTGTAAATTTCTTCATTGCACTGAGAGTGAGGAGAAACATTTTCGTGCAACTGGCGAATTACCATCGCACATTCTCGTTAAATTGAAGAATAACAGCGAAAAGGAATTGCCCGCTTGTAAGGACTTCATTAAGGGCAGCTGTCAAAGGGTCAATTGTAAATTTAGACACTTTAAAAAAGATGAACCACAACCGAATATGATTACAGTTTCACAAATTAATTTACCAAAACCACAGCATAATTTTAATGGAAACGGCGGTGGTGGTGTTGGTGATAATCGACGATTTGAAGAGGACAGAAGGTTTGATTTTTTTTCTTTTTTAACTAAAATTGACAAATGAGCAAACAAAGGAAAAATTAACAGAAAATCAAATTAAAATCGAAAGGAAAATTGAAAATGAAAGAAAAATTAACAGAAATTAAATTAAAATCGAAAGGAAAATTGAAAATAAGCAAATAAAAGAAAAATTAACAGAAAATTAAATTAAAATCGAAAGGAAAATTGATAATAAGCAAATAAAAGAAAAATTAACAGAAAATTAAATTAAAATCGAAAGAAAAGTAGGAAAATAGAATCTAATTTTTGCTTGTTGTGTTTGAATTGAATTCTCTTCAATTTTTATCCGAATGATCGTAGTTAATAATTGCAAATAAAAAAAAACTGAAGTAGTTAAAAAAGCCAGTGGAATATTAATAGGCAATTGATTACGTAAGTGTCAGTAGTTGAAATTATAAGCGAGGTATACTTGAGTTATATCTTAGTGCATGAATCACATTGTGATACCAATATTGCGCATCTGCCTTCAATCCAGAAATTAATCCTTGAAGATTTTTTTTTAATTTCTGACAGCCTCGAACAATTTAACTTTATAGTTTCTTTATTATCAAAATTGTTGTTGCAAATTCGAGAGCAAAATTTTGAAAAAGATCCGTTTTAAAATTAAAACAAACGAAAAAAAATGCCTGATTAAAATTAAAAATGATTCTTTTCATATTTTTTTATTTTAATAACTAATATAATTATATTAACAAGTAATAGGCATGATTTTATTTTTCGCTTTATTCTAAAAATCTTAAAAAAAAATGCAGTGAATTTTTAAATTATATTTAGGGCTCGAACTAGGTCTGTAAATTCTGTAAATTTGCTTCATGTCCGTAAAAGTCAGTTTTTTTGAAAAAAGGTCCATAAAGTCCGAAATTTGATTGAAAAAGGACGAAAAATTCGTAAATTGTACGATATAATTTTGGAAATTTTGAAAAAGTTACAAATAATTGCAGAAATTTAATTATTTTCAAAAATTTTAATAAAATTCTTGGCAAAATTTCAATTATTTTCAAAGTAACCAAATTTTTAGCAGGAATTCAATTATTTAAAAAAATTATCATAAAATTCTTCGCAAAAATTATATTATTTTAAAAACTTTTAATATAAATTCAATTATTATTATAAATATCAAAATTCTTCGCAGAAATTTAATTATTTTCAAAAATTTTATAAAATTACGTATTTTTAAATACTTTCACTGGTTCGAGCCCTGATTATATTTCAATTTATAGGAAAAAATATATTAATAGATTTAGATTTATTTCTCAATGTACATCTTTTTGGATTTGAAAAAATATATTTGTGACAAAAATAATAGAAATATAAATTTTCAATTTATAATAGAAATATAATTCTAAAAAAAAATACAGAAAATCAAATTTTTTATTTATATTCGTAAATTTGTTTTCTAAAATTCCCTTCTCTTTTTTAGCATTCAGTGGCAATTGGAGGATCACTGTCTGCTAACGAATAATGGATACAATGCGTCTTCGCATCCTCTTGATTACCTTGGACCACCGGAGCCGAAAAGAAGACTAGTCTCGGGTGAAGCTCTTTTACATTTTGAAACTTCACAATTAGTTGGACAACACACAGCTCAGCCCGTTACATCCGGATATTATTACCCAGTAATACCGAGGAACGAAGCCAGGGCGATTGTCCTGGAGGACGAGAATTCTTTGCTAAGAAAAAAAATAGAAGAACTCAAAAAGCAGGTGCGATACTAAATTAAAAATTGTTCTTACTTTAACTTTATTTTCGATTATTATAATAATAATAATCGAGATATTCTGTCCTCACGTGAAATTAGGACTTTTTGATTCGAAATTGTTTTACAACTCAAATTGTCATGTCAAAAGTTTGACAATTAATTTGTAAATAGAGCATTTAGTGTTTTAGACTAAAACTTTTAGTGAAATTAATTCCTCCCCTAGAATTTTGACAATAACAAAATTTACACAAGACACAGAATTTTTTCTATTTCTGACAATAATTTCTTTTTTAAATAACTTAATTCTTGAAGAACTATCATAAAATTATTCCTTATAAATTATTTAATGCATAATTTTACTTAAATATTTCAAAATTAATTGAATTTTAAAAGAGATGCTTCTTCAATTTTCATAAATAAATGAACTTCAAGAGGTTTCATTGTAAAATTTTATAAAATTTCGATATTTAATGAATTTAGTTAGAAATTTTAAAGTACTTTTGAAGAAAATGTAATAATTCAAATTCTTCTGAAATTAGTTCAATTTTTTAATTTAAAAATAAAAACACTAAAAAAAATTGAATTTTGGAAAAGTTACAAATGTTTGAAGAAATTTAATTATTTTCAAAAATTTTAATAAAATTCTTGGCAAAATTTCAATTATTTTCAAAAATTTTCCTCAATTCAATTAATTTCAATATCTACTGTTTTAATAAAAATTTTCTAAAAGAATTCAATTATTTAATAAAAATTTTAATAAAATTCTACGCTAACATTTAATTAGATGTCTATTTTCATAAATAATAAAAATTTTGCAGAAATTCAATTACTAACAAGTTTTTTTTATAAATTTCTTCGCAATAATTCAATTATTTTCATAAAGAATACAATTTTTTGAAGAGATTCAATTATTTTCAAAATGTAATAAAATTCTTTTTAGGAATTCAATTATTTTAAATACAATTTTAATCAAATTCCTCGAAAAATGTAATTTTTATTAAAAATTTTATTAAAATTCGTAGAAAGAATAAATTTATAGACGAATTTTAGTTAAAAACATTTTAAAAAATTGAATTTGGGTGAAATTAGAAATGATTGCAAAAATTCAATTATGTTCAAAAATTTTTAAAAATTCTCGTCAAAATTTCAATTATCTTTATAAATAATTAAATTCTTCTTCGAAATTCAATTATTTTCAAAAATTTTAATAAAATTCTTGTCAAAATTTCAATTATTTTAAAACATTTTCTTCAACTCAATAATTTTTAAAATCTACTATTTTAGTAAAATTTCCCTAAAGAATTAAATTATTTTAAAAAAATTGTAATAAAATTCTATGAAAACATTATTTTCATAAGTAATAAAAATTTCACAGGAATTCAATTATTTACAAATTTTCTTTTTAAATTCTTCGCAATAATTCAAATACTTTCATAAAAAATGCAATATTTTTTAGGAATTTAATTACTTTCATAAATAATGAAACTCATCGCAGAATTTCAATTTTTTTTTAATACAATTTTAATCGAATTTCTCGAAAAATGTAATTATTCTCAAAAAATTTTATTAAAATTCGTCAAAAGAATTGATTTATGTAAAAATTTGTTGATAAAATTCTTTATCAGAATTAAATTTTAAAAGTTATTCAATTGTTCAATAAATTATGTATTTTTGTATTTAAATAATTGAATTCTCGTAGAATTTTCTAATAAAAATTGATTTAAAAATGAATTTTTAGAAATAATTGAATTTTTAGAAGGTTTCAAATTAAAATCTTTGAAAATTGGAATTTTTCATACTTTTAACTGATAATTCGGTAGAATTAATTTTTTTGAAAAAGTTTAATTGAATTTTTTTTTTAAATTATTTGAAGTTTTTATTTTCTAATGTATATATAATGTATATGTATATAGATAATTAAAGTAGAGAAGAGTTTTAGTTAAAAATTGTAGAAAATAAAAATTTAATTGAAATGATCAAAATAATTTTGAAGAAGTTAAAAGTAAAATATAAAATAATGATTTTATCACTCGGTCATCTTTAATTATTATAAAACATGAAGAAATCCATATCTTCAAGTTTTATAATAAAATAATATTCTTATAAGTTGTTGAATTTCAGAGAGGTTTGAATTTGAAATTTTTGAAAATAATAATTTAAAAAATTGAGACAATTAATAGTTTTGTTGAATTTTATTTATGTTAATTAGTTTCATTTAAGTTTTAGTTAATTTAATTTTTAGTAATTTTAATTTTTAGTAAATTTTAGTTTTAGGTAATTTATTTTCTAGTTAATTTAAGTTTTAGTTAATTTAATTTTTAGTAATTTTAATTTTGAGTTAATTTAATTTTTAGTTAATTTAATAAATTAAATTTTTCTTTTTCAGGTAAGTGATTTAACAGCAACAAATGAATTTCTTCTGGATCAAAATGCACAATTGAGAATGTCGGGCAAACGAACGGCGAATGTGACAGCAGTGACGGTGCCGGCAGTTACAATAACAAATACAGTGCCACCGTCCCAGGCGCCAACTCCACAGCAAATGGTGAACGCCGCAGTTGCTGCAGGAACATTAAGAACTGTCACTGCGAGTGTTGCTACTGTTCCAGTTAGTTTAGCGACAGTTGCTCCCGTTTCGATTGCCGCCGTATCAATGGCTCCGGTTTCAATTCCACCGCCAATTGTCACAATGGCACAACAAACAATCACAATGAGCGGTTCCGGTCCACAACCGAATAATCAACAACCACCGAATTCACAGCAGCCTACCAGTTTACCCCTGTCAATATCGGGAGCAACTGCTCCATTACTTTCCTATCCAATAATGACCCAGGAACTCAGGCCTGTCTTGCAGTAAATTTCTTTTACGATCCAGAAACTTCTTTCTTTTCTTACGGAAATTTAGACATTCATTTTTTACTTAAGAAAAGGGAATAAGTAATTTTTAAATTAGTTTATTTATTATTTATTACGCGAATTTTTTAAAATTCGCTTAATAATCGTTAATTAATCAATTCATTTCAAAATTTAATCTTTTTGATTTAAGTTTTATTTAACGGTTTTAAATAAAAATTTATCAAAGAAGAGAATATGGGAATAAAAAAATTTTAATGAATAGAAATTCTTTTAGAGAAGAGAAAGAATTATGATTACAGAGTCGATTATTTTTCCGTAAGTAAATAAAGAATTCCATTCCCATTCATTTAGAGCTGATAGATAAGATTAGAATTACTTCCTTCTCCTCCTTCTCTCAATGTCTTGTTAGATTTAACTCATTATGAGTTTAACGATCGTTTAAGCAATTAAAATTTTGCTTAATTTCACAAATTAAAAGGTCGTCAAGTTGAGAAAAAAGAAAATTCTTGTATTCCTGAAATCACTTTGAAATTCTTGAAAATACAAATAACCAAAGAAACAGTATTGTGAAGGATAAAATTCTTCATTTGCTTTTTCTATGAATTATCCAATTCGATTTGGATAAATGTGGTACATTTGTTTTATTTTACTTTTTTTTTGAAATTAAAGTATCTCAATTGAACAGTATTTCAGATTAGAATGTAATGGAATTTTTTTGAATCTTCCCTTGAATTTATTTTTGAATATTTCGATTTGATTTTGAAATTTAAAATTCAATGATTTAGTTTCCTTTCGAATTAAATTCGAAGATTAAATTAAATCTATTAAATACTTGCTCGCAAATTAAACATTTTCTTATAAATTAAATACTTCCCAGTTAATTAAATATTTCCTTATATATCTCATACAAAAATTAAATTTCAATTACTTGATTTTTACTACTTTGAGGCTTCGAATCGACTTTAAGGTGCAAAAAAAGTCGCTTTAGTCGATTTAAAATAGAAAAAAAGTCGTTTATTTAATTCAGTGTCATCACAAAAATTTTATTTTCTATTCTTCTGATTTTTCACTGATTTCTAAATTTAATTATTTCAAATTATTAACTTGAATAATTTCGTTAAATAAATATTTAAATACTTCTTGTTTGTTTTTATACGGGAATAAAATTTAAAAAGTTTCTATTTAAAACCTTCTGAAATTTAATAACTTCTAAAAATTTGCAACTTTAATTCTCTTAAAATTCAATTATTTTCTACAATTTTTAATCAAACTTCTTCTCGAAATCAATTATTTTTAATAATTTTTCGAAAGTTCTTAGAGAATTCAATTATTTAAATACAACTTAGAATGTTTTCAGAATCTTCATTTTTGTCAAATAAATCTGTTTATATTGTGATCTTGGGTCCAAAGGACCCAAGGCCACAATATAAATAGATTTATTATTTAAATACAAAAATTTAGTTCTTTATAATGATTCTAACTGTCCCATGTTTTTTAAGTTATTGATTAATTTTCAAAAAATTATAATAAAGAAATTCTTAAAATTAATTTTTCAAAAATATTTTTAAAATAATTTACGAAAGATAATAGTTTTTCAATTACATATATAGAATTGAAAAATTTCCAAACAATTTTGAAATTTGATAAATTCTATTAAAAAAATAATTAAATTTTTAAAGAATTTTAATTATTAATATAAACGCGATTTCTCCAAAATTTTAATAAATCTAAAAAAGTCATATGTTGTTAAAATGTTAAAAATAATTGTAAAAAATTTTAATGTTATTATTTTTTTGTATGTATTTGAATTTTTAGAAATTTGTATTTAAAAATATTGAAAATAATTGAATTTTAAAAACTTAGAATGCAAAAATTCTAAGAATTATTTTTATCAAAAATATTTTAATATAATTTTTTTGTAGCTAATTTTCAAATTTGAAATTAAAATTCTTTTAAAGTTTATTTTCAAAAATTTTTATCAAACACTGAAAAAAATCAATTATTTTGAATTAAATTTTACAAAATTTCAATTATTGAAACTGTTTTTTATTGTAAATTTTGAAAATTTATTTAGTAATTTATAAAAATAGTTGAATTGTTTTTCGAAGAAATAAATTAAAAACTTTAGGAAATAATTGAATTTTATGGAAATATTTGAAAATATTTTAATTCTTTCGAGAAATTCAATTAAATATTATGTTTTGAAAATAATTGAATTCCAGCAAAGAATTTTACTATTTATCAAAATAATTGAATTCTTGCGAAGTATTTTACCATTTATAAAAATAATTGAATATTGTGTCGAAGGATTTATTAAGATTTTAGAAAATAATTGAATTTATTCGAAATATATTAAAAATTAAATTTTTCCGAGGAATTTAATTTCAATTATTTTCAAAATTTGCAATTAAAAGTCTTCAAATGTTGATTTTTATAAATTTTTAAAAAACACTTTAAAAAAATCAATTATTTTCAATTAAATTTTATAAAATTTCAATATTTTATTAAAACTCTTTTCAATTGTAAATTTCGAAAATAAGTTGCATTTTATACTTAAAATTATTGCAATATTCGGAAGAAAAGTCGAAAAAGTCGTAATTTTTGAAAATAAGTCGAAAAAAGTCGCATTTTTTGAAAATAGTCGAAAAAAGTCGAAAATGTTATAATATCCGAGGCCTGTACTTTTAATCATCTATCGAAATTACTAAATTTCGATTTAATTTACAATTTGATTCTTGAATTTAATGTTCAATTGAATATTTTAATTTTGTTCTCAATTTGACAGTGAATTTTTTTTATAAACAATAAAAAAAGGTTTAAAATTTAAAATTTACCTTTAAAAGAAATTAAAAATATATTTTTTTATATTTAATTTAAAATTCCCAAAAAGAAACTGTTCTGATAGTTATTTTTATTTTTAAAAATCCGAAAAAGACTCACACTGACTAGATATATGTAGATCGAGTTGAAAAAATTATTCTCTACGTATGAAATAAAATTCAAAAATAAGATCATAGATCTAAAAAAGTCCACTGTCGTGGACAATATTTTTTTTCAGCTTTTTAAAAATTTTTTCTATAAATTCGATTGTAATGTTTGACTGTCTTGTATAGTCAGTGAATGAAAATGATTAATTTCAAAGGAAACTCAGGGGATAGAATATGCAATTAAATTCCAGTTTTGATATTTAAAAATAAATTAATAACAATAAGGAGTAAAAGTTTTTTTTTGTATAGAATTTAAGAAGGAATATTGAGTAAACATTTTTGATTGCCATAAATTTCGATAATTAATATCGAATACTTTTTTTCGTTAAAATTAGTTTTAGTTTTTGTTTATTTGAAGAACAAATCTCTATTGTGATATTTTGTTTACTTTCTCTACAAACAAATTGTAAGTAGAGAATTTAGTAATTTTACTGTAAATATGTCTTTGCGATTGATATATTTGAAAAAAAAATTATCAAGTAAAAGTATATTTTCATCTCAATACAAACAAACTGAAAATTTTGCTATCAAATTATTTTTAAATTAATTAATTTACATTCAATGAACGAAAGTAAATTAATTTATTTAAATTAATCAATTAAATTCAATGAACGAAATTAAATTAATTAATTTAATTAAAATTTAGATGATTAATGAAACAATTAAAATTAATAGCATTAATGTGGTATTTGATAGCATAGTTTATCAGTTCAAGTAGAAAATTGGAGAGAGTATTGAAGGCAAAAATTTAACTTTGAAAATAAAACTTTCCATTAATACTGCTACGATTGTTCTGTGCAAAAAATCGAACCTTAATTTTACATAATTACAATGATTAGATCAATTATTTACTAAAAAATAAATAAATAAATTTAATTATAATTACCTTAAAGAATTATTTTTATTAATAATAATTGATATTGTCTCTGAATAAATAATTAATTGAGGGGCTGAATTCTAGAAGGGGAGATGGCGTAATTATATAGTCAGAATCTTATAAAATGTAAATACACTCATTTTTGATTAAAAACTTGAAACCAATGAAATTCAATCAATTGCGAGATTGAAACAACATCGTTTCAATCTCTTTTGGTGTAAAGTTGGAGTTCGATTTTTAACAGTGTACGTGACATTGTCGATATTTCTTAGAAAAAGAATTTTTATACTTCCAATATCGATAGATAAGTTAAAATATTCTTATACAATAGTGATATTTTTTAGTAATTAAGTACTTATCGCGTTGATTAAGTAAAAATATTAGGAAGTAAGTTTCTAGAAGTGATGACAAGTCGATTCTAATTAAGTAGATTTAAAAGAAAAATGAATAAAAATAAAAATAAAAATTGTTGTACATAAAATGCATGTTTTAATATCAACATTTTTTTCAAATCCTAATTAAATTATTATTTTTCAATTATTAAATTTGACTTCAATTCGTTCCTATTTTATTCGCGTTTTTTCTTTTCTTTTTATTCTATTCTACAAAAACTTTTGGATACTTGAAATTTTTACGAGAAAGTTGTTCGTGTAGTTTTTATTTCTATTATTTCGACTTACAAGATTAACAAGAAACAATAAGAAAAACATTTCTTATTCTTTTTAATAAAACAAGTTTATTTGAAAATTTATTTTCAAATTTTATTGTAAAATATATGGTATTATATTTAGGAAGATTTCGGACTTTAAATCCGAAAGTTTTGTGCTAAACATTTTTCAATAAGTATATCTAAAAAATTGAGTAGCAAATTAGAAAAAAAATCAATTAAATCAGATCTAAATTCATGGAATAGAAATAACTGTTTAAAAAAAATTCTACATTATTAATAAGTTTTCTTTTTTATAATTAGCTTCCAATGGAAAATTCTTCGATGATGACTTGTGAATTAAAAAATTGTCACCCCAGGCGACAATTATTTTAATCTGGAGGTATTTTTCTTTTCCTTTTTTTTGTACCTGGCTGTTTCTTTTTCTTTTTCTTATGAAACTGCAGGTGCTGATTTTAAAGATTTATTTCTCAGCCAATAGACGCCAGCCAATAATACGGTGCAACAAAATCCAACTAAAATTCGTAGTTTCCAATGTTGCTTGTAACTTCTTAGAACATTGATGACTTTTATTGTTTGTTCGCGAGTATCACGATCGCTGCTAGAATTTTCAATGACAAAATTTGCCATATCCGCCTTTTTTTCCAGTGACATTTGTGCGCCTATTCGTAATTTTGCTTTCGCTTCTGTGAAGCCAGAACGCTCCATTAATCGCTGGAGCTGAAGATCTTCTTCACTGGAAAATAATTATAAATTTATAATAATTATAAATTAAACAATCGACGATAAATTATATTAATATTTATAATTTATATTATTTATAATTTATAATCTATATTAATAATCGTTGTGTTTCGGTAATTTATTTCATTCTTTCTAAAAATTTCTTTAATTTATTGAATATAATCCATTTTCTTGCTAATTTTACTATTAAAATTTTATTAAAATTATTTGTAGAAAATTAAACTCATTTCAACAATTTTATTAGAATTTTTGTAAATAATTAAAATCTTTTGAAGCATTGTTTAAAATATTTTTTAGAAATAATGTAGATTTTTTGAATAATTTTAATTGAAAATTTTGAAAATAATTGAATTAAACAAAGAATTTTTTTTCAAATTTCTAAAATATAATCGTGTCTGTTAATAATTATAAACAAATATTTAATTTTTGAAGTTTATTAAAATTGTACTGAAAATAATTGAATTCTTTCGTGAATTTTTATTAAAATTTTGATGAATTTTCAAAAATTTATATTTGAAAATAAAAAATTAAATAATATTTTTCTTTTTAATGTTAAAAATTTTAAAATAAATGTACTGAAAATCATTGAATTCTTGTTAAGTATTTATAAAAAATTAATTGTAATTAACGATTTTCCTATTAAATTATATTAAAATTATTCATAGAAAATTAAATTCTTTTAAAAAATTTTATTAGAGTTTTTGTAAATAATTATTGTATATATATTTCTTTAAAGAATTTCATTAAATTTCGTAAAAATAATGTTATTTTTTGAAGTGATTTTAATTGAAAATTTTGAAAATAATTGAAGTACTATAATAATTATTGAAAATTATTTTAAAATAACTCTTAATTAAAAAATTAGGATTAATTGCGAGTATAATAAATTAATGTATACGAGTTAATGGACATTACCATGTGACGACAATGATTTTATGTAAATATCCCAGCATGTGGCCAGTTTCGAAGAGTAATGGCAAATCCATAACAATAAAGGGATGCCCTTTAAGAAAACATTTAAATGCCTGCCAGCCCATTTCCCTGTAGATATGAGGATGCGTTAAGGTATTTAATTTTTTTCTCTTCTCAACATCATTGAATATCAAATCTCCCAATTTGACACGATCAAGTTCTCCATTCTCCAAAAATACCTCCGATCCAAATTCTTTACGTATATTATGCCACGCTGGCTTTCCTGGTTCAACAACTACAAAACAAAAAAACAATAAAAGAAATTGCATCTATTTATCTGCAAAATTTAAATATATTTTCAAGACGCACAATATATAATTCTAAAACTGTCAAAACAAATTGATTTGTTAACATTTTTCATCTCTCGAGTCAAGGTAGGTAGTAAATAAATAAACAAGGTGAACAGAGAAAATAGAAATAAAAAAGAATAGAGTTGTAAAAAAAAATCATAAAAATTGTCGTTTCATGAATGCAAATTGATGAATGTAATTATAAGGACTTTGATCGCATGAAAAATATGTATATGTATTAAAGATTCTATTTGAAAAAAGATTTATTTTGTGTTATTAAAGTTGAGGTTCAATTCAATCAATTTTCAAATTGATTGAATTCGAATTTTTTTTGTTATTTAAATAAAACAAAGCTATTATTAGAATAGTTTTTTAAAACATTTTTCCATTATAGATATAAAATTATGATTCCTAACCTTTTCTTGCAACGATATCAGCATCGATGACAGGTATTCCATGTTCTCGCATTATTGCAGCAACAGTACTCTTTCCAGTGGCAATACCACCTGTCAATCCAACAATAAACATTTTTCTTGATTTATTAAATTGTTTAAAAAATAATTGAACGTTTCACTTCTGTCATGTATACATTGTAAAACTTGTGATATCGCGATAATATTTGTACTACACAAACAGTGTTGTCACAATTTCAGTCGGTATTACAGACAAGTATTACAGAATTACTCGAGTGTATGACGGGAAAACTGCAATAAGGGGACGTTTTGGAAAATAAAATCAATAATTAATGTCTAGATAAATTTTACTCTAAAAAATTTCAAATGCAGAAATTTGATTTATTAAAAATTAATTTCTATATTGTTAACTATATTTTTTTTTATTATATTTCTTAATAAAAATTTTATTATCCAGTGACAAATTATTGTAATTTCTTTATTAATTTATGAAATTAAGAATTTAGAAAACGTGTTTCTTTATTTTTAGTATCTCTATTTGCTATTTATTTTTTTTTGATTAAAATTTTTATTTATTCTTAAATAGAAAATTAATTTTATTAAAAAATTTTTTTAAATTAAAAAATAAAATAATAAAATAAATAAGAATTACAAATAAAATTCTTCAAAAGAATTTTTAATTTCTGAATTTTAAACCAATTTTTGTAATGAAATTTTCGATATTAATTTTGATTATTTTTATTGAAATTAAATTTTCTTCTTGACAAAAAATTTCTATATAAATATTCTCTTTTTCGAATAAATATATTTTTTCGAATTTATCAAATTTTTGATTTTTAAATTTATAAATTTAGGAAACACATTTCTTTATTTTTGGTATGTACTTACAAATTTTATTTTTAAATAAAAAATAAAATAAATAAGAATTAAAAATAAATTCCTTCAAAAGAATTTTTACTTTTCGGTTTTTTAAACAACTTTTGTAATTAAATTTACGATATTAATTTCATTTTTATTGAAATTAAATTTTCTACTCGTCAAAAAATTTTTATATAGGTAAATATTCTCTTTTTCGAATAAATATTTTTTTCGAATTTATCAAATTTTTGATTTTGAAATTTATAAATTTAGAAAACATGTTTCTTTATTTTTGCTATGTATTTACAAATTTTATTTTTAAATAAAAAATAAATTTTATTTTTAAATAAAAAAAATAAAATAAATAAGAGTTAAAAATAAATTCCTTCAAAAGAATTTTTACTTTCCGGATTTTAAAATAATTTTTGTAATTAAATTTACGATATTAATTTCATTTTTATTGAAAATAAATTTTCTTCTCGACAACAAATCTTTATATAAATATTCTTTTTTTCGAATTTATCAAATTTTTTGAATTAGAAATTTATAAAAAGTCAAAAATATGTATTTAACTTTAAATTAATTTTGTCTTTTTTTTTAAAGATATATAGTGCAATTAAATAGAAATTAAATTTTTTTCGTTATCAAAAATGGAATTTTTGAAATTATATGGGAGGAGAAATATTTTTCTACTTTAATGACCTCTGGCTTTATTTGTGTGAGGTAAAGTTTGTTGAATTTACCTTTAAAAATTTTTCTCATCCAGGTACAAAATTCAGGTAAATGCAGAAGGTTGAATATTATTCTTTTGGCATTTCTTCGATACACTTCGCGAGATAAGTTTCAGGTACATATTTCTCATCTATTTTCGAGAAGAAATTTTTGTGCTCCAGTGAATATTCTAAAATTTAAAATAAAATTCTCCGCTATTTTCTTTTGTCATCACTGATTATTTATGATTTTTTGAAATAAATTTATTAATTTATTTATTTTTATAAATTTATTAACTAATTTATTTTGATAAATTTATGAATAAATCTATTTTTATAAATTTTTGACTGAATTTATTTTCATAAATTTTTTACATGAATTTATTTTCATAAATTTTTGACATGAATTTATTTTTACAAATTTATTATAAATAATATCAGTGCTAGCAAAAAATTTTTCATTTCTACAGAAATCAAGTAAGGAAAAAAAGAATTAAAAAAAATATTACTTCTGTTCATAGTGAAAAAAGTTGAAATTACAAGTGACGAGGAAATTTTGAAACATTGACAAATAATTGAAGAAAAATTGTAATGTATTATTTATGAAAGTACTTTTGAAGAATATTTGAAAAAATAAACTAAAAAATTTCGTTCAAGGTAAGAAATATTTCTAAATTTTTTTGAATTTGTAAATTTAATTAGAATTTCGTCTATTGTTTATTATTATAAACATAATAATTAATTATATGAATATATAAGTGTGGGAACTAAATATTTTTAATATTTAGTAATAATAATTTTTACTTTCATATTTAATTATTATTATTTTTTATTTTCATCCTTTATTAATTATTTTGTAATAAATTTCAATAAATCATTAAATTATTAAAGTAATAAATTATTAAATTAATAAAATAATAAAATATTGAATTATTAAAGTTTTAAATTATTAAATTAATTAATTTATTAATTAGTAAATTAGTAATGGAGTAAATATACAAATTAGTAAATAAATAATTATTTGTATTCGACATTATTTTTTCTAATTATAAAATATTAAAAAATGTTTACTTTATTCTCAGATGAATTTAAATTTACATTATTTGAGTTTTCTTTTGATGACATCGTTCTCTTTCTCATTGGGAAAAGAAGAAATTTGTAATTGTTCATCAACCGATCTTCAGACAAAAATCATCAAATCGGATATTGGTAAAAAAATATTTAACTATTATTATCATTAATAAATAAAAAAAAATGGTTTAAATTAATATTCTTCCTCTTTTTGTGCGCAGTTCTTTTGATTGAAGTTAATGACTACGTAGAACATGTGAACGAAAAACGATATCTAGTGAATGTCACAACAGTTTACAAGGTATATAAAAAATTTTAATAATATTATTTTAATTTTAATAATCTTTAATTAATTTTAGTTAAATTTAATTAATTTTTCCTTTAGTTAATTACCGACAGTTAATTTAAATTATCTCAATTTAGTTTCTTTAGTTGAAATGATAATTATTATTGCATTTAGTAAATAATAATAAGAATTATTTACTAATAATAATTGTTATTTTTTTGCCGCAATCCTTAAAAAAAATTATTCAATTATATAAATTAATTACCAATAATAATTATTACAATATAATAATTATTATAATTACAAAAATACTCTAAATTTTCGAAAATTGAGGGGAAATTTTTTGTTTACAAATTAATTTATAGTTTTAATAAAAAATTATTTTTAATATCATATTTTTAGGATTGTTCTAAATTAATTGGAATTTTCGAAAATGAACTGTCTATTTTGGCCAGGGAAGAATGCTTTGTACAATTTCAATTAGAACAATTGTACATAATTGGCGTTGAATTAAAATCTGGAGAACCAATTATATCAAATTGTGATCTTACTATTCCTTTCCATAATGCTACAGAATTGGATTTCAAACTACTTTCCCAAGATCATTGTAATAATCAAGTAAGTTTCTCTAAAAATCAGTTATTGAAGTTATAACAAACATTAAAAGGAAATTAAAAATATATTTAGAATTATCTTTAACGATCTGTAAGATAAGATCCAAGATGTATTTAATAAAAGGAATTTATTTTTTACGGAAAAATTTTAATAAGATATTATTTTCTTGTAAGAGAAAAAAGGCATTTTGGTCATTGACTGAAAATAATAAAAGATAATAAAAAATAATAATAAAAAAACAATAATAAAATATATTTAATGACAATAGTAATATATATTCAATTTTGAATAAATTTTTTTTTTAATTTTTAGAACGTTCATCGAGTTAGAAGACAGACTGATTCTAATGATTTAAAAATGCCGACAACAACTGAAATGACAATCGAGGAATTAAAAACAAAATCTGCTGAAATAGAGAAAAAAATAACGGCTGAATTGTCGAATAAAGAAGAGGAAATGTTACCGCTGGTGGAACTAACAACTGAAACAATAAACGAAAAAACAACAATTTCAACAACAACAACATTTCAACAATCAGAAACAACAATTATGCCTATTTTGAAAACGACACAATTAACAAATGATGAAACAACATCGGTAGTAACAGAATTAACTACTGATTTCTTTAGTGGACCAATAACAATAGTACCAACAATAATGGTACCAACAACAACTGAAACAGTAAATGATAGAACAACATTTGGACCATTTGATACAACAACTGTGCCATTTGATACAACAACAATTGCACCAAATGATAAAACAACAACTGTGCCATTTGATACAACAACAAGTGTACCACTTGATACAACGACTGTGCCATTTGATACAACAACAATTTTGCCACTTGATACAACAATTGTGCCTCTTGATACAACAACTGTGCCATTTGATACAACAACAATTGTGCCTTTTGATACAACAACTGTTCCATTCGATACAACGACTGTGCCATTTGATACAACAACTGTGCCATTTGATACAACAACAATTTTGCCACTTGATACAACAATTGTGCCTCTTGATACAACAACTGTGCCATTTGATATAACAACAATTGTGCCTCTTGATACAACATCTGTGCCATTTGATATAACAACAAGTGTACCACTTGATACAACGACTGTGCCATTTGATACAACAACAATTTTGCCACTTGATACAACAATTGTGCCTCTTGATACAACAACTGTGCCATTTGATACAACAATTGTGCCTCTTGATACAACAACTGTTCCATTCGATACAACGACTGTGCCATTTGATACAACAACTGTGCCATTTGATATAACAACAATTGCACCAAATGATAAAACAACAATTGTGCCTCTTGATACAACAACTGTGCCATTTGATACAACAACAATTTTGCCACTTGATACAACGACTGTGCCATTTGATACAACAACAATTTTGCCACTTGATACAACAACTCTGCCTTTGGATACAACAACAGTATTCAGAAACCCACAAACAACAACGCCACCACTGATAAAATCAACAGAATCACCAACAACACCCCCACCATTTGACATAAGATCCTTGTTGACTGACGAGAAAAAATACAAATATTTCCTAGCACAAGTGGAATACTTGAAACATTTAAGAAATACAAATCAAAATAATCCTGTCGAAATAATAAATAATAAACAATACACTCTTGAAAAAACAACAAAATCACCACCCATTGAAATCCCATTAGAATTAGCTCAATTAAAATCACTTCTTGCTGACGACACGAAATATAATTATTTCCTATCACAAGTGGAATATTTGAAAAATTGGAGAAGAGTGAATAAAAAATTCCACATATACATACAACAGCCAAGGATTATGGAAAATGATCTATTGAAAAAATTAATTGACCTACAGAATCAAGGATACTTTGAGCAACAGTGGAGAAATTTGCAATTACAAAATTCAAACCTGAATAATAATTATAATAATAATAATAATAATAATTATTATTATCGGAGAAATTGATGTATTTTGATTGAATTATAATGTTTATTGTGTTGCGAGTTGTGTGCGTTGAATTATGGAATGTTAAAGCTTATTATAATTGATGGTTATTATGGTTGTTAATATTGTTTGTACATGATAATAATCGCCGAATCAATGTGTTTGTTAATTTTAGGATTGAAAATTTGCGATATTTGTTGCGTGACTGCTAGCTGGAAAATTATTAAAATACGTTCAAATCATAAATTATGGGTATAAATATAATTTATAATTTAATATGCATTATTAATATTATAATTATTATATTACCTATATTATAATAATATATTTGGAAGTTATATTATTATTTTATGCATATTATTTACAGTGAAGAAAAAATGTATTTGATTCAAATAACCAATTACTTGTCTATTATCTCAAATAAATATTCATTTGTCGAATAGTTTTTTATTTCAAACATATTTTTAATTTAAATCAAATAAATTGTATTTGAATAAATAATTCCGGTGTTTAATACAAGAATTTTAGTATTTAAACTAATAATTTTTCTATTTGAAGTAAAATACAAAAAAAAATTATTTCATACAAATAAATATTTAATTGATTATTATAGACAAGTAATAAGTAAATTAAATTTAAATTTTTACCAAAATGAAAAAAAAACTTGTTTTTAATCAATTATAAAAAATAAATATAACAATTTTTAGTCATATTTTAATAAATTAACTTTAATTATTTTTCCTAACACTCTCGCCGCTCGTGAATTTTTTTTATCAAATGTCGCAATTATAATTCAAAACAGCTTATTTTATTAAAAAAAAAGTTGTTTCGGGATTTCAAATTATCTTAAAAATATTTAATTATAATTTTTCAAAAATCTAATTTTTTTAGAATTTTTACATAAAATTATTCAAAAATTCAATAATTTTTGTACAAAAATTATTTTTGTACAAAAATTATTGAATTATTCTTGAATTATGCAACAAATATAATTCCGGGAAAATTCAAATATTTAAAAAGTTTTTGTTATTTATTTTAATTATGAAATTTCAAATAATTTCAATATAAAACCTTTTGAAATTTAATTATTTCTAAAAATTACAACTGACATATTACAACTGATTCTTCCAAAAGTCAAATTTTTTTTTAGAATTTTTGAATAAAATTATTCAAAAATTTAATAATTTTTAAAGGAAAATAATATAAAAATATATATTGATAATTTTTTTTTAATTAAACGTTCAAATATTATTTTATACTTTTACGGCGATTATAATGTTAATAAAAGATTTCAATATTTAAAAACTTTTTAAAATTTAATTATTTCTTAAAATTAATGTTATAACGCTTCTAGTATTCTATTATTTTTCATAATTTTAACTGAAATTTTTTTTTTTAAAATCAATTCTTATTAGAATTTAATGATAATTGAATTATTTAAATACAAAAATTTTTGTAAAATTTAATTATTTTCCAGATTTTTAGTTACAGTTCTTTAAAAAATACAATAATATTTAAAAATAATTTGTTAAAATAAGAAAATAAAATTCTTTGAAATATAAAATTTATTTTAATGAAATTTGTGCAAATTTCCCATTTTTTCCAATTTTTAAAAATTATTTTCGGAAATTTAACTATTATTTAAAAAAATTTTAATTAAGATTTTTTTAAAAAAAACTCATTTTTTCAGATGTTCTAAATAAATTTTTTCAAATTCTATTAATTTTTTTTTAATAAATTAATTATGTTTAATAATTACAACATGCAATAAATTCTACAAATTCTTGAAATGTTTTCTAAAATTTGAACTGAAATTCTTTTTCAAATCAAATTCTCATCAAAATGTTGTACGAGAATTCAATTATTTAAATACAATAATAAATAATTGATTATTTATAAAATTTGCAACTAACTGTAACTCTACTTATGGATTTTTTTTTAATTTAAGAAAGAAAATTCATTGACTGTTTAAGATTTTCAATAATTTGCTATTTTTCTTAATCGATAATCGATTATTATTATATAATTAAATTTAGCTATAACACCTTTTTAATTAATTAATTATTTCTAATTATTTTACTTTAAAATTTAATAATAATACAGACCTCGGACTATTTTCACCTCATACAACTATTTATAGCTACTATTTTAATAAATAAGTTACTAATGACACTTATTTCCTTAAAAAAAAAAAAAATCCACTAATGGTACTATTTCTTAAACCGAACTTTTAAATATTATTTTATTTACCGGAAAAATTAATTCCAAGACTCTAGAAAATTGAATCAATTTATATTAATTGTTAAACTCTCTAGATTTAATATAATTATATTGAATATTTAATTATATTGAATATATAATTATATTCAATATAATTCAATAAACAATTATAGAATTACAAAAAATTGACGAACATCTTGAGATTAAATATGGAGAAGCTTCTCTCCACCTGCGAACGCCAAGGTCACCGTTAGACGGCAGTTCAATAGATAAAATCAAATTCCTCACCACCTAGTGGCAATCTCAGCGTTCTCAAGTGAAAAAATTAAATCATTCTCCAAAAAAAAAAAAAAATTCTTTTTCGATTCTTTTAATTTTTTTCGATTATCATCGGGACAAAATGAAAGAAAAATGCACTTTCTCTGTACGCCTATTTATTATTACATACGAGTAGGTAACAGATCATCTACAGGGCAACCGAACAACAATTTCTTTTTTCCCGCACAAACTCGATGACAAAATAGAGCGTCAATAATTTTTTTTTTAAGATCTTCAATACGATTAATTATTATTATCATAATTATCAGTAACACTTTTTATATATAGTATATACTGACAATAGAAAAAAAAATTAGACACTCACAAATTTTTCCTTGTTCTCCCTTGTTTTTTTTCTTGAAATATTATTACAATATAAGAAGAGATGGAATTTTTCAAATTTCCCATGTTGCCCTGGTGCTAAACTCGGATCAAAGGGGGATTACATATTTCATCATTATTATAATTATATATATCAATGATGATATAACATTAACGTTTATATTTTGTAATCTTTTTTTTTTGTGGTATAATGTATTTAATAGAATTTTTTTTTGTTTTTTTTTTTGCTTTTTATTGTTTATTCATTGGAATTACAGTATGCGGATAGTATAATAAGAATCGTCGTCAACGTTAATCGTAGAGTAAAGTGTTAGTAGTCATTGAAACGTATTAACATCTCAATTATAAATTTTACTGGTCGTTAATACATTATTAACGTTTACATTGATAATAAATTTTTTTTTTTTTTGTTCTCATGTTATTCTTTCACGATTTTTTTAAACGCGCCTCTAAAGTGGCACATTTATTGATGGAATTGAAGCGTCTAATCATTATATTATAGCAAATAGAAATTATTTTCTAAGAAAAGAAAAATTAATATTAGATTAATATTGTATTTTATTATATAATATTATATTGTATCATATAATATTATATTGTATTATATTGTATTATCTTATATTATATTATATTATACTGTATTATATTATATTATATTGTATTATATTATATTATATTGTATTATATGATATTATATGATATTATATGATATTATATGATATTATATTATATTATATTTCATTATATTTTATTATATTTTATTATATTTTATTATATTTCATTATATTTTATTGTATTTTATTGTATTACTTTATACTATATTGTATTATAGTATAGTATAGTATATTATATATTATATTATATAATATTATCTTATTTTATTTAAATTTATTATACTTAAGACAATAAAAACGGCATTTGTTAAATTCGATAAATATATTTGATAAATACTGGCTAAATATTTTTCCCAATTCTAAAATCTATACGATTAGTTTGAAATTTACTGTCAAACGGAGTGATTGACAATATATTTGAATAATTAATTATGGCTGCAATATTATATTACCACTCAATTAATTATGACTGAATTATTTAATTACGAATGGAATTATTTTCCAGTTTTTATTGAATTAATTGAATTAATTTTAGAATTAATTAACAATTGAAATAATTAATTATTGAATTCATTAATTACGGAATTCTTTAATTAGGGAATTCGTTAATTATTCAATTGATTAATTACTAAATTAATTTCTGAATCAGTTACTTAATTACTGCAATAATTACCAAAGTTATTAATTACGAACGTATTAATCAGATAGGACTGATCTGATTAATTACGACAAAAATTTTTTTTAATTATACGATTAAATTAATTACATGATTAATTAATTGGATTAATTGTTATTAAGATAAATGTAAGTAATTAAATGCTGAATTCATTAATTACGGAATTCTTTAATTAGAGAATTCATTAATTACTCAATTAATTAACCACTGAATTAATTAGGTAATTATTCACTTAACCAATTACTTGATTCACTGAATTAATTACATATTTCCTTAAGTAATTACCAAAGTATTTAAGTACGATTTCATTAATCAGTTACTGATCTGATTCATTACTCTTCGATTTTTACGATTGAATTAATTACTGAATTAATTAAACCTTTCGGGTAATTAATTTTGGCGAATTCATTAATTACGGAATTCTTTAATTAACGAATTCATTAATTACGGCATTAATTAATTTTGAATTAATTAATCACTGAATCAATTACTTGGCAAATTAGTAAATTAATTGCAGAATTAATTGAGAAATTAATTACTGAATTAATTACTGTTTGTAATTTGGTAAAGTAATTAATTGCGAATGAATTAATCAGTTTCGCTGATTTACGACTGGATTTTTTAATTGAATTAATTAATTAGTGAATTAATCAAGTACTGAGGTAATTAATAGCTGAATTCATTAATTACGGAATTCTTTAATTAGAGAATTCATTAATTACTGCACTAATTAATCACTGAATTAATTATTCACCGAATCAATTAATTAACTACAGAATTAATTTCTGGATTAATTGCTGAATTAATTAACTACTGATTTCTTTTTAGGGATCTTTTTTCCAGTTTCTTTTCTCTCGAAACTTTACGATAAACTTTCTCCAGTTCTTACATTTTTTTTTCTTTACCAAAAACTTTATTTTCTCGAGAATTTTTCTCTGAGTGACAAAAAATTTTTTGTTCATCAGATCGAATTCACGTGTTTGAAAAGTTTTTCCTCATATGAAATTTTCTTTTCAGAATTTTTCATATTTACAAATTTTTTTTTTTGTTTTTGCAAAAAAGCTTTTTGAACCTTTTGATGATGTTATTTTTCAAAAACAAAAAATTCTCTCCTAGCTGTTTTGAGAGACGCTTTCTTTTCCAATTAATTATGAAAATTAATTGAAAAAAATTTTTCATTTTTTGAATCGACTCTGCTTAAAAAATTTTTCAATGATCTTAAGTCGACGTGTGTTTTTCTTTTTCTTTGAAAAGCGCTGGAAATTCTTATAATTTAAGCAGAGCTATACACGTCGATTATTTTCGTTTCATTTTTTTTTTGACATTTTCTCATTAATTTTTCGATTTTTTTTCATTTTTTGAATGCTGCTATTCTACATAACACTCATGAGTATATATAGATAATTATGTTAATTATAATGTTTTTTTTTTGTTTTGTTTAAATGCTTTTTATTCTACTTTATAATAATAAATATAGAAGATGGAATTATTTCAAAAAAAAAAAAAAAAAATTATTTTACCGATGAGAACATTTTTTTCTCTCTCCTCAATTATTGCAAATATTTATTGCAATAATAAATATTCTATTTTCGCCATTCATCAAATGACAAAAATTAAAATAATTTATATCATTACATTGATATAAATCGCGAGTATTATTTTTCTCTAGTAACTTATTATACTAGAAATATTAGCAAATTTCTATTTGCTAACTTTTGGGAGGAGAGATTTTTTGAAAAAAATATTGAATAAAATCGCTGTTAATTTGTTCATCATCAGTTTCTTTTTTTTTGTATCTTATTTTTCTAGAGCACTCTTAATGTTAGAATTAGTGAGAAGAAATAAATTCTATTATTTGTGTATAAGTGAAAATGAAGAGTAAAATTAAAAAATTACTTTCTCTCGTCATAAAATTTTTTTTTAACTATTATATCTTATTGTGTTAATGGAAAAAAGGGTTTTTTTTCACGCATTTTCGAAATTTTTTTCCCGCACAAAAAAAAAATTGTTCACAAATGATGCATAATTTTTGATAGTAATTCTTCACACAACGGAAATATAATGGAAGACAATTTCCGGTGTTAATAACGAATTTTATGATACAATCAAATTTTATGATTCATTGCGTTTTTTTTCGATTTTTCATCTTAATGTTGGGAAATTTTTTGAAATTGCGCTTCAAAATTTACACGTGTGTCAAAAAATTTTGTTTTTCTTTTAGCAAAATAAAAAATCGCCACAAATATTCAAAATTTGGCAAATATGACAAAAAAATTCAACACATAGAATCGCTGTTGTTTTGGGAATCCGGAATTATTTCCACGGATTTGGGAAAAATGAAAATTCTGACAATTTTCCAATAATACTGAGAGAAAGTGAGTCGGTTTATTTTAAATAGTAGATACGATATATTGACTCAATTTCAGAAAATTGTATTTATGGATAAATTTCGTCCAAAGATGGGAACAAAATTTTTTTTTTTTGCTAAACACTTAATGAAATTGCAATTTGCAGACTAAAAATTGCAATTCATACATTAAATGTTGCAGAGTTTCGTCACAATTTTCACTGTCCGCCCAGAAAAAAAATTGTGCTTGAAATTATTTTGCCAAATTTAAAAAAACGAAACACTTGATTTATTTTCCTTTTCGTAAAGAAAAAGGAATTTCAAAAGCGATGATATTTCGTGTCTCGTTAATTTTGTCTAAATTTTGTGGCTAATTTCAAAACGAATTTTTTTCAATTTTCTTCGCCTTTATTGAATTAGTTCGTTTAATAATTTTTTCTAATTTTTCTTTTGCTTTTTTTTGGTTGACAATTTTTGTCCGATTTCATAGAAAACAAAATTTCCTCCAGTGGAAAAAAGGAATATTGTAGAAAAAACTCTTCCCAGTGGAAAAATGTTATAAGAAATTTTTCCCGATGAAAAAGTATTGTAGCAAAAATTTTTCCCAGTGGAAAAACAACAAAAAAAAAACATTCCCCCAGTGGAAACGATGAACGAAAAAATTTTCCCAATGGAAAATTATTGCTGAAAATAAAATTTTCCCAAAGTGGAAAAATAGTATAAAAATTCTTCCCAATGGAAAAGTATTTCAAAATTTTTCTCCACGGTGAAAAAAATGATTTTCTTCTGAAAAATTGTATATTAATTGTCAAGTAAAAAATTTTTGACACATTTGTATTGTTTTTGTTTCCTTATGTTAAACATTTGATGTTCAAGAATAGATTGCAATGGATTTTCATTATTTAAAAGACATTTATAATAATAATGTGTGTTTTTTTTATTTCGAAATACATTTAAAATGGATTGCAATGCTTTCATTTCAAAGAACTATATTTTAAAATGGATTTTGGTATTTTTTTCGCTTTAATTTTTCCTTTAAAACGACATTCAATACCACATTTGCTATAGTAGTTAAAAATTTTTTTTCTATTTAGTTGAAAAATCGAATTTGATTTTTCCTTTTTAAAAATTGCAATAGATTCTTAAAAAGTTTGTTAAAATCATGGATTGCAATGAATTTCCTTATTCTTTATTTATTAAATAATTGTATTATAATTATATATTTGATTAAATCGGTTGCAATGTTATCTTGTATAATATTTTTATTATAATTATTAATATTTGATTAAATAATGGATTGCAATGTTTATTTTATTAATAGATTAAATAATTTGTTTCCTTACATATGCAATGGATTTGCGATGTTCTTTCCATTTTTGGGTGTTAAAATCAATTTTTTTTTCTGCAATGCTATTTTATTTAATTAATTTCTATTTTTTTGGTTGTTAATTAAAAATTATAGATTGCAAAAAATTGTGTTATTATTTTCTATAGGAGAAAAAAAATGTCCGCAAAAAAGAAAAATTAACGATGGGAATTATTTTTGGAAAATTTTTGCAAATAAATTTCTGTTAATTTTAAAGTATCGATAAAACCCTGTTTATTTCGATTTTTTTTTCTTTTTAGATCGAAAGAAATCGAGATAAATCGAAATAAATTGAAATAAAAGGAAAAAGGGAAATAAATAGGGTTTTTTTTTGAAATATTTAACTCACTTTTTTTTTGTATATACGTAAGTTTGGCGATGCTTTCTTTTTTGTGGTGATTAAATATTTTTTTTATCTACTTTGAATGTAATATATATATGGAACATTCCTAGTGACACTGGCACACTAAAAAAAAAGACTAGAAATTACATCGCTTGATTTCGAATCGAATTTTTTAAAATTTTCAGTAATTTTATTTTTTTTTCTCACTTTTCGCAAAAAGATTCCCCGGAAATTTTTTTTTTTGCAGACTGTGAAAAAGCACACGATAGAGGCATCGTGATTTTTTTCTATTCTACGATAGAAGAAAAGAGAGGAAATTAATGTTAAAAATAAAAATCGGTAGTACACGACCAGATAAAAAGAAAAAAGAAAAAGTAAAAATCAGCTGAAAAAATAGAAAGAAAAATTAAAAGTAAAGAAGAAAAAATCAAAAATACCACAGAAAAATAATTTTAAAAAATCAATTTTCCGCTTATAGAATACTAGAAAAGGAAAAATTATTAATTATTACGTTTCAAGACTCTTCTAGTCTCAATTTAATATTTTTCTCTTCTTTTTATTTTCATCTTGAAATATTTTTTTTCTTCCAAGAAAACTGAATTCTCCGCGATGTTCCTTTTTTGGAGAATAAAACTCGTTAATTATTTTCGTGACAGTCGATTCTTACTTCTACTTTTTTGGTTGGAATTTTTTTATTCTTTTTTTTTAATATTTTTGGGAGGAGGTAAAATGTTGAATAGCTCGAATAAATAATCGATTTGTTCGTTGCTCTTCTTTTTGGGGGAAATTAGGGGAGGGGAAGGGGTCTCTTTTTCCAAAAAAGAAAAAATTATCGGACGAGACCTGACGCTTAAGATTTTAACAATCTATTTGTGCGCTTATAAAGTATGTGATCCTATCATTTTTTTTCTTTTTTTCCTTTTGCTTTTAAATAACGCTAACAACAATGCTACCAGTTTTTTATTATATAACTTTCGGATAAAAATAGATTCGAAAAAAAATTTTTTCCCTTTTTGTTCGAGTCCATTTTTTTCTCTTCGAATTAAAAGTTTCACTTGTGAGATGAATTTGATTGAAATTAAAACTTTTTATTAAAATTAGAAAAGAGTTTTATTCAAGTTGAATTTTTATTTAAGTTATAAATAAAAAAATAAATAAATAAAAAATATATGAAAAATAAATAGAAAAAAAAAATAAATTATAAATTAATTCTATTCGAATTAAAATAATTATTAAAATTATTTACGAATTTTAGGTTCGTAAATAATCGTAAATTAAACAAAAAATAAAAGTAAAATACTTATTTGAATTAGTTACGAATTTTAATAAAATTAAATTTTTATTAGAGAAAAAATTCATCAAAAGTAAATTTTAATTAGAGAAAAAATTCATCAAACAAAATTTAAATTAGAGAAAAAATTCATAAAATTTTAATTTTAATTAGAGAAAAAATGCATAAAATATAAATTTTTAACATATAAAAAATAAAATTAAATTCGAAATAATTTTTCAAGAAATGAAATGATTTTGACTCGGTACAAAATATTCTTCTTCATCATTTTTTTTTGTTTCTCATGTTCTTGTAAAAAATTGGTAAAAAAAAGACTAGTAGCGAAGATTAAAGCGTGCGTTGTATTGTACTCGATTATATCTCTTCTCGATATTATTTTTTTTTTATTATTATTTTTATTATTATAATTATTATTATAATTATTATTATTTTCTTTTTTCTTTCTAAATAGAATTTAACAGAATTCAGATTAACCAGTGCCATTCTAATACAATTAACATCTTATTTCGTAATTTCTTTATCTGTCAGTGAAAAAGCTTCTTTTTTCTATTATTGTTTTTTTTTCTCTACTGTTTATTATTATTATTATTATTATTATTTTTTTTGGTAGTTTTTTCTTGACGTGCATCTAGCATATCTTTTGACTGACACTAATAAAAATTTACATTCGATACATTTATTTTGCTGGGGAGCATCATTATAATTTTTATTTTATTTTTTTTTTAATTTATTGTGAGTATTAATGGTCTCAACGCCGAGGGAACTTTTTCTCACTGCGCCGATATAATGGACAACACAATAAGTGTCGTGTAAACGAGAATATAATTTGTTGATTGCAGCAGAGACATGTTCATTGTTGAACCCTTGAACCAAAAGGTCAACCTTTTTTTTTTATTTTTCTTATTGCCAATAATTTTCTTTTTTCGTGTCAAGCTGATTCAGTGTCGAATCCACATGAGAAAAAAAAATTCATTCCCAAATCTCTTTTTCGATTTTTCGAATCATGATTATTAACTTTAATGACAAATCATTTTTTCATTTTTTCTTCTAGTTCTCTACAATTTTTTCATAAAACAGAAAAATAATTATAAACTCGAAGTAAATATTCGCAGGATAATTAATTACGAATTAATCAGTAATTAATTATTTCTCATATAATCGAATATTTAAATTGATAATATAATTATTATATTTATTACTATAATAATTACATCAATATTAATTATTATTATTAATATAATATAAGTATAATTATAATAATTTCTATTATAATTATAATATGACAACAATTATCTTAATTATAATAATTATTACAATTATAATCATTACTGTAATAATCTTCGTATAATTATAATTATTAGTTAAATAATAATTTCAATTAATTAATTAATAATTTTATGAATTATTAATTATTAATTATTAATTATTAATTATTAATTATAATTGTTAACTATAACTGATAATTATTTTCGTGTAAAAAAATTAATTAAATTTTTTTTTATCGTGTAACGATAAGTTTTGTTCGACAATTAATTTTTTTTTTTCCATAATAATTGTCGTTGATTTTCAATTAAATGGGAAACGGGAAAAATATTGCACTAATTGATGGATCATAATTGCGGCATTTTCTTTATGATTATAATCATCTTAACATTTATAGAATCATTTTTATGAATACAAACATATTTTAATCATTATAATCATCATTTATGTTTATATAATCATTTTATGATTATAATTCAATATCAGAGTTTTGCAATAATTTTTGTTTCACAATAATATTTTTGAACACGTTTCGCATCTCTTTTTTTTTTGAGAAAAAAAATCATTTTTTTTTCAAGATTATTTTTTCACCCTTTTTTTCTTCTTGTTTCATAAATTTTTTGGTAATAAAATTATTTTTAACGTTTGTAAATAATTTTTTTTATAATTAATGAACGCGTTTGTAAATAATTTTTTTTTTAGTATCATTTTGATCTTTTTTCGTTAAATAATATAATTTTAACGGATTTTAACATATTTTATTCATAATTTTTATTAATATAATTATTTTTATGTTTATAACGATTAACTGGTAGAATATGCAATAAATTTCAATCTGATAAGTTTTGCAATTAAATTTCTGCAGTTTGCAATTTTATAATAAGTTTTGCATTTTGATTTTGTTTTTTAAATTTAAAATTTGCAATATAATTTCAATTCGATAAATTTAAAAATGTCAATAAATTTTAAGTTTTGAAATTAAATTCAAAAAATTAAATTTGTGATTATTTTTCTGTTTTAAAATATTTGTCTTTTTTTTTTTTGCTGTTGTTTCAATTTGCAGTTAGAAGAGAAATATGATTCGAGAATGAATTTTTTCTTCTACAAAAAATTATTCGATTTGGAAATAAGTCATTAATTTGTTATTTTTAATAATTAATTTTCGAATAAAAATTTTTTTTTTAATTTACAATTTTTTTTAAGTTTCAATTTTTGGGTATATTTATTTTTCCCTTTGCTTTGTAATTTTGAATAGGGGGAAAAAATCCGAAAATTTGATAAAAATTATCGAAAGACTTCACTCGTTTCGATAATTGCTTTTTATTTATTAAATAATCATTGGCAAATAAATAATTATTCATTTTCCAGGATTCGGATTAAATTTTCCCTAATTTTTTTTAGTAATTGTTAGTAATTTTTTCTAATTATTTCTATTTGTTAGTTTTTTAGTCAAATTTTATAATTTTAAAAATTTTACCTCTGAGAAAATAAATTGGAAAAATAATTTCTTGGATTCGTCACTTGGTTGACCTTTGGTTTCGGCAAATTTTCCTCATCTTCCGAAAGACTTTTTTTTTTAGCGATATGTTCGAAGCATTTTGTTTTTATTTTTTCTTTCAAATTATCTCCCAATTATTCTCTTCTATTTTTTTTTGTCTTTTGGGGAGAATTATTTTTTTACATGTCGCCGAAAATTCCAGCGAAAGTCTTGCGAAGATTTTTCATTGTGTCCTCGGAATCTTCATTTTGACTCTGGGACTGACTTCCTTGTCGATGGAATGGTGCCCTTGTGGGTGGTGGTTCCTCGGGACGACGACCAGCCGATGTAACACTGCTTACAGTACTCGATTGCGATGCTAAAGGGGACAATATTAATTACATGTCTTTTATTTTTTTATTATTTTTTTATTTTATTGTTCTTTTATTATTATTGTTGTTCCCAAAGGGCAAATAAAAGTGGAAGTAGAGAAAAAAGATGAGAAAACAAAAGGGGGATTTTTTTATGAGAATTCAAGAAGGGGCGGTTGAAATAAACATTTTTTTTCTCTCTCTCTCTCTCTTTGGAATTTTAACGCTGTGAGGCATTTCATTTTCTCTCGAATCCATTATTATAATTGTAATTCGTTTTTTATTCAAATGATCAGACCTCCTACAAAGCTGCAAAGCTATTATGGAAAGAAATCGTTTTTCTTTTTTTTTCTTGGAAAATTTTTTCATTTTTTATCAACAAAATATTAAGGACTAAAAAAAAGTAATAAGAATTTCAATTTTTACTTCCTTTTTTTAGCAACAAAATAGTAAAGAATAAAAAATAATAAGAATTGCAATTTTTTTTTCTTGGAAAATATTTTCTTTCTTTTTTTACCAAAAAAATATTAATGAATAAAAATATAAAAAAATTGCAAATTTTTCTTTTTTTTTCTGCTTTTTTAGTAACAAAATATTAAAGAATAAAAAACAATAAGAATTGTAATTTTTTCTTTTGGATAATATTTTCTTCCTTTTTTATAAAAAAAATAATAAGGATTACAATTTTTTCTTTTTTTCCTTCTCTTTTTAGCAACAAAATATTAAAGAATAAAAATATAATAAGAATTGCAATTTTTTTTCTCTTGGAAAATATTTTATTCCTTTTTTATCCAAAAAAATATTAAAGAATAAAAAAATAATAAGAATTGCAATTTTTTCTTCCTTTTTTTAGCAACAAATTATTAAAGAATAAAAATATAAAAAGAATTGCAATTTTTTTCTATTGGAAAATATTTTCTTCCCTTTTTATCCAAACATATATTAAAGAATAAAAAAAATAATAAGAATTGCAATGTTTTCTTTTTTTTCTCCCCTTTTCAGTAACAACAAATATTAAAGAATAAAAGTATAATAAGAATTGCAAATTTTTCTTTTTTTTCTTCCTTTTTTAGTAACAAAATAGTAAAGAATAAAAAATAATAAGAATAGCAATTTTTTTTTCTTGGAAAATGTTTTCTTTCTTTTTTATCAAAAAAAAAAAAAAAAAATATTAAGGGCATTTGAACCATGATGACGTCACAGATTTAAAACTAATGCTTTGCACAAACTGTGACGTCATCAAGGTTCAAATCCCCTTAAAGAATAAAAAAAATAATAAGAATTGCAATTTTTTCTTTAATTTTTTATCAACAAAATAGTAAAGAATAAAAAATATTAAGAATTGCTATTTTCTTTTCTTGGAAAATAATTTCTTCCTTTTTTAGCAAAAAAAATATCAAAGAATAAGAAAATAATAAAAATTGCAATTTTTTCTTTTTTTTCCTCCTCTTTTTAGCAACAAAATATTAAAGAATAAAAAATAATAAGAATTTGCAATTTTTTATTCTTGGAAAATTTTTTCATCCTTTTTTTTAGCAACAAAATATTAAAGAATAGAAAAAAATAATAATTAGACTTTCATTTCTTCTATGAAATTTTTTTTTTAAACAACAAAGCAGTAAAGCCAGTTTAAAATTTTAAATAAACATAATTTCAAATTTTCGGATGAATTTAATTATTAGGTTTATGAATCTCAAAATTTAGAAGGGAATTAAAATTAAATTATTGATTAGCTTTTATTCTGAGGAATGAAAAGCAATTTTCTCATCAATAAATTTTTCTCATTTTTCAATGAATTTTCATTGTCATTTTTCTTTGACAGGTAAATTTCAAAGAAAGATAATGAAAAATTTTCCCGATAAATCTAATTATAAATTAATTATTTTATCAATAAAATAATAAGCCATTGAATTGCAAAAAAAAAATAAATAAATTTTCCTATGAAAATAATTGTTAATTAACTTATTGTCAATAAAATAATTAGCTTTTAAATTTGAAACAAAGAAATTTGCAATTTTCAGGTGAATCTAATTATTAATTAATAGAAAAAAAATTTACCTAATAAAAGAAGAAATTAATAAAAAATTGTTTAAAAAGAAGCTAAACAAAGATTGGAAGAATATTCTAAATTGTTTAAATTTACACGAACCGATTATTAATTAATTAAAAAAAAAATTATTTTAAGGAAGTAAAAACCAACAAAAATCGAAAAATTCTACTTAAATTAAGACCCAAGAGTAAATTGTTTATTAAGTAAATTATTTATTATTTAAAAATAAATTAATTTGGTAAAATCGAAACAAAAAAAATTGATAAATTCTATTTTAATTTAGACTTGAAAGTGAAATTTTTATAAAGTAAACCGTTTATTAATTAAGAAATAAATTAATTAAATAAAATTGAAACTAAAAAAGTTAAGAAAATCTAAATTATTGTTGATTATAATTATTTATTAGTTAAAGAATAAATTAATTTAATAAAATCGAAACTAAAAATATCGACAAATTCTATTTTAATTTAGACTTGAAAGTAAAATTTTTATAAAGTAAATTATATAAAGGTATTAATTAAGAAATGAATTAACTAAATAAAATCGAAACTAACAAAGTTTATAAAATCTAAATTATTTTGATGGATACGAACTTAATTATTAATTAACAAAAAAACTTAATTTAAAAAAATAAAAACCAATAAAAATTGAAAAATTCTATTTTAATTAAGACTCAAAAGTAAATTGTTTATTCAGTAAATTATTTATTAGTAAAAAATAAATTAATTTGATAAAATCGAAACTAAAAAAATCGAAAAATTCTATTTTAATTTCGACTTGAAAGTAAAATTTTTATAAAGTAAATTATACATTAATTAAGAAATAAATTAATGAAATAAAATCGAAACTAACAAATTTTAGAAAATCTAAATTATTTTGATGGATACGAACTTAATTATTAATTAACAAAAAAATTAATTTAAAAAAATAAAAACTAATAAAAGTTGATTGTATTTTAATTTAGACCCAAAAGTGAATTTGTTTATAAAGTTTATAAGATTGTTGATTACAATGTAAATGATTTATTAGTTAAAAAATAAATTAATTTAATAAAATCGAAGAATTCCAGTTTAATTTAGACCTGAAAGTAAATTGTTGATAAAGTAAATTATTTGTTAATTAATAAAAAAAATCAATTTAATAAAATCAAAAAATTCTATTCTAATTTTAATTTAGACCCGAAAGTAAATTGTTTATAAACTAAATTATTTCTTAATTAAAAAAAATCAATGTAATAAAATCGAAACGAAAAGAATCGAAAAATTCTATTTTAATTTAGACCCGAAAGTAAATCGTTTATAAAGTAAATTATTTCTTAATTAAAAAAAATGAATTTAATAAAATCGAAACCAAAATAATCGAAAAATTATTTTTTTATTTGGACCTGAAAGTAAATTTTTTCTAATTTAAATTATTAATGAATAAATAAATTAATCAAATTAATCAAACTTATTGTGGGGAATTCTAAATTATTTCAATTCATACGGACACAATTATTAATTAATTAGAAAAGTAATTAAATTAAGAAAGTAGAAATTCAAACTAAAAATTGAAAAATCTCTTTCCAAAAAATCAAAATATTTCTACCAATAAAAAAAGAATGAACAAAAAAGAGAAACGATTCCATGTACTTTGCTGTAGGTCTGGAGAAAATATTGCAATAATTCTGTTTGACTTGTGGGTGATTTTTCTCATTCGTTTTTTTTTTTTTTTGAGAGAGAGAGAGAGAGAGAGAGAGAGAGAGAGAGAGAGAGAGAGAGAGAGAGAGAGAGAGAGAGAGAGAGAGAGAGAGAGAGAGAGAGAGAGAGAGAGAGAGAGATCAAAGCGGTCTTTGAGGGAATTTCGTGTCAGAAGGTCATTGAAATGAAGACCATCGCATTGTTTTCAGTGTATGGTGAGTGAGTGAGTGAGAGAGCAATATATTACAGAACTGACCTTGTGAATCACGTCGTTGCAGTTGATGATGACTGTCAGAAGAAGTGACGTCACTGACGAGAGCAGGCGTTGAACCCGCGGATCCAAAGCCACTTGTTATTGAGCTAATACTGCCATGGGACCCCAATGCTGCCGATGATGCTGCTGGAGCTGGTGCTCGATCTTCCGATGGACTCGTCACTTGACTAGAGCTCGACATCGACCCTCTTGATGCAGTTTTCGTTAAAACAGCCGGTGGTCGACAGCAGGCCTGTAAAATTCACCATTTTTGCCATTTACAGCGTTTTTTTTCATTTTTTGTTATAATTATAATTAAATCAATTTTTTATCGGGAAATTAAATTTATTATGAAATAATAATAATCTAACTGTGAAATTTAATTAATTATTAATTGACATCTATCTTCCTTCTATATTAATAATCCTTATGTTCCGGTAATCTGTTCCCAATTAGAAGTTAGTTGCTTTTTTGCTTTTTTGTTTCCTAACTTTTTCTTTAATAATTATTCTTTATCAATATTTTCAATTTTAAAATTAATGCATTGAAAATCATTTTTAATTTTTGCAAAAAATTTGAGAATAATTTAATTCCTTCGAAGAATTTTATTATTTATATGAAAATCATTAAATTCTAGAGAAGAATATTTAAAAATTTTTTTAAAAATCATACTTAAATTCTTTAGATTAATTTCTTTGAATTTTTGTAAAATAATAGAGTTTCTTTAATAATTTTAATTGAAAATTTTTTATATTTATGAACAATTTCTTTCAAGTTTTTAAAATAATTCAAGTTTTTATAAAATAATATAATTTATACAAGAAATTTTATAAAAAAATATAGAAAATAATTAAATTCTTTCAAAGAATATAGATGACAATAATTGAATTTTTTGAAATTTTTTTAATTTATTGAAAATAATTAATTTTGTTAATAATTGTAATAAATAATTTTACTATTAAAATTTTATTTAAATTATTAATTGAAAATTAAACTCTTTTAAATAATTTTATTAGAGTTTTTGTAAATAATTAAATTCTTTTAAAGAATTTCTTTAAGTTTTTTTGAAAATAATATAATTTTTTGAATAATTTTCAATGAAAATTTTTAAAATAATTGAATTAAACTAAGAATTTTTTTTAATTTTTAAAATAATCGTGTGTGTAATAATTATAATTGAACATTTGATTATTGAATTTTATGAAAATTGAAAATAATTCAATTCCTGAGAAGAATTTTATTATTTATAAAAATAATTGAATTCTGGCCATTAATTTTACTACTTCTAAAAATAATTGAATTGTTTCGAAGGATTTAATGAAATTGAGAAAAGAATTGAATCTTTCGAAAAATTTTATTAAAAATTTTAAAAAATTCAATTCTTTTGTTAAATTTTATTGACAATAATTGAATTTTTGGAAATTCAATTATTGGAATAATTGGAATAATATTATTGAAATTATTGGAATTTAATTGAATTCTGGCCATTAATTTTACTACTTCTAAAAATAATTGAATTGTTTCGAAGGATTTAATGAAATTGAGAAAAGAATTGAATTCTTTCGAAAAATTTTATTAAAAATTTTAAAAAATTCAATTCTTTTGTTAAATTTTATTGACAATAATTGAATTTTTGGAAAGATTTTAATATTTTAAAAAATAATTGAATTGTTTCGAAGAATATAGATACCTACTATTTGGGCTTCCGTTTCCGGTACCGTTTCGGTGTACACGCGTTTGGAAAGAGTTAAGAGTTTTTTTGAGAAATATAAAGGTTTTAAAAAAGGGTGGGTAATGTAGAGTGCTGAGTGTGTAGTGTAATTTGCGGTAGTGTAAAGGAAAGGTATGTTGGTATAGAGTAGTGAATGTGTGAGTGATAAAAAAGGTAAAAAAGAGAAGTGTGTTTTGTGAGGTTAGGTTGCTTGAAGTGAGAGAGAGGAGAGAGAGACAGTGGAAAAATTTTGAGCATTTGAGTGATAAGGTAGATTTCTGGAATGGCTGAGTTTGACTCAAGTAGTGTTAGCGAGAATGAGAAAAAGGCGCGGGTATTTGAAAGGGGAATAGGAAAGAATGGAAAAAAGATGACGTGTGAGGATTGCATGGATTTGTTAGAATTAGTATGGATGATGAAGGACGCGATGGATGAAGGAGCGAAGAGAGTAAGGGAAAATTTGATGGATATATGTGAGGATGGGGAATCAAGGGACAAAGAGATAGTGGAAATTGAAGAGAGGTTGGAGAAATTGCAGGAAATGTGGAATGAATGGGATAGTAAGTGGAAAAAGGATAAGGAAAGCATGTGGAGAAGAATGAATGGATTAGAAAAATTTATAAAGGAAGTGAATGAGGGGACTGAGAAAGTTGAGGGAAGTGAATATGAGAGGTTAAAGTGGAAAATGGGAGATTTGTCAAGACGAGTGGATGTAGTAGAAAATGAAAAAAAGGAAAAAGAATGTAGTGATCAGAGGTATGAATGTAGGTGTGTTGGAGGGTAAAAGAGCAGTGGAAAAAGTGTTGGCGTGGGTGGGGGTTAATGTCTCAGTGAAAATGGTACAAGCGTTAGGAAAGGGTGAATATGGGGTACCAAAGTTATGGTTGGTGGAGTTGGGTAGTGAGGAAGAGAAAATGGATGTAATGAGGGTGAAAGGAAGACTGAAAGGAAGTGTAATAAGAATAGATGAGGATAGATGTTGGAGAGAGAGAAGAATGCTATGGCTATTGAGAGAAAGAGCGTGGACGGAGAGAGTGAAAGGAAAACAGGTAAGAATGGGTAAGGATTGTATTTGGGTGGATGGGGTAAAGTATGTTGTGGGGGAGGATATGGGTGGAGTGATGGAAGTGTGTAAAGTGTGATAGACAGGTATAGGCTGAGAATGAGGTGAGAAGATTTTGCTTGGATGGATGGATGGATGGATAAAAGTGGATGACTGGAGCGTGTAAGGGAGGTGAGAAAGCAGGTTTTTGAAAAAAGGGTGGGCGAATTGGGTTGAAGCCAGCATGGGCATAGAAGGAACTGGAAACGGAAGCCCGGCACTGGCGATAGGTTAAGAGCGTAAGGTAGAGAGCGTGGAGAGAGTTGCGTTTTTTAGGTTAAGTTGTATGAAGAGAATGTTTAGTTGTAAGGATTTTTGTAAATATAGGTTAAGATTGTTATGTATGTACTTGGGAGTCTCGAACCCTACCTATTGTAGGGAGAGTAAATAAACTATATAGATACCTACTATTTAATGTTTTGACAATAATTCAAATCTTTGAAAAAATTCTTTTAAGGGCATTTGAACCATGATGACGTCACAGATTTAAAACTAATACTTTGCACAAACTGTGACGTCATCAAGGTTCAAATCCCCTTAATTTATTGAATATAATTGATTTTAATAATTATAATAAATAATTTTACTATTAAAATTTTATTAAAATTATTAATTGAAAATTAAACTCTTTTAAATAATTTTATTATAGTTTTTGTAAATAATTAAATTCCTTTAAAGAATTTCATTAAGTTTTTTTTTAAAATAATGTAATTTTTTGAATAATTTTCAATGAAAATTTGTAAAATAATTGAATTAAACAAAGAATGTTTTTGCAACTTTATAAAAATAAAAATATAATCGTGAGTGTTAATAATTATAATTAAACATTTGATTATTGAATTTTATAAAAATTGAAAATAATTCAATTCCTAAGAAGAATTTTATTATATTTATAAAAATAATTGATTTGTTTCGAAAGATTTATTAAAATTTTAGAAACTAATTTAATTCTTTCGAAAAATTTTATTAAAAATTAAAAGAAATTCAAATCTTCTGTGAAATTTTATTAATAATAATTGAACATTTGCAAAGATTTTAATATTTCAAAAAATAATTGAATCATTTCGAAGAATTTATTAAAATTTTAGAAAGTGAATAAATTCTTTCGTGAAATTTTATTAAAATTTGATTGAAAATTATTGAATTTTGAAAAGAAATTTATTTTTTATAAAAATAATTGAATTCTTCCGAAGAATGTTATTATTTATGAAAAAAAATTGATTTCTTGCGAAGAATTTTACTATTTATAAAAATAATTAAATTCTAGCGAAGAATTTTATTAAACATTTTTTAAAATCCTATAATTAAATTCTTTAGTAGAATTTTTTTGAATTTTTGTAAAATAATAGAGTTTCTTTAATAATTTTAATTGAAAATTTTGAAAGTAATTGAAATTTATGAACAATTTCTTTCAAATTTTTAAAATAATTTAAGTTTTTCTAAAGTAATATAATTTATTCAAGAAATTTTATTAAAATATAGAAAATAATTAAATTCTTTCAAAGAATATAGATACTATTTAATGTTTTGACAATAAATAAATTCTTTGAAAAAATTTGTTTAATTTATTGAATATAATTGATTTTGTTAATAATTATAATAAATAATTTTACTATTATAATTTTATTAAAATTATTTATTGAAAATTAAACTTTTTCAAATAATTGTATTAGAATTTTTGTAAATAATTTAATTCTTTTGAAGAATTTCTTTAAGTTTTTTTGAAAATAATGTAATTTCTTGAATAATTTTCAATGAAAATTTTGAAAATAATTGAATTAAACAAAGAATGTTTTTGCGACTTTATAAAAATATAATCCTGTGTGTTAATAATTATAATTAAACATTTGATTATTGAATTTTATGAAAATTGAAAATAATTCAATTCCTGAGAAGAATTTTATTATTTATAAAAATAATTGAATTGTTTCAAAGGATTTATTAAAATTTTAGAAACTCTTATTTAATTCTTACGAAAAATTTTATTAAAAATTTTAAAAAATTCAATTCTTTTGTAAAATTTTATTAATAATAATTGAACTTTTGCAAAGATTTTAATATTTAAAAAAATAATTGAATCGTTTTGAAGGATTTATTAAAATTTTAGAAAATAATTGAGCTGCCGGATCAAAGAAGGGCACATAACCTATTTGAATTACATTGGTTATGTGCCCTTCTTTGATCCGGCAGCTCAATTGAATTCTTTCGAATAATTTTTTGAAAAATTAAAAAAAATTCAATTCTTTTGTTAAATTTTATTGATAATAACTGAATTTTTGCAAAGATTTTAATATTTTAAAAAATAATTGAATTTTTTCGAAGAATTTATTAAAATTTTTGAAAGTAATTAAATTCTTTCTTGAAATATTTAACAAATTTTATTGAAACTAATTGAATTTTTAAAAAAAAATTTATTTATTTATAAAAACAATTGGATTCATCCGAAGAATGTTATTATTTATGAAAATAATTGAATTCTTGCGAAGAATTATATTAAAATTTTTGAAAATATAAACAATGATAATAATTAATTATGAACTTAATAAGAAAATTTTTTTAATTTTGATTATGAAATTACTCAAAACTTTATATTTTAATAATAAAAAATTTTGTAATAAATAATTCATATTAATAATAAATATTATGAATAATAATTATCTTAAAAACTATTCGTTAATTCACTTTAATTAGAAAAAATGTTTCGTTTTAAAATTTTTATATAGTATAATATTGACAAAAAATACAGTTAAACCTTTTTAAGTGAGCGATTGTACAATTGAACACCTCTTTAGACTGTAATTATTTATTTATATTTAGTTAGAAAAATATTTCGTTTTGATTAAATAAAATTGTACAGTTGAACCTCTTTGTATCATTAGTTATTTATATTTTAAAAAAATCTTCCCTTTGGTTATCGAAACTAAGGTACAGTTAAACGTCTTTATTAAGAGAATGATATTAGTTATTGGCACTTAATTAAAAAAATATTTTCGTTTCAATAAAAAAAATACAGTTAAACCTCTTTAAATGAGTAACTGTACAGTCGAACTCCTTTAGAATATTATTTATTTGTGTTTAGCTAGAAAAATATTTCGTTTCGATTAAAAAACAGAATTGTACAGTTGAATCTTTTTGTATTGTTATTTATTTAATATTTTGAAAATTTTTTTTGTTTTGGTATTGAAAAAAATTGTACAGTTGAACCCCCTTAAGGGAAGGATATTATTTATTGGCACTTATTTAGAAAAAATATTTGTTCTGTTAAAAGAAACTACAGTAGAATCTCTTTAGAGCGAAAATTATTTATTTATATTCATCTGCACAAATTTTTCATTTTAATTTAAATAAGTACTACAGTAGAACCTTTCCTAGCGAACTTTTTCGCTTTTCAGATTTTTTAAAGAGGTAAAAAGTGCAAAAAAACCAAGTTACGTTTAGAAAAACTGTGAATTTAATATAAAGTGTAATCACTTTCGAAAAAAGTGATTAAAATAATAGAGAAAAATAGAATCCACGGGAGGTCCGACTGTAGAGACAATTTTTCGTATAATTTGTAAATAAAAATAAATTATTTCTTAATTTAAAATTAAACACAGTAACATTTACATTATCCATCACTTTTCTAACGCAACTTGATGTTTAATATATTTACCGAAAATGATAAATATTTTGAAAAGTGTTTTGAGAGTTTTAACTGTAATGCATATTTTTATTTATTTATTTCTTAAAAACCTTAAGTAACAACAAAAAAAAAATTATAAAGATAATGTTTGTCACATAAATTTATATACAAGAAAAAAAAATAATTTTTATTTTGGAAAGAGAAGCAAGAAAAGACAGAAAAAAAAGTTACGCACTATTATTGATAAAATTACGTAATTTTACATCAGGTGAAAACAAATTTCTATGCAAATTTCAAATACTGATAATTTTATATATATTTTTAGAATAAATTCAGTTCCAAAATTAATTCTCATTCCTCTCAGTCGAGAGCCATTTATAGGCAAAACGTTATAAGAGTTCCATAATCTTTCAAAAAAATAAAAATTCATTGGGAAATTTTTTTCTTAAATGTTAAATACCTCTTTCTAACTTGATTTGAGATTTTTGTTTATTATATTTTCTTTTATATATTATAATATATATTTATATATTATTACTCAAAAATATATTTTTGAAATTTTTTAAACAAAATTTTAAAAAAATTGAATGAAAGTGAAAGAAAAATTTGTATTAAAAATAAGAACATTTTTTTTTCTTTTTTTTTTGAGAGAGAGAGAGAGAGAATTGCAATAAACGAACCTGCATTTTCGCGGTGACTAAATCTGCAATGTGACGTCGATCTTCTTCCTGAGAGTCACCCATTAACGACAGAGCGCTATCATTAACTTCAATCATGTATTCCTTTCCATCTTTTCCGACTAAAAGTTCAATAGCACAAATATCCAAACCGCCGAAAAGTAGCGCCACGTGATCCACCCACGCGCGATGTCTTTCAGTCACCGCGAGTTGTTCTAGCATGGCAGATCCGGTATTAGATTTCCAATTTCCACTGATGCTCTTGCGCCTGGAATTCCAAAGAAATCCTCCTTTATAAACAATTAATATTAATTGCTCATTAGAAATAATTAATTATTATAATTCATTAATTATCTACTAAATTTAAATAATTAATTATTATAATTCATTAATTATCTACTAAATTTAAATAATTAATTATTATAAATCATTAATTACTAAATTTAAATAATTAATTATTAAAAATCATTAATTACTAAATTTAAAAAATTAATTATTATAAATCATTAATTACTAAATATAAATAATTAATCATTATAAATCATTAATTACTAAAAATAAATAATTAATTATTATTAATCATTAATTACTAAATATAAATAATTAATTATTATAAATCATTAATTACTAAAAATAAATAATTAATGACTATTCATAAATTATTAATTACTAAATTTAAATAATAAATTATTAATTTATTATAAATCATTAATTACTAACTATAAACAATTAATTACTGATTATGAATTATTGATTACTAATTACGTAGTTTTGATAACTAATTAGTAATTTTAAATTATTAATTACTAATCACAAAGCTTTGATTACTAATTAGTAATTATAAATTATTAATTTCTAATTATAAATATTGAAATAGAAATAATTAATTAGTATAGGTATAAATAAAGGTATAAATAAATAGGTATTAATTTTCTCTAAAATCGCTAATAATTATAAAAAATGTATTTTTGCTATTAATCATCAACACGATAAAAGAATTCAATTATTTTTTAAAAAAAATTATAAAATTCATCCAAAATTCAATTATTTTCATAAATAATAAAATTTCGACAGGAATTCAATTAATTTAGAATAGAATTTTTAAAAAACTTTCGAAAAAATCAATTATTTAACAACATTTTTATACAATTCTTCACAATAATTCAATTACTTTCACTAATAATATTTTTCATGAAAATTCAATTTTAAAAAAAAAATTTTTGACAAAATTCTAAGCAAGTATTCAATTATTTTCATAAATAATAAAACTTATAGAAGAATTTCAATTATTTTTAATACTATTTTAAATAAATTAATCGAAAAATTCAGTTATTTTCTCAAATAAAATTTTCCAGAAGAATTCAATTATTTAAAATAAAATTTTCATAAAATTTATTATGTTTCGAAAAATTAATTAATTAAAATAATGTTTATTAAAATTTTTATGAAGAATTTAATTATTTTCAAAAATAACAAAATTTTTCACAGAATTTCAATTCTTTTGAATCATTTTAATAAAATTTTTCGCAATAATTCAATTATTTTCATACATAATAAAATTCTTCTCTGAAATTCAATTATTTTTGAAAATTTTAATAAAATTCTTTGCAACTATTCAATTGTTTTCATGGCAGAAATTCATGGCAGGATTTCAATTATTTTTAATACAATTTTTCAGGAATTGATCAAAAAATGTAATTATTCTTAAAAAAATTAATTTCAATTCCTTGAAAAAATCAATTATTTAAAAAAATGTTTTTTTAAAGTCTTTGGAAGAATTCAATTATTTACAAAAATATTAGAATTTTTAGCAGGAATTAAATTATTTTCAAATATTATAATATAATTGTTTGAAAGAAATCAATTATTTTAAATACAATTTTAATTAAATTTTTTCAAATAATTCAATTATTCTTTTAGATTTTAATGCAATTCCTCCCAAGAATTCAATTATTTGCATAAATAATTCTTCGAAAGAATTCAATTATTAAAGATAAATAAGAAAATTATTCCCGAAAATACAATTATTTTGAGGTATTTTAATAAAATTCATTGCAATATTTAATTATTTTTATAAATAGCCATATTTATCACAAGAATTCAATTATTTTTAAAAGTAATAAATTTCTTCTTGGAAATTCAATTATTTAAAAAAATTCCAATAAAATCGTTCGCAAGAGTGCAATTATTTTCATAAATAATAAAATGCTTTTTAAATTTTTAATTAAATTCCTGTGGAATTTTTATTATTTTTGAAAATAATTAAATATGTTTGTGTACAATTTTATTAAAAAAATTTTTTTTTTAAATTGAATTCTTTTTGGAAAATTATTAAAATATTAGATATTGAAAATAATTGAAATGAGAAAAATTTTTGAAAATAATTGAAATTAGGACAAGAATATTGTCATTTTTTAAAGTAATTCAAAAAGAATTTTGTTATTTACAAATATAGTTGGGATTTTGACGAGAATTTTTTTTTTAATTTTGAACATAATTGAATTTTATGAGAAGAATTTTATTATACTTTTGAAAATAATTGAATTTCTGCAATTCTTTTCAAAATAATTGCAGAAATTATTTCTCCAAAATTGAATTTTTTTTACTATTTGCAACAAAAATTTGAATTAAAAATTTTTAAATTCTATTATTTTTAAAATTTGTAATATTATTTTGAAATGTAAGTAAGAAGTTAGACTCGCGCTTAAGCGCGCAAATTGTTGCTAGTCGTTAATAATTATAAAAAATTTACTTTTTCCATTGACCACCAGTTTTCATTTAGTCGAATATTTGGCCGAATTTAGTTTTTAATAAAAATTCTCTTCGAATTCAGTTAAATAGAAATTCGTCATAATTTGAAATGTAAATAAATAAGTAAAAAATAAATATAAATAAACGATAAAAAGATAATAAATAGATTGTAAATAATTAATAAATAAATAAAAACTAGAAATTGATAATAAATAATAAAGATGTAAATAATTAAATAATTAGTTGACAATAAAAAGATAGTAAAGAAAAAAAATAGATAATAAATAAATAATAAATTAAATAGTTCCAAAATCAATACAAATTCCTCCCTCTGGAGCAAACATAAAATAAAATAAAAAGTTACGACCAAAATTTACGATTCTCAATATTTTGCTCGACGCTACGTATATATGTTTAACAATAAAAAACATTTTACTATATGGGGTTGTAAATAATTGTTAAATAGAGAAGTTATTGCCCTTGAATTCTACATAAACGAATACGTGTTAGTTCGCATGTATATGAGATATATATAATAGAGAAAGATGGCATTGTTCTAAGCACGTACATAAAAGCCTTGTAGTTGTTTCCAATCTTCTGAACATGAACGTCATACTTGGTGTCAATGTACGGTTCGGAAGTACAATAGGCATTCGTCATTGCTGCTAATGAAGAAAGATCTAAAAATTCTTGACTTGTCTCTGCTCGAGCTTTTCCAATACCGCCATGTGCATGTCCTAATTTTATCACCGCTGGATATCGACTCGCGTTCACCTGCAACGAAAAATGAGAAAAAAATTATTTTATTCATTAATTTTTAACAATTATTTATTTTGTTTATTATTATGTTTATTACTTATTTATTTTGTTACTTATTTATTTTTTGTATTAATTTTTTTAATTCTCAATTATTTATTTTATTTATTTTATTTATTAATTTTATTAATTACATATTTATTTAATTAATTTTACGAATTATTTACTTTACGTAACAATTAAAATTCTAAAACATATTTTGAAAAATCGATTTTTCCAAAAATACCGCAAATTGCCAAACTGGGAAGACTCGAACCTCAGACCCTGAGTTCCGTACGCTGCGCCTTAGCGATTATGGCTATCGTCAACTTTTTTTTTTTTGTACACTTTTTTCCTCAACGAAATTCAACGAATTTTTTTCTCCTCCCCCCTTTTGTTCACACATTTTTTTCTCCCCACAAAATCAAAAATAGAATTCTCCAAAATATGCAATATAATAATATACAAAAAAATATGCTTTCTTCCCCTTTTTCTCATTATTTGTTGATTTCCAGCTTTTCCACAGAATTTTGAAGTGTTTTTCATATACAAAATTTTTTTTTTTTTTGCACTTATATAAGCAAGTGCCCTCAATCTTGTTGTGAAGGAAAAAAGAAAGAATGAAGAGAAGAAAAATGTTAAAACCCACGTAAGAAATGTTTGAGTAAATAGTGCGAGTATTGAGAAGTGAATGGACCAATGTTGAAAAAAAAATGAGGAAAAAAAAAATGTGAGCGAACACCGCGATGATAGAGTTGAGAGAGAGAGAGGGGGGAGGGGAGGGGATAGGAGATTCAAACAAAGTTGGAGAGGAAGATGATGATGTGAGGACCGTATCACAAGAAGCAAAGCTGCCAATTTCGCTGAAGAAGCGCGCGAGAGAGAGTTCATGACGAGTGACTCGATCTTTTCTTTTTTATGACGTGCCTCATAATAACGCGTTTCAAAAACGGTTCGTTTGTTTATTTATTTATTATTCAAATTATTTGGAAAATTATTTTTCAATTGTTATTTGGTGTCGTGAAAGTTCAATAAATAAAAATAAATATTGCAACAATAAATTATGATTTAATGCTGCTGCTAAATAAATAAAATAAGAAACAATAATACTAATGGTAAACAATAAAAATAATAATAATAATAATAATAATGATAATAATAATAATAAACAATAAAAAGAATACAAAAAGTAAACAATAAAAATAATACTAATAATAAACAATAAAAATAATATTAATAATAAACAATAAAAATAACACTAATAATAAATAATTTCGCTGCCAATTCGGTAATAATACAATAAAAAATTAAATGCCTAAAATTAATTAAAAAGTTAATAAACAAATAGAATAAACAAATGGAATAATTTAATAACGAAACAGAGTAAACAAATAATTATCGGTTATTAAAAATAACAAAAAACTGAAGAAAGTAAATAAATAAACAAATTATATTATAATTAGTATTATAATTAATAGAAAATATATTATAATTTAATATTTGAGAAATAAATAAAATATTGTTACTAATTATTGTTACTAATAAAATAAAAATAATAATAAATTAATTAACAAAAAATAGTTGGCAAATAATTAAAACAACAAAAATAGGAAAAAATAAATAAACAATTACTAAATAACTAAACAAATAGAAAAAAATGAATAAAATGACAATAATTAATAAACAAATAGAATAAACAAAATAAATTAATAACTTATGTGGGAATAGAGTAAACAAATATTTGATAATTCAGGAAAACATAAAAATAACCAATAAAGGAAGAAAATTAATAAATACTTTATAAATAAATAAAATAGATTGTTGCTAATAAAATAAATAAAAAGAAAATAAATTAATTAATAGAAAATAGTTGCGGCAAATAAATAAAGTAACAAAAATTTGCATAAAATAAAGAGAAAATTAATAAACAAATAAAAGAAACGAATAAAATGCAAATAATTAATAAACAAATATAATAAACAAATATAGTAAACAAATTTAATAAACTAAGAACTAATAAAGAAACAGTAAAAAAATAATTAATAATTGAAGATAATATAAAAATAACCAATGAGGGAAAAAATAAATCAATTAATAAATAAATAAAATAAATTGTTACTATAATAAAATAAAAAAATGTTATAAATAAAATAAAAAATTGTTACTAATAAAATAATTAAAAATAATAAAAAATAATTAATCAAAAATAGCTTCGGCAAATGAATAAAGTACCAAAAATAATTCAACAAAATAGTGAGTTAATTATAACAAAAAGTTAAAAAATAAAAAAAATTTCGATAAAATAATTTTCAAAAAGTGTAATTTTGTTTTCCAAGTAGTGATAAAATTATTTGTTCCCATTTCTAGAATTTTTTTGGTTTTTTCTCAATATAATTAATTATACAGCCTTTTAAAAATACAATTTTCAAATTAGGAAATTCACTTTAAATTTTTATGAAATAATATGAAATAATTTTCTTAAATTACCTATATAATTAAAGTCTCATTTAAAATAAGAAGTTTTCCTCAGAATAATTTATTTTCTTATCAAAATAAATAAAAGCAACTTGTTAGTTTTTTTTTCTAATAAAATGTATTTCTTGTATTTTCTACTTGTATGTATATATTTAGATATAAAATATGCGGAGTAATTACTGAGCAAGTTTGATAACGAAGAAATTCCCTCTTGTTAGTGTCAGAAGTAGATTAACAGAAGTAAGTCGAGTAATTATGATTAATCATGATTTATTGATATTTTAGTGCTCAAAATCGAAATCAGAAATGAATCAGTGAATTATTTTATACGTGAAAATGTGCTTTTCACTTCATTTTCACTTAATAGTCTGGTGACGATTATTTAAATTATTTATAAATTTATTCATTTTTTTCAAGTCTGTATAAATAAATAATCAACAATTGGGAGAAGAAATAAATAAATTGTATTTTTCTAAACATTTATAAATTATTGAAAAAAAAATTTTTTTATTCAAATAACAATCATTTAAAGAACAATTATTTGAATAATTTTTTAATTCAAATAACAATTATTTGCAATTATTTAAATAACGATTATTTAAATAAAAATTAAACTGAAAAATATTCAGTAATCGAAAAATAAAACTATAATAAAAATAATTATATTTAACAATAAATTTATTATAAATTTTTAAATTTATTTAACAATAAATTTATTATGTATTTCTAATTTATTTAACAATAAATAATTATAAAAATCAAAATAAAGAATATTCAGTATTTGAAAATTAAAACCTCGAATAAAACTAAGCTAAACTAAAACTAATTAAAAATTTATTGTAATAATATTATTATTTAATATAATATTTATTAATAATATTGTTAATAATACAATAAATAAAAATATATCTAAACTAAAGGAAATATGTAAAAAATTTGGTTTTAATATTGTTTTTCTGTTATTTTCCTAATGCTTTATTGTTGCATTTTTTCAAAATTATGAAAAAGTGACTACGTGACAAAAAAAAGTGAAAATTAAAAATATTTAAATATATTTAAATATTTAAAAATGTTTTTCTTTTAAAGTAGTAAAATGTGTCTAATTTTATAAAATTTTTTTACATTTTCCTCTTCTTTTATAAATGTTTATGTGATAAAAAAACAGTTTTGTTTATTATTTTCAGTTGTCGCCAATAATGTTCACGTGTATTTTTGCTAATGTTTAAAAAAAAACAAATTTCATCACATTTTCAAGGTGAGTACCTATCGGCGTTTTTAATTTTCAAACAAATAATACATTTATTAAATCAATATACACATAAAAATGTTTATTCATATTGGAATTATTTATTATCGAAAAAAAGAGAAAGAAGAAAAATACCAGTTTTATTAAATATATATGTATTTTGAGGAAAATTTTATCCAATATATTTGATTAAATTTTTCTGGTTTTTTTTTGCAGTTATATTATTTTTTTATTGCGAGGAAAAATATTATAAATTATTATTAAAATGCAAATAATTTGAATAGAATAAATTCACTTGTGCGATAGGAAAAAAATACGCAATTAAATTGTTAATAAAATATTGAAGTAGAAAAATTAATTTCACATTTAAATAAATTGATATATAGACGAAAAAAAATTATCTTAGTCAATAAATATCTAGAGGAAAAAATATCTCAAAAAATAAGTATCATAATAAATAGGTACCTAAAAAAAGATAATCTGTAAATAAATAAATATCTCTAAATAAAAAAATACCAAAATCAATAAATTCCTAAATAAATATGTAAATAAATAAATATCTAAATAAAGAAATACCAAAATCAATAAATTCCTAAATAAATAAATATGTAAATAAATAAATATCTAAACAAAAAAATACCCAAATCAATAAATTCCTAAATAAATAAACATAAAAATAAATAAATACCTAAATAAACAAATATGTAAATAAATAAATATCTAAATAAATAAAATTTAACAAAATTAAATGGACCGCGGAAAAAATTAATTTTCAAATAATAATAAGGAAGATGCAATATTATTTTTATTCCCCTCCCTCTTTAATAAATAAACAAGGAAAATTTGAAGAAATTTACCAAAAATTCGAAAAAAAAATAATCAAATTCTTTTGATTAAAAAATAACAAGCAATATTAACATAAAAATTACATATGTGAATTTACTGATGCAAGCTCACGAGCGTATATAAGAGATTGTGGTCCAGAATATAATAGCGGTATTACGAAGGAACTGGGGCAGTCTTGCTTTGACTCGCGCCTTAGACGTTCCTACCTGATTTATATATTTTCATTTCTTCATTTTTTTTTTTATTCAAAATTATAATTTCAAATAAATTTTTCTGATTTAGTGAATTTTCGTGTTACAGTGAGTGTACATTATATATATGTGATTTTTTTTTTTGAGAATTTATTTCTATCAAAAATAAATAAGTGTCCCTCGCACGTATATTAAACTCCCATTGGGAGAGAATTCATTTGGGAAAGGTCAGTAATTTTATGTATGACAACAATATAAATAGTAATAAATAAATAAAAATATTTGATAATAAACTACATAAATAATTAATATTTAGCAATTAATAAATAATTAATAATCTCTCAATAATTTATTTAGGTTGTAAATAAAAATTATTTTTAAATTTGTATTTTCATATTTTCGAAAAACGTCGACTTGGGGTTATTAATAATTTATTTAATATGTTTTGTAATTTATATAACTAAATATGTTATTTCAATGGGCAAACATAATATTTACATATAATTTCAATATTTGTAATTTGTCATTTTCGATTAATTATGTTTGCTCTCCCTGGCATACGCAGAGTTCGAGGATTTATGTACTTAAACTTTGGCTTGTCATAATAATAATAATATAAAATAATAATAATAAAAAAAAATAATTTTATAAAATAATAATAATATTATTTTGTTAAAATAATAAAAATAGTCTTTAATATTGTAATTATTAATAATAATTTTTTTCTTATTATTATTATTACAAAAATAATTCTAAGTAATTTTTATTTATTTCCTCCATATTTTATTTTGTAGATGTTTACATACTTTTTAATTTTAATAACAAATATTATTTATTATTTCTACACGCTTTAAAATTTTAATTAATAAAAATGTTTACTAATTTAAATTAGTGCCCGACTTTTTGCTTTTGAATTTGTAAATTTATAATTAAATTAGTGAATTAAATTAGTAAATTACTAATAAATAGTAATTCCTACTAATTTATTAGTAAAATTGAGTATTAATTTTACTAAATAGTAAATTTTATTAATACTAATTAGTAAATTTTATTAATATTAATTAGTAAATTAATACCTTAATTATAATTAGTAAATTGTACTAATAAATCGTGATTTCTACTAATTACTAAGTTAGTAAACATTTTTACTAATTCAAAAATTTAAAGAGCATTATGTTATTCTTATTATTATTTTTGTCTGGTATATTTGTTAAATAAATACATTATTTTTATTATTAACGTCGTGTGAATAATATAATTATTATCATCATTATAAACTAATAAAAAATTTTTTTGTTAATAAACAAAACAGAATTGAAATATTTTTTAAGTGTAGAGTTTAGTGTAAAGTATAAAATTTAATTCTTTAGTCGAAAATTTAATTCTTTGGCAGAAAATTTAATTCTCTAGTGGAAAATTTAATTCTTTAGTGGAAAATTTTACTCTCTAGTGGAAAATTAAATTCTTTACTGGAAAATTAAATTCTTTAGTGGAAAATTTAATTCTTTAATAGAAAATTTTATTTTCTAGAGGAAAATTTAAATTTTCACTAAAGAATAAAATTTTTCACTGAAGAATGAAATTTTCCACTAAAGAATTAATTATTTATTTGTTGGAAAATTTAATTCTCCAGTGAACAATTTTATTTTTTAGTGAAAATTGAATTTTTTTAATATAATTCTTAATTCTATAGTGTAAAGTTTAATTAAAATCTATTAAACTAATTGTCCAATGGAATTTAATTAAACATTTTTTTTTCAAAGGAGAAAGAAAATATAAAAGAGAAGAAATTGTTCATTAGTTGAGTCCTGATTTTTCGCAGGACACTTTTTATTAAATTCTGGTACTTCTATAGTTAAAGGAAATTGCAAGTAGAAGGGGGGGGGACTTCATCTTTTACAAGTGATAATTTCCGTTCATGACTTAAACTACTCCGGTGTTGAAATGAGACTCTATAGCAAAAGTTTCATTAAAGATTTCAATTTCAAGGAAATATTAACAAATATCCCTTCTCCATAAACTTGTTAATTGCCCTCTTTTTGTAAATATAAAACAATAGAAAAGTGTCTTTAAAATATTATTATTATAAAAAAAATATTGCTTGGAATTTAACGGAAAAAGTGTCAAATAAAAATTATTATTATTATTATTTTATTATTATTATTATTATTATTATTATTATTATTATTATTATTATTATTATTATTATTATTATTATTATTATTATTATTATTATTATTATTATTATTATTATTATATTTTTATTATTATTATTGTTATTATTATTATTAATTCTTGTTATTGTTATTATTATATTATTTCCCTTCTTATAAATTGCAAAAAAAAAATTATTTCACAATTTATAAAAGGCGAAATATTCTTTAGAAAAAAAAATTAATTATTTAATAATAACGCAATGGAAACTTTATCAATTATTCAAAACTAGCGAAATGGATTTTTGGAAAAAAAATTTAAGCACGACAAAATTAATTAAAAAATATTCCTTGAAAAAATGTTAATAAAATAAAGAGAGAAATATTTACAAGTCAAAGAATTCTAAAACTTTGGCAAAAAAAAATTATTCCTCTCCGATCATAATAATTAATTAAAAATAAAATTCCTGATGTGGGGGGTCGACTATAAATTTTCCCCTCAAGACATGATGTAATCATTATAATTTTATAATTATATATCTTCTGCTTCTTGAATTCAGATTATAAAGGTGATTCATTATGCGAATCTGGAACTCGGAACAATTCGCAACTAATTTTATCACCTAATTTTCTTTTCGCCTCCCAAACATTATTCACTTTTATTAGCAAGCCGGGTAATAAATATAAACAATCATTAAATAAATAGCAAAAGAGAGAAAAAAATATAGAAAAATGATAATATTATTTTTTTTGAAGACTTTTCAGTCATATTTCATTTTTTATTTTAAATTTAAAAAAAAAAAATTTTTTTAAATTTAAAAAAAGATTTTAATTTTAATTTAAAAAAAAAATTAAATTTGACTGAAAAGCTTTATAAATTTACTCACATTAAATATTGAACGGTGACTAAATTCATGAAAATACAAATACAATTTAATTGACTCAAGTAAAAATTATTTGATGCAAGTAAATATTTATTTGAATCAAATAATTTTTTTTCAGTGTAGCTAATTATAATATAATAATGAAATTAATTATAAATATAATAATAATAATAACAACAACAATAGGTAATATTAGTGACAATAATAATAATAATATTAAAAATAAACAAAACAGTTCAAAGAATAATTTTTCTATTTATTATTTTGTTTATAATATTTTCCATAATAAAAATAAAATTTCAAGAAAGTGGATGAATAATCAAAAATAAAATGAAACTTAATCTTTATTTTCGTGTTAATTGTAATAAAATTAAAAAAATTAGATTTAATGAAAAAATCATTTTTTCATTAAGAATAATAAATGTGAAAAAAATAATAAATACAATAATGAAATTAACGAAAAATACAATAAAAGTAATTAATTTAATAATTCAATAATTATAAAAAAGAAATTTATTTTGAAGTTAAAAAACAACCGTTTATAATAATAAATTTTGAGAAATAAAAAATAAAAATCCGGTCTAATATGAAAATTCGATTCAAATTAGAAATTCTAGATTTACTTTGAATTTCGTATTAATAATTGCTATTATTTATTTATTTAATTACTTATTTATTTGGTTATTTCTTTACTTAAATATATTTATTTATTTATTTACTTATTTTCTTACTTATTTGTTTACTTATTTATTTACATATTTGTTTATTTATTTGCATATTTGTTTATTTATTTATTTACTTATTTATTTACATATTTGTTTATTTATTTACTTATTTTTTTATTTACATATTTCTTTATTTAATTATTTAAATTCCAGACGTTTTTACAGTTACTAAAAAAAAAGTATTAAAAAAAAAAAAATGAGAAAACAGCTTTTTTTCTCCTTCTCAACTATTTTTGAAAGGTGTAAAAATTAATTTGTGTTGAATTTTCTTCAAGTGGTACTTTAAGCACATATGTATAATATGAATCTGCGTAATTCTGACCTTGACCCTGAGAGTCCCTATGGGCTTCTCACATTCCAATGTAACGCAACAAACGATGGAGTAACCATACATACGTCCTCACATACGTACAACCACAAAAAAAACACACATGTAGAAAAAAAAATCGTCGTTAGGATTTTTGATCACAAGAATTACACACATAAGAATAAAGTAGATTTCAGGGTCTCTCACGTTTGATATATTGCGTCTAATCAACTTTAATGATAATTTATACATACTCGTGTGTACTTTATTCATAAATAATTGGCTGATTATTTTTATTTCTTTTTTAAATTTTTCACTACTCTAATATTGCATTTTATTGTTCTTTAAATTTATTCTTCTTAATTCAAAAAAATGTGTCGTGTCTCATTTTTTAGTTTGCTATTTTTTTTCTTTTTTTTATTTGCAAAAAAGTAATGTCATTGAATTTTTTTAAATTTATTTATTTCTTAAAAGTCAATTTTATTTATATATTTGTTTATATTTTCTTTCATTTTTCTCTATATTTGGATTTTATTTTTGTTTGCAGTTTATATATTTTTATTATAGTTTATGTTTTTTTGTACAATTTATATTTATAGTTTATTTATTTTTGTTGTTTCTATTTTGTTTTAATTTTTTTGTTTTGTTTGTATTTCGTTTTCATTTTGTTTGTATTTTTAATTTATTTCTATTTTTGTTTCTATTTTTGTTTTTACCTTTGTCAATATTTTTTTCTTATGTTTTTGTTTATATTTTGTTTATACTTTCATTTGTATTTTGTTCATATTTTTATTTATATTTTTATTGAATTCTGTTTTTACTTTTATTTTATTTATGTATTTTTGTATATTTCATTATTTTGTGAACATTTTTCCACTTTTGAAAGTAAAAACCTAATATTATGTTTAGTTATCTCATAAAAATATTTTTTCAAATAATAAATGAATTTTTTATTTCATAAAATACTTTTTTCTATAAAATATTTTTTGTTTTCTTTATTTAATTATTATTTTTTGAATAAAATACAATTGTTTATTAATTAATTTACTAAAATACACTATTTGTTTGCTATATTTTATTTTCTAAAATACAATTTGTTTATTAATTTATTTACTAAAATACTATTTGTTTATAATTTCAATTAAATTAAATAAAATATCTACTATTTGTTAATAATTCTATTTAAATTAACAAAATACCATTTCTTTTATTATTTTATTAAATAAAATATTTCTCCTAATTTTTTTGTTCACTCAATAAAAAGAATTTTTTTTTTTTGTTTCAATACACGTATTGTGAAAAAGTGCTTGACCGCTTATTTCAAAACATTGATTTGCATAAATCCAGCGCATACTTTCATGACGATATTTTTATCGCATTTTAAGTTGAAAACTATTATGTAAATATGAATGATAATAATGAGACAGCAGACAAACTGATTCCATTGAGATGAGACGAGTATTTCATTCAAGTGTCACTCTATCTTTTGTTTGCATGCAAAATTTATAAACATTTTCTTTTTTTTTCACAAATGATAAGCACAAAATTTCTGCACACAAAATAAAGAATGAAACTTTTATCAAATGTGTTGTGAGAAGAAAAATTTTTGTTTTCAAAATAAAATACAAAGTTTATCGAAAAAAATTATTTATTCATACATTTGTTTATTTTTTAATTTATTTATCTATTTATTTATTTAGTTTTTAATTTATTTCTCTATTTATTTATTCAAAAATTTATTTACTTAATTTATTTCTCTATTTGTTTATCCACAAATTTATTTAGTTCTTAATTTATCTCTCCATTTATTTATTCACAAGTTTATTTATTTATTTAATTTATTTCTCTATTTGTTTATTCACAAATTTATTTATTTTTTAATTTATTCACAAATTTTTTTAGTTCTTAATTTATTTCTCTATTTATTTATTCACAAATTTATTTATTCACAAATTTATTTACTTCCTAAAATAAACGTAGGAAATAAATGAACAGAAAAAATTCCAAGCGGATTCGAACCTACGACCCACGTTACAGAAAGTGTGAGAGCCTTAACGACTACGACCACCGCGAACAATTTTTCGGCAAACATTTTTTTTTTTTAACAAATTCACAAAAATTGACGGTAAATTGCTAACTTGGGGGGTATTTTCAGACGAACGGAGACAACTGAGAAAATTTATGTTCCTTTTGCAATAAAAAGTAGAGAAACAATAAAAAGAAAAAAATTAATACAACTAAAGTGAGAAATGATCAATTCTTCTTTGTTTTTTCTCCATTCTCTCTCGTCTCGCATTGTTTTCCAATTGAAGAAGCGCTTTCAGTGAAAGGAAATTTGAAGCCTGATATATTCCAAGTATAGTAATTGGACTCTTTGAAAAGTAACTCTTTGAAATCTGTATATATAGTATATAGGTGCATATATATGTATTACCTTACGGTGCGCTCTTTATTGCAAGGTACCAGGCGCATTTGTCAGCTCTAATAATAGATGAATACGATGTTTAGTTGTGAAAGTTTATTTCAGAGAGCGTTTTAAAATTGACCAAAAATTTAAAAAGGTGAATGTCCTCTTAGCAAAAATATTGGTTCATAAATTTTTCAATATTGAACAAATTTTTTTTGTATTTTTTTTTTTTTTTAATTTTTTTTTAACAAAAAATAAATTTTTAATCAGAAGGAAACGATGCGAGAGAGAAAGAAAGAGAGAAATGTCTGGTTTTCAGTCAAAACATTAGCTCATCGTTTTCTGTGCTTCCAACATTGTTTACTTATTTACTTGACCATTATTTACTCACTGCTCTTGTTTCTTTTTACGTTTTCGCTTCGAAAAAAATTGCTTCTCATAAGAAATTCGTTGGAAATGTATGTGAGCAAGATAAAAGTGCATCATCATTTCAAATGAAATATTCTCTACTCGTTTTTAGTAAATATGCATTTGCTTTTTAAATATTTTTTAGGAATTTGCTCTACCCACTCGTGACCACTTTTTTTTCAATTATATTTCAATCCTGAATTTTTCCTTTCTTTTTCATCTTCTTTCATTAATTTATAGTCGGTTCTAAAAGTGTATTTTTAAAAGAACAAATTTATGTTTATAAATTAAAAAAAAAAATTCTGTATAAAATGTTACAAAAAATTCTAGAAACATTTATTTTATAAAATTTGTGTTTAATTTATTTTGCAAAATTTGTGTTTGATAAATTTTGAAAAAAATAATTGTTTTATAAATTTTATACAAAATAATTTTTTTTATAAATTTTATACAGAATAATTTGTTTTATAAATTTTGTACCAACTGACATTTGTTTTAAATTAGTATAAAATTATTTATTAAAGAAATAATAAAATGAATTGTTTTATAAATTTTGTACGAACTAAAATTTGTTTTAAATTAGTATAAAATTATTTATTAAAAAAATAATAAAATTAATTGTTTTATAAATTTTGTACTAACTAAGATTTGTTTTAAATTAGTATAAAATTATTTATTAAAGAAATAATAAAAAATATGTAAATTGTTTTATGAGTTTTGTACGAAACAAAAATTTATTTGAAATTAGTTGAAAATTATTTTATAAAATTTGTATAGAATAATTTTTATTTGTAAAATTAATATAAAATTACTTGTCAAACAAATAATAAATTCAATAATTAAATGTTTTGTTTTAATATAAATTTTGTATAAAATTTTTTTCTATTTTTTTTTTTTTTTTTTTGATTTTATGTATTTTATTTTGTAAAATTAATATAAAAAAAAATTGTGACTGTGGGGAAAAGTACAAATAAATTAAAAAAAAATACAAAAAAAATAAAAAAAACTTAAAAAAAAAAATAAATAAATAAATAAAATAAAAATAAACTTAACCTGAATTTCATAAAACTTGTATAAAATAATTACTTTTCTAAGATTTATGTTAAATAATTTTTTTTTTAATTTTGCGTCAGAAATAATTTATTATTGTTATAAAATTGAATTATCATTTATTATAATAATATTTTGCAATTATTATTTTGTAAATAAAGAAAAATTCTAAATATTTGTGTATAAGAATTGTAAAAAAAATATTCAATATTTTCATAAAAGTATTTTTTTTGTTTGTTTAGTATCTCTAAATAATTGCATTCCATAGAGATTGGGAGATTTTTTTTTTTTTTGAAATACTTGATTTGAATTCATGGGTTGAAATTGATTAAAGGTCGCGAATATAAATGATTCATTGAAAGTGACTTCTCAGCAGAATTATATTATATTGTGCGAGAGCAGGTGATGGCGAGATTGAAGGAAAAAAGCAAATAATATTTAATTAAACGAGATGTTTTAAATTCAACCCAATCTCAAAGATGCATATATAATCAAAAGAGAACTGATATCAAATTTACATTTCATTTCAATAATATTGTGAGTCTGCAATCGATATAAGTTCTCACTAATTCACTTTTAATTAACTTCAAAAATTAATCTCTTAATTTTCATTCCTCAATTCAGTTTCCATATAAAGCTAATATAATATTGTAAAAATAATTGAAAATTAATTTTATACATTAGAATTTATTTTTGGAACGAGTTTCAAATATTTTTGGGAAAATTTTTTCTCAAAGTTCCCAAAGTTTTCGTGAAATTAAAGAGTGGCTAATTAACTGCATGTTTATTTGACCCCGGATATGGGGTAATAATGCGCAGTTTGAAGAAAGTTTTGCTGTAAATTTTTTTTCGACATTTTTTCAATTTAAAATAACTCGGACAGTGGAAAAATTATTTAAACTCTCTGGGTGGCTAATTTGCAAATATGATTGTTTTGCCCTGCAACTGGGGTAAAAATGTAATTTTATTGAATTTTGATGATTTTTTTTCCCTTTTTTCATTTTTTACACATTTTTTTTTTAAAAGAATAGAAAAATATTTTCTATGCAAATTTCAGGGAAAATTGATAAAGGGCTAATTTTTAAATAACCATTTGACCCCACTAACGGGGTAAAAATGTAATCAATCACTATTTTGTTTTTTTTCTTCCTTTTTTCGATTTCCTGACATTATGAACAATAAATAATAATACACAGTATTGACTGGTAGTAATAAAAAAGAATAGTGGAAATTTCGTCAAGGATAATTATTATAAAAAACTGTGTAAATATTGCTCGGTAAGCACTGTAAGCGAACGTTAACTGTTTCTACGTGCCGAGGCATACTTGATATCTTAAAGTATTTAATTTTTATTTTTATTTCAATTTCCGACTATGTCTGCAATTTACCGACGATTCACAGTAAATAATGAACCCTTTCGCCTTTTTATAAACATTGAGAAAGGAAATATTTTTGCCCCGCTTTCTAAAAATTATAATTATAAGTACACAAGTCTTTACGCGATAATATATTATTCTTTCTCAAGTTTTATTTGTTTTATAAATGGTCCTTAAAAGATATTAAAAATTATATTGAAGCTACTGCGAGAGCTACTGTATTTTGCTTGATTAAAATTTTTCTACTTTGTAAATTTAATTTATTTTTCTCTTATTTAATTATTATTATTGTTTATTTATATTTATTTATATTTATTTTCTTTGTTATTTTTTTACAATTGAAAAAAGTAAAAAGTATCCGAATTAAATCTACTTTGAGAAATATTAACTTTTTATTCGACGAGATATTTTCGATATTTCGCGTGGAAATTAATTACCAATTTTAATGTATAATTTTATCAATTACTTAAAGTGTTATTTTTGAATATATGTAAATACATCAGTTTAAAAAGACCTTCGGGAAGTTTGAGCACTTTCTACTTTCACCTTTACTTATCGAATACCATACATTATAAATTCATGACATTGCAATATTTGATTGTTTTTTTTTCTTTCACTGAAAAATTATTATTGCTCCTTACGATATAGTCATTGAAATCAATTTAAATATTTCGTTTGACTATATTAATCCAAAAAATTGCAAACCTTATTTTTAAATTGGAAAAAAAAATTCTCCTTTTAGTTTTAATTTCAAAAAATCTATTTGCTTTTCATTAATTTTTTAACTAATTTAATAATTAATTTCTTAACTAATTTAATAATTAATTTCTTAACTAATTTATTGCGAAAATTTTGAACTAATTTACTAATTAATTTTTAAACTAATTTATCGAGTAATTTGTTAAGTAATTAATTAATTAATTTTTATACTAATTCGTCGAGTAATTTTTAAATAAATTTATCGAGTAATTTGTTAACTAATTTATTAGTTAATTTTCATATTAATTTATCGAGTAATTTTTAAACTAATTTATTCAATAATTTTTAAAGTAATTTATCAAGTAATTTTTTAACTAATTTAATAATTAATTTTTTAAATAATTTATTATGTAATTATTATAGAAAATCAAAATTTAAAAGTCTTTTTGAAAATTTAAGATGAAAATTAACAGATAAAAAAAATATTAAAAAGTGACAAAATCAAAAATATATTTTTCTAAAAATTCCCTTTTCTTCCCCCCCCCCTTTTTTTCTCACCTGTCTCTATTTGACGATCAGATAAAACAATATAAATATATCGTTAAATACTCGCGAAGGGAATTTGAATTTTTCACGTGATTCACAATTGCAAATCTGAATACAAAATTTGCAAGGTGTGTTTTTTGTCATTATAGATGCGTCATAGTACGTGGAATTATTTACGCATTCTATACTCCAATAATATCTAAACGTCATTCTTAGCGTAAAAAGATGAAAATAAATTTGATAATTTACATAAGGATCTAATAATAATCATAATAAAGAAAAGAATTATAATTTGAAATCAGAAAATAGAGGGAAAAAAAGGAAAATAAATATATGCATTTAATATTTTTTATCTGAACGTCAATTTTCAAATAAAGGATGAAAATAAATTTTGTAAATTTTCCTAAAATAGTAAAAAATAATAAAATGATAATAACGATAAAATCAGTAAAAAAAAAAGGAATTTTGAAACCGGAAAAAAATAAAAATAATGCAAAATAGAATACAATGAAAATATATATCATCTCCATATAAGGAGAAAAATAATTTTTATTTATTTTTTCCCCAAGGAAGAACTTAATTTTTTTTATTCTCTGAGGAGGCATTGTTTATAATTGTAAACGGAATAAATAAATAAAAAGAAATAATAATAATTTAAAAATAATTCAAAAATTTGAAACAAAAAATATTGATAACAGAAAACAATAGAAAATAATAAAGAATACAACAATAGATTTACTACCCATTAAGAATTTATATCTGTTCTATTAAATTTAAAGAGGATTTAAATTTATTTAAAGGCGTAATGAAAGAACAATAAAACAAATAATTATTTAATTATTTGTTAACAAATTTTTAAATTATTTAAACAAATAATTATAATTTTATAAATCAAAATCAATATATTAATGAAAAAATTAATAGTTTATAATTAAATCATTAAAAATCAATCGAACCTTCATAATAAAAAAAAGTACCTAATAAATAATTAATAGAATAAAGTTAAATTAAAATAAAATAAAATAAAGTTAAATTAAAAAGAAATAATAAAATAAAGTTAAATTTAAAAAAAAAAAAAAAAATAAAAATTTCAGATGAAATTGTAAAAAAAGAAGATTACATAGGAATTATGAAAAAAAAAATTGTGAAAATAAACATTTTTATTAAATAAAGTGCAAATAGAGTTTAAAAAAAATGTAGAAAAAAAGTGATCTGTAAAATATACATATAAACGAGTGATGGATAAAAAAAAGAAATAAGGTCGCGGGCAAAATGGATTTGAATAACAAACTCGAAACGTGTCATTTGTTCTCACATTGCTTTTGTGGGTCGCCGTTTTTAGAGATTTATGATTAATAAACTTTTCAGTTTATATTGCGTGACAATTCAGAAAACAATTATAAAAAAACTCACTCACTCGTCGATTTTCGCTAAATTTCAATATTCAATTTCCACAAATCTATATAAAATTGACTATTATTTGTTTTTTGGTGTAAATGAAAATTCCAAAGTTGTAATACTGCAAATTTTAAATATTTACATATATGTTGTCATTAAATTGAATATACGTTTATTTTATTCGAATTTGTTAAAATTATTTAGTGAATTAATTATATTGATTTAATTCATTCACAAAATTTGTTTATTTTATTTTTAAGGGCATTTGAACCATTATGCCATAATTTTTTAATTTATAATAATTTATAATAATTTTTTAACACTGATAAAAAATTATTAATTATCAAAAAAATATTTACTTGAATCTAATAAATTCTTGGGGATATTTAAATTGATCAAACGATATTTGTTTCAAATACTGAAGTTATTAGGTCCAAAATACAATTTGATTGAAAATAAAATTTACTTGATTCAAGTAAATATTTATTTTTAATCTGAATTAGTAAAAAATTGTCCACTAATATTTAAATTAGTCAAAATTTTTACTACTTTTCAGTAATTTTCCACTAAAAAGTTGAGTAAAAAATTTTCAAACTATACTAAATGAAATAATAAAATTTTAACTAAAAAATTATTATAATTATATTATAATTATTATAATTATCATTATAATTTTTGTAAGTATGTATTTCTTAACAAATTTTATTTCCATATAGAAAATAGTGTTCGACAACTTAATAAAAATCATAAATTTGCACTTTGTGATTAATATGCTTCGCGACTATTGATAAATTGTGAATTATATATATATATATATATTTAATGTCGACAAGAGCAGCAAGCATTTGTGAGTCGATCATTAAGATCTTGCCTTTGATATGTATCTTTACATCGTGGAGGCACGCGACACTCCTGACAACCTACACACACTCTGCGGAAAAACGACACCTACTCGCCATTTTATTATCTTTATTTCCTTCTTGAATAATTAAACAGGAATTTTATATGTACTCACGAAAATTTCAAGAATTTGTCCCAATTCTCTAATTTTATTCGCGGAATACTCGTTTCAAAATCTCCGGTCTCCAAGTTTTTTTTACTTCTTTTCTTTTATTATTTTATTACTATTATTATTTACTTTTTTATTTTTACTATTTTTTAATTTATTTTTTATTACATTTTTTCTAATTTATTTATTTCTAAGTGTTTTTCTTTATTTTTTCTTCTTATTATTTTCTATATTATTTTCTATATTTACTAGCAACAATTCTACAAAATTCAAATTCAACAAAATTACCTTTTTTTTAATGAAATTAGCAATTTTAAAAATAATAGAATTTGAAAATTTTCTCTAATTTAAATTTTTGTTGAAAACACTAAAAAAAATTCAATTTTGGAGAAATTACAAATAATTGCAGAAATTTAATTATTTTCAAAAAAAAAAAAAATAAAATTCTTCTTATAAAATTCAACTATGTTCAAAATTTGAAAAAAAAAATTCGTAAAAATCCCAATTATCTTTATAAATAACAAAATTCTTCTCCAAAGTTCAATTATTTTCATAAATGTCAAAAAAATTCTTGTCCTAATTTCAATTATTTTCAAAAATAAAATGCATTTTTCTAATTTCAATGATTTTCAATATCTACTATTTTAATAAAATTTCCCAAAAAGAATTCAATTATTAAAAAAAAATTTTTAATATAATTGTTTGCAAACATTTAATTATTTTCATAAATAATACAAATTTCACAGGAATTCAATTATTATTTTTATAAATAATAAAATTTTTTTAATTCAATTATTTCCATAAAAAATAATTTAAAATTCTAGAAAATAATAATTGAATTAAAATGATGAAAATAATTTTGATGAAGTTACAGTAACAATATTCTTATAATATAAATTATAAAATAATGATTTTATTACTTGGTCATCTTTAATTAATATAAAACATGAAGATATCGATTGCTCCGAGTTGAAGACTCGGAGCATAAACAATACTTTTACAAGTTTTTTAATTTGAAAAAGTTTGAATTCAAAATTTTTGAATGTCTTAATTCCTGTGGAAAATCCAGTTCCAAAAATAAGATTAAAAATAGAAATGGTGCAAATATTTTTCTTCTTTTTCTAAAACAAAATAATAATTTTGTTAAAAAAATTGTGATTCATAAAAAAAAATAATGCAAAATAAATAAATTTTCTATTTCTTAATCACAGTTATTTAACAATTTTCTAATTTTCCTTGGAAGTAAAGAACAAAATTCTGCATAATTTCAATTTGACAAAACATAATATTGAACAAAATTTTAGTCTTTTAATGAAAAGAAGTGAAAAAAATTCTGATGATTTCTATTTGTCATTACAATTTTGAATTAATTGTAAAATAAAAATAATTATAACATTTATTAATTATTAATAATAAAGTACCTGTTCCGGTAATCTGTTCGCAGTTTGAAGTTAGTTGTTGTTTGCTTTTTTGTTTCTTAACTTTTTTATAATTTTTCTTTTCAAATATTTTCAATTTGAAAATTAATGTATTGAAAATCATCGAATTGTTGCAAAGAATTTTATCAAAAAATTTGATAATAATAGAGTTGCTTCAAAGAATTTTATTATTTAGGAAAATAACTAAATTCTCGCAAACAATTTTATTTGAATTTTTAAAAATCCTAATTAAATTCTTTTGAAGAATTTCTTTGAATTTTTTTTTTATTAATGGAGTTTTTTTAATAATTTTAATTGAAAATTTTGAAAGCAATTGAATTTTATGAAGAAAAATTTTATTAAAAGTGAATTGAAAATAATTGAAATCTTGCAAAGAATTTTAGTATTTATAAAAATAGTTGAATTGTTTCGAAGAATTTATTAAAATTTTAGTAAATAATTGAAATTTATGGAAATATTTTAAAATATTTGAATTCATCCGAGGAATTCAATTAACATTGTTTTGAAAATCATTGAATTTTTGTAAAGATTTTACTATTTAAAAAAATAATTAAATTATTGCGAAGAATTTTACTAATTTATAAAAATAATAGAAATGTTTTAAAGAATTTATTAAAATTGTAAGAAATAATTAAATTGTTATGAAGAATTTTATAGAAATATTTGAAAATAATGAAATTTTTTCGAGAAATTCAATTAAAGTTGTTTCGAAAATAATGGAATTTGTTTAAAGAATTTTACTTAAAATTAAGTATATTCAAAATAATTGAATTCATCACAAGAATTTTATTAATTTTTGAATTGAATTCTTTCAATTTTTTTTGACGAATATATTTAAAAATTGCATTGAAAGTAATTCAATTTTAATATAGAATTTAAAAAAAATTTTTTTGAGAATAATTGAATTATTTCCAGAGAATTTTAAATTCTTGTTGAAATTGAATTTTATGGAAATTTTTGAAAATAATTAAATTCTTTTATGGAATTTTATTTAAATTTGATTAAAAATAATTTAATTCCTGTAAAGAATTTTAGTATTTATAAAAATAGTTGAATTATTTTGAAGAATTTATTAAAATTTTAGGAAATAATTGAAATTGATGGGAATATTTAAAAATATTTGAATTCATTCGAGGAATTCAATTAAAACTGTTTTTAAAATTATTGAATTTTTGTAAAGATTTTATTATTTAAAAAAATAATTGAATTGTTTAGGATAGAATTTATTAAAATTTAAGAAAATAATTGAATTCTTTCGTGAAATTTTATTAAAATTTTTGAAAATATGAACAGTAATAATTAATTTTGTTCTTATTTTTAATATACTTTTATTTTATTTGTTTCTAAATTTTTCTTTTATTATTTTATTTATTTATTGGTTCAATAGTAATAAATATAATAATAATAAACATATAATAGTAGTAAATATTAATAATAAATATTAACAATAAATATTAATAATAAATATTAATAAATAATAATAAATAATGAGATGATTCGTTTTCAATCACCAAAAAAAAAAATTGCCATTGAGAAACATTTATTAATTTATTAGAAAACGTCAAATAAATTACATTTGGAAAATTATGATAAAAAGGGACTTTTACGACTTGAATATAATTTATAAGAAATTTTTTAAGTTTCCCATACACAACACACACACACAGAGAAGAAGAAGAAGAAGAAGATATATATTTTATATATTTTTAGAATGAGAATGATGAGCATTCATATAAGAGATGTTAAAATGAGTTTTATGGGGAATAATGCGTTTGATATTTTTTCGATTTCGTTTCTCTCTAATACTTTGGTTGGATTTAATATTCACAGTGTTGTAACAATTTTATGGTTTCACATATTCATATAAATATATATATATATATAATATACATCTATGTATTGTGTCCTCGTAAAATTAAATTACTGAGCTCGAATACATACGCATATCAAGTGTATACTATACATATATCTAGATAAAATGTCCTCAAACAAGAAAAATTGCAGTTAAAATTTTTTATTATATCAAAGGATGTATGAGAATGTAAAAATTATTTGGAAAATGAAATTTCAAATTTAAAGTATTTTATACTATTAAATTAATTTAATTAAAATTTATTTATTAATTAATAATTAATTATGAACAAAACGTTGAGAGTAATGATCACTCCGAGTCGAATTCGACTCGAAGTGATCGTTACTCTCAACGTTTTATTTTTTTTTCTTTTATATTTTATTTATTTCATATAATAATCACTCCGAGTAAAATTTGACTCGGAGTGATTGTTACTCTCAAACGTTTTATTTATAATTAAGACGACCGAGTGATAAAGTCAAGAAAACAATAATTAATTTAATAATTAAATAAATAATAATAATAATAATAATAATAATAATAATAATAATAATAATAATAATAATAATAATAATAATAATTTATAATAATTTTAATAATAATTAAGAATATTAATTAATAATAATGATTTTGTTCCAGATGCGGTGGCTATTAATTTGCATACATATTTTACTGGTTGCACTACTTTTATTGTCAGTGAAGGAAGCAGAAGCCTGTTCATGTGTACCAGCTCATCTTCAAACAAAATATTGCCTCTCTGATTTTGGTAAAAAAAATTCTTTTTCTTAATTTTTAAAATTACAATTAAAAAACTGTTAAATTAATCATTATAAATAAACAATAATAATAAAATAATATTGAATATATATTAAATTCAAATTTTATTAAGTTTAATTCGTTTAATTTTTTAGTTTAATTACACTTCTAATTATTGAATTTAAAGAAAGCAATTAATTATTAAAATAAATTACATTTTATTAATATTACTATTTATTTTCATTATTATATAATTCTCCAAAATTTATTTATATTACTTATTTTATATTTATTTATTTATAGTTATTATTTAATATTTATTTATTTATTTATTTATTTATTTATTTATTCAAAAAAGTAAACGGAATTAGCCCTTTTGTACAGTTGGTACAAAATAAATTTATTTATTTATCTACATTAACTTAATTAAATTGAAACCAAGGTAATAAATAGTTAATTAATTACGATGAGAATTTTAATTAATTATAATTAATTATCGTGAAAATTTTTTCTGCCTACTATTTTTAAGAAACATTTTCATTTTGTTTTAGTCGCTGTGATTAAAGTCAAAGAGGTAAAAAGGGGAAATGACACGAGTCCAACTCTTTACATGGTTAAAGTAAAGAGAGTGTTCAAAGTGAGTAAAATTATTTCAAGCCTAATTAAACATTTTCAAAATATTCTTCTTTTTAAATTAAAAAACTCCATTTCTGAGAATTTTAATTTATTTTGAATTTAATTTTAATTTTAATTTAATTTTAATTTAATTTTAATTTAATTTTAATTTATTTTAATTTAATTTAATTTATTTTGAATTTAATTTTAACTTAAAATTAAATTCAAAATAAATTAAAAATTTTTTAGTTAATTTTAATTTTGATTCAATTTTAATTTAATTTTAATTTAATTTATTTTGAATTTAATTTTAAGTTAATTTTAATTTTGATTCAATTTTAATTTAATTTTACTAATTAACTTATAGTAATTTTTGTAAATATTCAAGCAGAAGAAAAATTTCGTTGAAAACTTTAGGAAACTAAATTTTTTTAAAAAGTGAAACTGAATTTTTGATTGATTGAAAATTGAATAGGAATTGAAATAAGAAAAAAAATTTTTTGATTTCTATTTTAGAATTCGCAAGGTACAAATCTTGTATTGGAGGATGAAATTTACACACCAGTTTCAAGTGCTGCTTGTGGTGTATATCTTGAATTGAACAAGAACTATGTAGTAGGTGGAAGATGGGAATTTGGAAGACCTTTTATATCCCTTTGTGGTTTGGTAATGCCATGGGAAACTACGACGAAACGACAGAGAAAAGGTCTCAGACAACTCTATAAAATGGGCTGTCAATGTCAAGTGAGTAGACAACTTTTCACTGACACAAGTGTAAAATATCTTTTGCAAAAACAAATTCACTTTACATTATGCTTTTAAATAAATTTAAAATTAAGAAAAAAATTATTCCAAATTGTTTCAATTTGATTCACTCCATTTTTTTAAACAATAAATTCAAAAATCATTTATTTTAAACAAGTTTGAATGGGTTTCAAATAATTTCGAATAAATTTTAAACTAGTTCGAAAAGGGTTCAAACAGTTTTTTAAAAATAAATTCTAAAACAAGTTCGAATATGTTTCAAACAAGTTCGAATAAGTTTCAAACAAGTTCTAATAAGTTTCAAACACGTTCTAATAAGTTTTAAATAAGTTCTAATAAGTTTCAAACAAGTTCGAATTAGCTTCAAACAAGTGCGAATAAATTTGAATAAATTCGAATAGATTATAAATAACAGGGCTCGAGACAGTGAAAGTATTTAAAAATATGAATTTTACGGAACAAAAATGAAAAATTACGGACCAATTACTAAAAAAAATAATAATCAGGCCAAGTTTTATCTATACAATTTTAACTGAAATTCATTTTTAAATCAATTTTTATTAGAAAATTCTAAGAGAATTCAATTATTCAAATACAAAAATTAATAACTTATTGAATAATTAAATGCTTCTTTAAATTGATTTCTCATAAAGAATTTTATCGACAAATTTTTAAATAAATGAATTCTTTATTTCTTTTAACTACTTTTAATAAAATTTTTTGGAATAATTACATTTTTCGTGGAATTCGATTAAAATTATATTGAAAATAATTGAAATTCTACAATGAATTTAATTATTTATGAAAATAATTTAATTTCTAAAAAGAATTTTATTATTTAGGAAAATAATATAAAATTATTGAGAAGAAATTTATAAAAAAAAATAAATAATTGAATTCTTGTGAAATTTTTATTATTTCATGAAAAGTAATTAAATGTTTGCATTGAATTTTTTTTAAATAATTGAATTGATACAAGGAATTATTTTAAAAAATTTTCAAATAATTGAATTCTTGCAACGAATTTTATTAAAATTTTCAAGAATAATTGAATTATTGCGATGAATTTTATTAATTTTTTTTTAAATAATTGAATTCTAGCGAAGAATTTTATAAAAATCATTCTAAATAGATGATTCTTTCGAAAAATTTTATTAAAATTGTGTTTACGTTGAATTTTATTAACATTTTTTTAAAATTCTTTTGGAAAATTTTATTAAATTATTTATTTTTTTCGAAAAATTTTATGAAAATTGTGTTTGAAAATAATAATTAAATTCCTGTAAAAATTTTATGATTTATGAAAATAATTGAATTATTGCGAAAAAGTTTTATAAAAAAATTTGTAAATCATTGAATTTTTGCAAAGAATTTTATCAAAAAATTTAATAATTATTGAATTTCTTCGAAGAATTTTATTTTTAATGAAAATAATTGAATTTTTGGGAAGAATTTTATTAAAATTTTTGTTAATCCTAATTTTGAATTCTTTTGGAGAATTTCTTTGAATTTTTTTTTTAACATAGTGGACTTTCTTTAATAATTTTATTTGGAAAATTTTAAAGTAATTGTATTTTATATGAACAATTTCTTTCAAGTTTTTACAATAATCGTGTTGCTTAATAATTAAAATTAAAAATTTAATTCTTGAATTTTATTAAAATTTTTAGAAAATAATTGAATTCTTTCTAAAAATGTCTTTAATTTATTCAACACAAGAAATTTGTTAATAATTGTATTGAAAATAATTGAATTCTTGCAACGAATTTTATTAAAATTTTCAAAAATAATTGAATTCTTAAGAAGAATTTTATAAAATTCATTTTAAATAATTGTTTTTTTTCGAAAAATTTTAAGAATAGTGTGTTTGAAAATAATTAAATTCCTGTGGAAATTTTATTATTTATCAAAATAATTGAATTATTGCAAACAAATTGATAAAAAAATTTGTAAGTCATTGAATTTTTGTAATGAATTTAATGAACAACTATTGATAATAATTGAATTTCTTCGAAGAATTTTATTATTTATGAAAATAATTGAATTTTTACAAAGAAGTTTACTATATCTAGAAAAATATTAGAATACCTTTGAGGAATTTTGTTATTTCTCTAAATAATTGAATTTTTTCAAGAATTTTACTGTCTATAAAAATAATTGAATACTTTTGAAGAAATTTGTTATTTCTCTAAATAATTGAATTTTTTCAAGAATTTTATTAAAAATAATTGATTTTTTACAAAAAATTGTACTATCTTTAAAAACAATTGAATATCTTTGAAAAACTTTGTTGTTTCTCTAAATAATGGAATGTTTTTAAGAATTTTATTAAAATTTTTGAAAATAATTGAATTTCAGAGAAGAATTTTATAATCTATAAAAATAATTGAATACCTTTGAAGAATTTTGTTATTTCTCTAAATAATTGAATTTTTTCAAGAATTTTATTAAAATTGTATTAAAAATAATTGAATTTTTTATCTATAAAAATAATTGAATACCTTTGAAAAATTTTGCTATTTCTCTAAATAATTGAATTTTTACAAGAATTTTATTAAAATTTTTGAAAATAATTGAATTTCAAAGAAGAATTTTATAATTTATAAAAAATAATTGAATACCTTTGGTGAATTTTGTTATTTCTCTAAATAATTGAATTTTTTCAAGAATTTTATTAAAATTGTATTAAAAATAATTGAATTTTTTATCTATAAAAATAATTGAATACCTTTGAAAAATTTTGCTATTTCTCTAAATAATTAAATTTTTACAAGAATTTTATTAAAATTTTTGAAAATAATTGAATTTCAAAGAAGAATTTTATAATTTATAAAAAATAATTGAATACCTTTGGTGAATTTTGTTATTTCTCTAAATAATTGAATTTTTTCAAGAATTTTATTAAAATTTTTGAAAATAATTGAATTTCAGAGAAGAATTTTATTAATTTATAAAAATAATTGAAATTTTGATGAGAATTTAAAAAAAATTCATTAACAATTTCGAACTTGTTTGAAACGAACCCAAACATGAAAATTCAAAGTACGAAAAATATTTTCAATTCATTTACAAGCAGGTTTTGAAAATATGAAAAGAAAATCAGAGAATAATGAAAATGTTTTTTTCCTTTTTTTTTGCTTTTTCAACAGATTGCCTACACGTCGTTCAATCGTAAGGGTTCAGTTTTGGAGAAATCAAATGGAAAGAAATGCCTGTGGGAAAGTGAGCCGGGACCATTGATTTGTCAGGAGCAACATGGAGTTTGCCTAAAGGGTCTGGATGGATGCTCATGGTTTCCGTCAGCGTCTTACAAGACATGCATTAAAGAGCATAAACTTAATCGGGAACAGCGCAGATCATAGGAAGTGTGATTCACGAGCTGGAAATCATCCGTTTTGCAATTTACAATCGTTTCAGTCATCTCTCTCTCTCTCTCTATCTCAACATTTGCGCATTTGCTCTTTTATTTATCATTGAGAGACCACTATATAGCTATAAAATGCGAATATATTTCAATTCCTCTCTTCAATGCGCAAATTTACATCATTTTCACTGTAACTCATTGAGTTCTTCATTCTTGAGTCTTAAATGACAGAATTAAGTGGAATTAGTTTCAAAGGCAAAACAAAACACAAAAACACAATTTGTGAATGTTGGGGGAATTTTTTTTTTTTTTTTTTGCCTTCTTAAGATCTTTTTGTAGAGACTAATTTTCCCGAATGGTTCTTTTGCGTCTTTCTGGTAGTCGCGATTCCAGGGAAATGGAAGCATTGAGCGAGAAAGATGAAAGAGAGGAAAAAAAAGGAGGAAGAAGATGAAAAAGAGGAAACAGAGAAAGAAGATTATCGTGATGATTCGTTTCGGTTTTTATCCAGATTTTTGTTTGTAATTTTACCAACAACAATTGTTGCTATTGTACTCTGTCTAAATTATATACATAATAAGGAAGGAAAATTTTGCATTTTATGATAATTTATACAAGGAATTTGAAATTTGTGCTCTGGAGCAAAATAACTTGTTTACTGTCAAAAGAAAGCATCTTTACAATCATCTTTGCAGTGAAAAAAAATTACAAAAAATTTTTTTCTTGCAACAACAAAATATTTGATACAAAAATATATTTTATGCAGCAATAAATATTTCGTACAAAATTATATCTCTTGTAGCAATAAAAAAAGATTTTGATAGAAAAATAAATTTTTTTGTAGGTTCAATAAAAATTTTTAATAAATATATATATTTTTTTTAAGCAACAAATATTTTATATAAAAAATATATTATATATTTTCTAGCAATGAATATTTGATACAATATTTTTTCTATTAATAAATATTTTATAGAAAAATGTATTGTTTGTTACAACAAATATTTGATGGGAAATATATTCTTTTCTAAGAAATATTTATTCACTACAAAAATATTTATTTAATTAGAATTTATTTAGTATTAAACACTTTTTTGATACAAATATATTTTTCTGCTTGAAGTAAATATTTAGTTGTTAAAAGAAAATAGATGTTTAATAACAATAGACTTTCATTTCACTCGAAACATAAATATTTTGAATTTTCTTTTGAAAGTACGAAATCACTTCAAAGAAATAATTTTTCAAATAATTAAAAATTTATTTTTAAAATAACTTTTTTTTTTGCAAATAATTTTTCAATATGACAAATAGTGTCGAGAGAAAACATTTTTTTTTTAACGAAAATAATATTTTTTTAGAAAAATAAATATTTATTTGGTACTAAAAAAAATATTTCTCTAAAAATAAATATTTATTTAGTACCAAAATAAATATTTATTTAGTACCAAAAAAATATTTCTCTAAACATAAATATTTATTTAGTACCAAAAAAATATTTCTCTAAACATAAATATTTATTTAGTACCAAAAAAATATTTCTCTAAAAATAAATATTTATTTAGTGCCAAAAAAATATTTCTCCAAAAATAAATATTTATTTAATACCAAAACATATATTTCTCTAAATACAAGTAATTATTTAATAACAAAAAAATATTTTTCTAAAAATTAATATTTATTTAGTTACCAAAAAAATAATTTTTCCAAAAATAAACATCTTCATGATACAAATAAATGTTTTTCGAAAAATTTTATAAAAATTGTGTTTGAAAATAATTAAATTCCTGTGAAAATTTTATTATTTATGAAAATAATTGAATTATTGTGAAAAAATTTATAAAAAAATTTGTTAATCATTGATTTCTTGTAAAAAATTTTATGAAAAAAAATTTGATAATAATTGAATTTCTTCGAAGAATTTTATTATTTATGAAAAAAAATGGAATTTTTCGAAAAAAATGTATTAAGATTTTTTATGATTCTAATTAAATTCTTTTGGAGAATTTCTTTTAATTTTTTTATATGAATTTTATATGAACAATTTCATTCAAGTTTTTACAATAATCGTGTTGCTTAATAATTAAAATCAAAAATTTAATTCTTGAATTTAATTCAAATTTTTAGAAAATAATTGAATTCTTTCTAAAAATTTCTTTAATTTATTGAATACAATCGAATTTGTTAATAATTTTATTGAAAATAAATAAATAATTGAATTCTTGCAACGAATTTTATTAAAATTTTAAAAAACAATTGAATTCTTACGAAGAATTTTATTAAAATTTTCAAGAATAATTGAATTCTTAAGAAGAATTTTTAATAATTTTTTTTTTAAATAATTGAATTCTAGTGAAAAATTTTATAAAAATCATTTTAAATAAATGATTTTTTCGAAAAATTTTATGAAAATTGTGTTTGAAAATAATTAAAATCCAGTGAAAAATTTTATTATTTATGAAAGTAATTGAATTATTGCGAAAAAATTAATAAAAAATTTGTAAATTATTGAATTCTTGCAAAGAATTTTATGAAAAAATTTGATAATAATTGAATTTCTCTGAAGAATTTTATTATTTATGAAAATAATTGAATTTTTGGGAAGGATTTTATTAAAATTTTTGAAAATTCTAATTAAATTCTTTTGGAGAATTTCTTTGAATTTTATTTTAATATAATGGAGTTTCTTGAATAATTTTATTTGAAAATTTTCAAAATAATTTAATTCTTGAATTTTATTAAAATTTTTGGAAAATAATTGAATTCTTTCTAAAAATTTCTTCAATTTATTTAATACAATCGAATTTGTTAATAATTGTATTGAAAATAATTGAATTTGTGAGAAGAATTTTATTATTTATGAAAAAATAAGTTAATTCTTACGATGAATTTTACTACTTTTAATTTAATAATTGTATTGTTTCGAAGGATTTATTAGAATTTTAGAAAATAATTGGATAAATGCATAAATATTTATTTAGTTCATATAATTAACTAACTGTTTATAAAAATAAAGCAGAATTTTTTTTCCTAGAGACAATAGTTTCAAAATTTTCACTATTTTTTAGTTATTAAGTAGTAAACTATTCTTCAGTTTCCAAATTTTCACTATTTTTCAAAGTTTTCAAGATTATTTTAAAAATACCGAAAAAAATTTTTCTTTTAATTTTCCAAATAATTTTCAATATGAAATTTTTTTTAATACAAAAATTCAATTTTTTTCAAAGAAAAATTCAAAGAAAACATTTTTATAAAATTAATTTTCTTTTCCACTTTCAAAAGAAAATTGTAATAAAATGAAATTTTCCCAATTTTCTTTTTAATAACACGTTTCCTCTGTTATCAGTCTTTCTGTTTTTTTTTCTTTCTTTTCTTTACATTTCTTTTCTCTGGAGAAAAATTTATGACTCCATTATGAGAAGTATTTGATTATTTTTCTCTTTTTGAGAAATTTATGGAGAAATCGAAGTCGATTTAATACTTTTCGCAATTGAAGCTGAAAGAGAGGGATTCATAATTCAAAGTTGATTCTTGTAATTCGTGGGTAGATTGGTTGCCCACTTATACGTGGTCTCCAATTTCATGGGGAAATCTGATTTCGTGGGAAGACGTTCATATATTATAAAAAATTGAGAGAATCGAAACTTGTAGTACAAAAATAATTTGTGCTTTCGTCAATTTTATACCAGTAAATATGTCAACAAAAAAGAAAAGAAAGAAGATTTATTTTTCGCCAATTATATTTTCGTTGCATTATTTTCTTTTTCGACTTTTGAAAATTATATAAATTATAATTACATAATATTATAATTATAATTTCACAATATTATAATTATAATTATTTATAATTATACAAATAAAAATTATGAATATAAAAATAATAATTAAATTAAAATATTACAAATTACAAAATTATTTAAATTAAAAATACAAATTATAAATAATAAAACAAAAACAATAAATAAAATTAATTACTATTTATATTATTTTATTTTCAACATCAACGGAAAAATTATTATTAAATAAAATTACCGAATTTTTAAATACAATTAATTAAAAATTCGGTGGAATTCAATTCGTAATAAAATTAATTTCCCAAAAGAAATTGACAGATTTACTGGTGTAAAAAAATAATATGCGTGGCAAACGAACGTCGATGTTCAGTATTTAAAGAAAACCTATTTTTAGTCTTAGTCATACAATATTGTGTAAATATATATAATATATTATTTAGAATTAAAAAAAAATTGTTAATGTTAATTAAAAAAAAAATTTTTTTTGCAAACAAAATGCGAAATAAAAATTTATCTAGTACGTTAAATAATATATTATAAATATTTGCCTGTATATAATTTATTTATACAACTTCAAAGGCGGAATTTCCATTTTAAGAGTGTCAATATAGAGAACAATATTTTTCCTCAGATTTTTCTCTTCAAGATACTCGAAAAAATTGTGGAAAATTCGCATTTTTTTTTGGGGTGAAGAATATATTTTTTTTGTAAGAACGCAAGTAGAAAAAAAAAATCCAGAGGTCGTAAAAAAAGTAGAATATATTATAAAATTCTGTTATTAATAATAAATAAATGAATGAATAAATAAAAATAATTTTAAAAAGTAAATAAAAAAATAAGAAATAAATAAAGAAAAAAAAAATTAAATTATTAATAACGGGTATTTTAAAAATACAATATTTAAAATATTTAAACAAAAAAAATTTAATTTGTATACTGGGTTATTAATTTATTGTGAATATTAACTTGTTTAAAAGCAGACTAAACAAAATTCCATCTTTGTATATGCAAGAAAAACTAGATAAATGGAAAAATAAAAAAAAAAACGAAAATAACGATTTGTTTATTTATTTCTTTACATGATTCCTTTTCTATATCTTCCAATCTTATTTCCGTAAGGCGAGTAGAGATCTTATATATATGAAAAGTCAATTTACGTCATAAAACATTCGTATGAATATTTTTTTTTTTTTTTTTGAAATGATATATCACTTTGCTCGTATTTCTGGCATTCTTCTCAATTCTCTTTTTACAATCACAATAGAAAACTTCCAAGTTTTAAAATTCACTTTCATAATTTTTCCAACGCATCTTGGAAGCAATCTACTTTTTTTATTTTTAGCTCCCTTGTTGTTTTATATTTGTTTTTTTCTTTCAAATTTTCGAACTATAAAAATATGTCATTCAATAATTTTTCAATGCAGATATTTTTATTTTATATTCTCGTTTACTAATTTTTTCTTTTCTGTATTTTTTTCCATGCGTAGACTTTTTTCAGTATTTAATAAATTATTATTGTTAATAATATTATAATATTATTTAATTATTACTTTATTATTGTCTCATTACTATTTTTTTTAGCATTATTATTATTATTATTGTTTTTTAATTTTATTGTTGTTATTTAATTAGTAACAATATTTTCTATAAAGTCATTATTATTATTATACTATTTATTTTTTTATTTATTTATTTAGTATCAACGGGCTAACCAAACAAAAACTTTACCTTAATTATAATTATTATTAAAATATTTATTTATTTAGTATCAACAGTTTTATAAAACAAAAACGCCCCTTCTTTATTATTATTATTTTTTTTTATTATATCAATTATTATTCAGATTAATTAGATAATAGCGATATAATTAATTAATAGACAATGAACTTGAATATAATAAATCAATTTGTTCAATCACCATCAAATTATTATTAGTATTATCGATTTTTCTCAATATTCGAGATTTAATTTCAATTACAGGTTTGCCCCAAGGGAAATCTTCATTATAATCTATTATGAAATCTCATTATAACGCCCAGTTTAATTAATAATAAAATTATTTCCCCCCCTTTCAACAATCCAAGTTTATTTATAAATATAAATATTACAAAAAAAAAATTTTTCATTCTCAAATGGCATGTTTTTGTGTAATTAAAAAAAAGTATACACGTATAATAAATTTTCCATCGTGAGTCTAAAAATTCCATTTGTTTTTATAGTGAAAGAAATGTAATAAAAATTAGGAGATGAAAAACAAAGAAAAAGAAAAAGAAAAAACGATGGAAGAAAATATTTGAGTAATAATAATAATGTATACTTAAAATATCGACTCACCATTTCTCGATGGTTTGGATAGAATGTTTGTTCAATTAGAGGAAAACTTTCCTTTCCCAATCGTCTTTGTAGACCTAACAGGTGACCAAATACCCATGGTTTGTCCTAAATTTGAAAAGAAGCAAAAATTTTTATTAAATATTTTTATTTAAATATTATTTGAAAATATTTTTTCAATTATAATTATAATAATAAATATAATAATAATTGCTTTTTGAATTAGTAAAAATGTTTACTTTTTTGAATTGTAATTAACTATTCGATAGACGATAAATAAAATTTTTAATTTGTTTTTTAATAATAATTAATTCCTTTCGAAAATAAATTTGCAATCAATGTAATTAAAAATACATTTTTTTAATCAATAGGTGAAATTAAAAATAATTCAAATAGTGACAAAAGCAAAAGCTTTTTAATTAGTAAAATTTACTAGTAAATTAGTAAAAATTACTATTTAGAAATTGCTATTTAAAAAATTTACTAATTCAAAAGCAAAAAGTCAGTCAATAATTAAAATTTAGTAAACATTTATAATTTTTCCTAATGTAAATTTAGAGATTGTACGAAAAGGCTTGTCCCATTTAAATAATAAATAATAATAAAAATAATAAAAATATTATTATTAGTTAATTAATTAATAATATAATTAACAATAAAATTATTAAATAATATTTTGTACTATTTTTATTACTATAATATTGTTATTGTCATTACATAATTAGTAATTAGATACGCTGACAAAATTGATCGGATACAATGAAAGACGATTACAGAAATGATATTAATAGTAAACTAATAGATAGTTAATTAATACGTAAACTATGGTGAATTGAGTATTCAATTAAGAACTAAATAATCTAAATTCGATAAAATAAAAAAGAAATTATTGTCGTACTGATTAATAAATAAATAAGAAAGAAAATAAATATGCAAAGAAAATTATTTTTTAATTTACCTGGAAATTGTAAATGGCGGTTAAATTGTTTACACTTGGAACGCCACCGTACATTAGACCGAGTAGGAGATTTTTATGGTCCTCACTAGCGTCACGCAAATTTTGACGAATCAAAACAAAGTCTGGCTTGAACGACCTGTTGAAAATTTTTATTTTGTTAAAAAATTTTTTTTGTAAAAAAAATATACATGGAAATAATTAAAAAATTTATAATAAATAATTAGGACAATAGTGAAAGATAATAACAAAATAATAAAATATAATAAAATAATAAAAAATAATAATAAAATAATAATAAAATAATAACAAAATAATAACAAAATAATAACAAAATAATAAAACAATAGTAAAAGATAGTAATAAAATAATAAAAAATAATAACAAAATAAAATAAAACAATAGTAAAAAATATAATAACAAAATAATAAAAATTAATAACACAATTATATGTAAGAAAATAAATAAATTAAAGTAGTAATTAAATTAACTTTTTAATAAAATTAAACATAGTTTTATTAATTTGTAATCTTTAATTTAAAGAATTTAAATTTACGACAATTTCAAATAAAGTTTTAATCGAAAAATTCGAGTTAAAAATAATTTTTCAGTCAATAATAATTATAATTAGAAACAAAATTTGTAAGAATTCAGAATCAATTTTTTGTAATTATTAGAAGTAAGTTTTTAATCAATATAATTAGAAATAAATTTTTCACCAATGTAAACAGACAAATATATTTTTAAATAATACGATAAATAAAATTTTTAATTTGTTTTTTAACAAACAAAAATCACTAATAATTTTAATATTATTATTATTATTATTTTTATTATATTTTTAATATTAATATAACTTTATTAACACAATATTAATATGTAATTAAATAAATAAATTAACAACAATAAATATTTATTTGTATCCAGTAATTAAATATTTAATATTTAATTTAATAATGATGATGATTTAAATTTAACCGAAAGCTTCGAGTCAATTTAATGGTAAAATAATTAAATGAAAAATGAATTATTTTCATAAATTATTAAACATAATCAATTTCCACCGAGCGATAAATTCAAAATAATATAAAATATTAAAATTTTCGTTTATTTCTATAAATATTTAAATATAAATTATTTTCTTTCGAGTAATATATTTATTTGCAATAATTGTCAAGTGAATTATTATTTTTTGTAATTAAATAAATAAAAATTGTCATTTTAGTGAATCTTATTTTTTAGTAAAAAAAGAAAATTAAAAAAATTTTTTTTAGAAAAATAAAACAAGAGTTCAAAATTATATGGATTAAAATTTATTGTATATTTATTTCCCTATCACATACAGGAAGACTGCGTTATTTTAAGGAAAATTTGTTCTGGCAACTGTAACCTAGATTCGGAAATAAACATTCAAGATTCTATGAATGCTGATTTACCTAGATTTTCTTTGGTATGTGTGTGCTTTAATTCGCAAATTTTTACCACTCGATTATATGATGTCGTAATCATTTAAATTATACAAACACGAAATTCCAAATTTCTTCTTGAAAAACGCTTTCAAACTGAAAAATATTTTTCAAAATACTTCTTCAAATTTAAAATTCCTTTTCAGAATATTTTTCCAAATTCAAAATTTTTGTCAACAGAATATTTTTTCAGATTTAAAATTCTCTTTTAGAATATTTCTCTAAATTCAAAATTTTTTTTCGGGTTATTGTTTTAATAATTAAAAGAAGATTATTTTTAAAAATTCGAAATTTTCTCCAAAGGAAACAAAAAAAAAAAAAAAAATATTGTTATTTTTTAATAAATAATTAAATTCTGTATTTTCTGTCATTCTCTCTCGTATTTTTGAATGCAAACAAAAAATATGAATCTTTTCCACAAAGAATAGAGAATAAAAGAAGATTTTCTTTCAAAGAAAAAAATATTTTTTATATCCAAGAATTTGCGGCAGAAAACAAGAGGTTATTTGGAAAATTTCTTTTAAAAAAAGAACAAAAAAAAAGGTTTTTTTTTCGAAAAAAAAATTATTTTTTCCACCTGCAAAAATTTTTGTGTGAAAAAATGACAAAAAAGTCTTTTGGAAAAAATCCACCGAATGTGAAGGTAAACTTTTTTCTTTGAAGGAAAAAGAACAAAAGAAAAGTTTTTTTTCTAAGAAAAAATTTTTTTCACCCATAAAAATTTGTGGGTGGAAAAATGGAAAAAAAATTCTGTTAGAAAACTTTCTCCGAATGTAAAGGTAAATTTTTTTTCTTTGAAGAAAAAGGAACAAAAAAAAGAAGATTTTTTTCGAAGAAAAAATTATTTTTTCCACCCATAAAAATTTTTGGTTGGAAAAAAAATTCTTTTGGAAAACTTTCTCTGAATGTAATGGTAAATTTTTTTTCCGTTGAAAAAAAGAACAAAAAAAGGTTTTTTCGAAGAAAAAATGATTTTTTCCACCCGCAAGAATTTTTGGGTGGAAAAATGAAAAGTTTTTCGGAAAAATCTTCACCGACTTTAAAGGTAAATGAAAAATAAAAAAAAAATGAAGACGTTATGGAAAAAAGGTAATTTGAACATATATGGCGAAGGTTTATGGTCTTCTTTTGAGAGTTGAGTTTAACAAGAAGGTCGACAGTTAAGAGAAGATTAAGTGCCCCGTAGGAAAAAAAAAGTGCGGGATGGTAATTCAAAGAAACCGACTGAGAAGAGGGACAAGATAAAATGATGAAAATGAGAAGGTTGTACGACTTATGGTATTGCTTTACATAAAGGTGTTGAGACTATGGATTCAAAAAAAAGAGAAAAAAAAATGAAAAAAAAAATCGTGAAAGAACCATAAAAAAGAGGTAAATGTTATGATTTTTTGAATATTTAACCAAAGTGTCATTTAACCAAATTTTTATTCAGCCATCTAACTTTTGTTCCATTTAACATTTATTTTATTTTATTTTTATTTATTTTATTTAACATTTGATTTCCACTTTTTTGGAATTTCGAATTTCACCTTCAATTTGGAATATATTTTAAGCTTAATTCCTTATTTAGCCAAACTGCTATTTAGAAGAGAGGGTCATTTAGCAAAAGAGTCTGTTTAGTCAAATTGTCATTTGGCCAAATTGTGTTCAGGTGAAATTGCAATTTGTACAAATTGTCATTCAGCCAAATAATTATTTGGGTAAATTGTCATTTGGCTAAATAATTATTTAGCCAAATTGTCATTCCACTAAATAATTATTTAGACAAATTGTCATTTAGCTAAATAAATATTTAGCCAAATTGACATTCTACTAAAATAATTATTTAGATAAATTGTCATTCCGTTAAATAATTGCAATTGTTTAGCCAAATTGTCATTTATTTCAATTTTCATTTTGCTAAATTGTAATTTAATGAATTTGTCATTGAGTTAAATTGTCATTTAGCCAAATAGTTATTCAGTCAAATTGACATTTTGCTAAATAGTTTTTTAGCCAAATTGTTATTTATCCAAATTGTCATTTATTTAATTTTCCATTTAGCTAGGTTGTCATTTAGTCAAATTGTCACTCAGCTCAATAGTTATTTAGCCAAATAGTCATTTTCACGCAGCCGAATTTTAATTCAATCAAATTGTCGCTCAGCTAAATAGTTATTTGTCAAAATTCTTATTCAATTAAATTCTCACTTAGCTAAATAGTTATTTGGCCAATTTGTCATAATTTTACATTTTTATTTAGCCAAACAGTTATTTAGTAATACTGTCATTTAGCAAAAGTGTAATTTCGTCAAATTGTAACTCAGCTAAATAGTTATTTTCTCTAATCTTCATTTAGTTAAATTTTCATTTAGTCAAACTGTTATTAGGCTAAATAGTCATTTAATTAAATTGTCATTCAGCTTAATAGTCATTTATTCGAATTGCCATTTTGCTAATTTTGTTATTTAGTTAAATCTTTATTTAGTCAAACTGGCATTAAGCTAAATAGTCATTTAATTAAATTGTTTTCCAGCTTAATGGTCATTTAGCCAAATTGTCATTTATTCAAATTGCCATTTTGCTAATTTAGTTATTTAATTAAATTTGTATTTAGCCAAATTGTTATTTAATTAAATAGTCATTCGGCTTAATAGTCATTTAGCCAAATTGCCATTTTGCTAATTTAGTTATTTAATTAAATTTGTATTTAGCCAAATTGTTATTTAATTAGTCATTCGGCTTAATAGTCATTTAGCCAAATTGCCATTTTGCTAATTTTGTTATTTAGTTAAATTTTCATTTAGTCAAACTGTCATTGAGCTAAATAGTCATTTAATTAAATTGTTATTCAGCTTAATAGTCATTTAGTCATTTAGCCAAACTGTCATTTATTCAAATTGCCATTTAGCCAAACTGTCAATTATTCAAATTGCCATTTTGCTAATTTTGGCATTTATTTAAATTTTCATTTAGCCAAATTGTCATTTAATTAAATAGTCATTCAGCTTAATAGTCATTTAGCCAAATTGTCATTTAATTAAATATAGTCATTCAGCTTAATAGTCATTTAGCCAAATCGTCATTTAATTAAATAATCATTCAGTTATTTAGCTAAATTGTCATTACTCAAATTGCCATTTTGCCAAATTCCAATTTGTCATTTAATTAAACTTTCCTTTAGCCAAATTGAACAAAAAAAAAAAAAATATTTAAAATTTTTTTTTCCAAAAGAAAAAATTTGAATTTAATTTCGAAACCACTTGCTCTCTTTATTTTCCTCAGCTTGAACCCTTGGGGTATGCGCATAAATGACATGGCAGACAAGTGGATATGTATTTACTGATTTATGCCAAGTGGAACAATAATAATAATAATAATAAAAATAAAAATAAAAATAAAAATAAAAATTACATACCGGATAACCTTGGTCCCGTTACGGAAGACAGCCATGGAGACGGTTGTACCCTGTTCGTTTGCCGTGAGTGAGAGCTCACGGAATTCGGCTTGTTCAACTCGAATTTCATAGTCGCCATGAAGTCTTCGTCCCCGGAAATATTTACTCCAGTCTGTATTTTGATCGTCTATCACCAACAGAGTCAACGAGCGATCTTTGCCGAAAGATTGACCTCTCGTGGCGCCAGATACCGCGGCACCCAAAATTGATGCACCCTTTTTATATTGTTCATCGAAAACAGAAAATTCGAAAATTATTTTTTATTATTTATATTTATTTTTAGTATTTATTAATTATATTACTTTTTATTTTTATTATTAGTTTTATTACTACTATTTATTACTAAATTGTATGGTAAATATTTTTCTACATTTTTTCTGCTTCTCCAATTTTAGAAAAATAATTTTTCTTGTTTTTTTTTTTTTTTGGGGGGGGGATTGAAAATATTAATTAGTGTAAATGATAGTTCATTGGCATAAATTCTTTTGTAATTTATAATTTTTCAAATTTTCATTCTTCATTATTTTTGGGTTATCTTAATTTTTCCTTTATTAGCCTAATTAATAATTATAATTCTTAATAATTATAATAATTACAATTTTTAATAATTATAATTATTTATAATTCTTAATAATTAATAATTATAATTAATTATTAAAAATTGTTCTTACTAGTAAATATGCAATTTTCTTTTGTAATTCATAAGTTAAAAATTTGTTTATTTTTCATAATTTTTAAGTTATTAGTAATTATTACTAATTATTTAATTAATATTAATAATTATTAATTATAATTAATTATTAATAATAATTATTATTAATAATAATTATTATTTGTAAAACGTACTAATTTCTCTTGTAATTTATAATTTCCCCATTTGTTTCATCTTTTATAATTTTTTTATTTTATATTTATTGGAAAAAATTTTATTTGACAATTAAAATCATTCTACAATGATTTTTTTAATTTTTAATTTTTCAGAAGGGGGGAAAAATTAAATAAATTCATTTTTGACAATTACTTTATATAATTGAAAAATTGTAAATTATGTAAATTTATGAATTATAAAATAACAAAAGTTTAAAGTTATAAAATTGTGAAATAAAAAATTTTGAAGTTATAAAATTGTGAAATAACAAATTTTTTAAGTTATAAAATTGTAAAATAACAAATTTCTAAAGTTATAAAATTATAAAATAACAAACTTGTAAATTTAGAAAATTACAAAATAACATTTTTAAATATTTGGAAAAAAATACAAAATTATAAAATTTTAATTGGATTAATTAATTTACAAATTAATTAATATTCTTTTCTACTTTCTTTGAAGAAAAGGTAGGAGTGATAAAATAGGAAAATTAATATTTATTGATTACTTAATATTCTGCTATATCTAGTTTATTTTTATTATTAAAATATTTAAATTAGAATTTTTGGGAGAGAAAAAATTGAAAAGAAAACAACATCGGTGATAATTAATAAATATTCTTCTACTTTTTTTTGTACTTTTACAAATTTTGTAGAAATATATAAAATAAAAAAATATGAAATAATGATAATAATAAAAAAATAAAAATAGTTTTGTTCCTATTTTCAAACAGTGAGAGGAGAATATGAAAAACTTACACGCCAAAAAATGACAAATTCTCCTTCAAAGCAAAAAATAAAAGATAAAAAAAACAAATGCAAAATAAAATGAAAGTAACTTGTTTATACTATTTAAATTTCAAATATTGTTTACATTTTAATATGATAATAATCAAAAGTTTTGTGTATGTAAATTTTGTTCCCCATTCCAAAAAAGCAAAAAAAAAAAAAAAAAAACCGAGAGTGCTTTACATAAAAATATTTGTTTTCACTGAAAACCAAGTGGAAAAAATTTCCCTGAAAAAGAAAAACTTTCTTTGCAGCGTAAACGATGAAAAACTGCATAAATTTTCATCTAAAATTAAAAGCAAAAAAAAAAGGAAAGTTTATACTTGTTATTCTTTTTATCAAAGCAAAAACACAACTTGTATATGTAAATTGTCAAGTATTCTAATAAAAGCCTCCTTTCTGGAAGCTTTATGCATTCTTTTTTTTTGATAAAACTTTTAAAAACTCTTATACACGTTTATTTTTTTTCCCCACTGATATTTGTATATTTATTTACAGAACGAGAAAATAAAAACTATTTTTACAAATCTAGTTTTCAAATCAGAGAAAATTTAATTTACAAACGTGTTAAAATTCTTTTTTCGTATGTGTATTTTTTCACACATATTTCGTTCATATTTGCGTTTCTGTTAAAATTTCAATCAAATTAAAAAAAAAAAGAAAAAAAATGAAGAGGAAAAAAAATAAATTTGATGAAAATGGATTGTTTTGTTCAAATTTTCGTTTCTGTAAAAATTTGATTCAAATTAAAAAAAAAAAATGAAGAGGAAACAAATTAAATCTGATGAAAATGAAATTTTGATGGAAAGAAAATAAAAATTTATCGTTACAGGGGAAAATTAGATCGAATGTCGCAATTCGGAGATAGTCGTGAGTATTTGTGTCGCGACGAATAGGATACGAACTTGGCCGAGCGCGTACGAAGTGACGCGCAGGCGCGAGCGAACAGTGAGAGAGAAAGAGAAGAACAGAAACTTCTCTCTCGCACTCACATCCCCTCTTCGACGCGACGCTTGCGCGGAGCAGCAACTGGTTCCTCAACGCCGAATCAAAGTAACCTCGTTCTTTTTACATACAAATTCAATTTAAAAAAAACTGTCACAATTTTGGCATGACTTCAAGTGTCACTTGTAAAAAAATTCAGCAGAAAATATGCAATAAATATAATATTCGCCACGTGAAAAAGTTATCTGGAATGATGTGTGAAAAAAAACGAAAATTCCTGGGTATTTTTTGGAATCATTAACAAAAAAATCTTTCACGTGGTTTAAATATTTAATTACTTTATTAAAGTAATTAATTAATTTAAAACTTAAATAATTTCTGTACCTGATCTCGTGCAGCTCCAGTGAGACTCTGAACCCTCTGAAGAAGGCTCTCCCTGGTCTTGGCGGGCGACGACGGCGCACTGGTTGTTCTCGAGCCGGGCCTTAGATTAAGGCTCAAATCGCCGCCGGATTGAGCGCTCATTGGCGGTGCACCTGGTACTGGTGGTTGACTAGGCGGTTGCTGTGGGCCAGGTTGCGATTGCAATGGCCTCTCGGGTAGTCCCTGATAGGTCTGAGATGAATCCTGTCGTCCCAAGGTGGCCATCCCAGGGTCTCCGTTCGGATCATCGTCAAGTTCCGAGCTCAAGTCCCCTGACGAGAATCTAGAAGACAAGCTATCATGTTCGTCGTGACAGGGACATTCGGCATTGCTTTTTTCCTCAAGGTCTCATTGTGTTTTCGTTTTTTTTTCAGCAGCAGCAGATTGTATGCATGCGCAGCTTTCGATCCATGTATGAGAGATATTATGACCAGATGAAAAACGAGCAATGTCGAACATGCCCATAATGAAAATGGAAATTTATGCAAGAAATCTCTGTGCAGGTGTGTTTTGTTCCACTGTTAGTGGTTATTCCCACGATCTGAATGCGACGCGCGCAGAAAGAGGAGGGGAGTGGCGCGTGGTGATTGGTATTCCCGCTCTCTGAATGCGACGCGCGCAGAAAGAAGAGGGGAGAGGCGCGTGGTGATTGGTATCCCCACTCCTCTAATGCGACGCGCGCACAAAAGGAGGGGAGAGGCGCTTGGTGATTGGCGACACTACAAATAGTGGGGGCCCTTCCTCTCTTCTTGCGCTTAGCATTCTTAAACCTTGAAATCTACTTTCATGTTTGTCGTGACAAATAAATTAATCGTAGTATTTTTTCTTTTAGTTCTTTTTAGAGAAATTTTAGTTTATTATCTTAATACTTAAAAAATAATACATTACTTTATTCAAAAATAGTTTATTCGTAAATAAATTTAATAAAGAAAATTGAAAATAGTTTATTAGTAAACAAATTTAAAAAATAGTTTATTTGTAAATACATTGAATTAAAAAAAATAAATAGTCCACTAGCAACAATTCGCGCACTAAAGCGCGCGGTTAACTTCTTACTGCCTTTTTAAAATAAAATTAGCAATTTTAAAAATAATAAAATTAAAATTTTTTTTTAAAACACTAAAAAATTCGATTTTGGAGAAATTACAAATAATTACAGAAATTCAATTATTTAAAAAAAAAAAATTCTTATAAAATTCATCCTATGTTCAAAAGTTGAAAAAAATTATTGTAAAAATCCCAATTATCTTTCTAAATAACAAAATTCTTCTCCAAAGTTCAATTATTTTCATAAATGTCAAAAAAATTCTTGTCCTAATTTCAATTATTTTCAAAAATAAAATGCATTTTTCTAATTTCAATGATTTTCAATATCTACTATTTAAATAAAATTTACCAAAAAGAATTAAGTTATTTAAAAAAAAAATTTTAATAAAATTGTATGCAAACATTTAATTATGTTTATAAATAATAAAAATTTCACAGGAATTCAATTATTTTCATAAAAAAAATTTTAAATTCCAGAAAATAATAATTGAATCAAAATGATGAAAATAATTTTGATGCAGTTACAGTAACAATATTCTTATAATATAAAATAATTATTTTATTACTTGGTCATCTTTAATAATTAGAAAACATGAAGAAATCGATCACTCCGAGTCTTCGACTCGGAGCAATCGATATCTTCATGTTTTCTAACAAATACTTTTAAAAGTTGTTTAATTTCAAATTTTATAATTCATGAAAGAATTTAAATATTTATAAAAATAATTTCATTCTTGCGAAGAATATTATAAAAATTTTTACATAATTGATTTCTTTCGACTAATTTTATGCAAATTCTAATTTAAATAATTGAATTCCTACAAAAATTTTATTATTCATGAAAAGAATGGAATTCTTACAAAAATTTTTACAAAAAACTTTTTAAATAATTAAATTTTGTTTGGAAATTTTATGAAAATAATAGATATTAAAAATCATTGAATTACGAAGAGTTTTTAATAATAATTAAATTTTACAAAGAATTCTATTAAAATTTTTGACAATAATTGAATGTCTGTGTGGTATTTTTAATTTTATTAAATTTTTTTGAAAAGAATTGAATTTTCAAGAAGAAATTTATAACTTCTAAAAATAATTATTTTAAAAATTATTTTTGTGATGAATATTTTTATTTATGAAAATAATTGAATTTTGCAAAGAATTTTATTAAAATGCCTCAAAACTATTGAATTTTCACTAATAATTTTGTTATTTATCGAAAAATAATTGAATTCTTTCGAAGAATTATTTATGTAAATAATTGAATTCTTGGAAAGAATTATTTATGTAAATAATTGAATTCTTGGAAAGAATTTTATTAAATCTAAAAAAATAATTGAATTATTTCAAAAAAATTTAATTAAAATTGTATTTAAAATAATTCATTTCTTTCGAACATTTTTATTAAAATATTTGAAAATAATTGAATTCCTGTGAAAAATTTTTGTAAATAATTGAATTCTTCGAAGGAAGTTTCAAAAAACATTTTTTTATATAATTATTTTTTTCGAGGAATGAAATTAAATTTTTATGAATAATTACATTTTTTTTAGCAATTCCTGTAAAATTTTATTAATAATAATTGAAATCTCGAGATGAATAATTGAATTATTGCAAAATATTTTATTAAAATATTTAAAAAGAATTGAATTTCTGCGAAAAATTTTGTTATTTTTGAAAATAATTGAATTCTTCATAAAAATTTTATAAATATTGTTTTAAATATCTAATTAATTTTTTCGAAATATAATAAATATTCTGAAAATTTTACTTTAAATAATTGAATTCCTGTGGAAATTTTATTATTTATGAAAATAATTTAATTTTGGAGGAATTTTATCAATTTCTTTTTTAAATAATTGAATTCTTTTGCGATATTTTATGAAAATACTAGATTTTAAAAATAATTGAATTTCGAATATTTTTTGAAAAAAATTTAAAGTGTTTTGAAGGGTTTGAATATCATTTTTGAGAATAGTTTTTTGATTTCTAATATTAGCGAATTTAAAAATTAATTAATTAATTCTCAAAAAAAAAATAAAGAGAAATAGTAGATTAGTATTTATCTTTATATTGGAAATTGAGTTGATTGCAAGTGACGAAAAATGTAATTCTTTTGTGACAATAATTTTTTCTTTTGAATATAAAAAATGATTCAAGCTGGCCATGCGCCTTTGTTATAGTAAACATTTTTAAATGTAAAAATACAAAAGACATTTTTGTTCGTAGAATATGTAAATTAGGAAAATCTCATGCAATCTTCATATTGATATGGATATTGCGAGAGAAAAAGCGAGTGAGAGAGAATTTGTATAGTGAATTTCTCATTCTTATAACACTGTCTCAAGGAATTTATGAAAAATTTGTTTTTCTTCTTTGAAAATGAAAATTTCATGTCACGTTCTATTTTAGATATATTCAACAAAATTTTCTGAACGATGAATTTTGAAGTACAAAAAAATAGTATTTCCTGCTTTTGTCTATTAATTCTATTTATTAATTCGTATCGTTTATTAATTTAATTTACTGTATAGTATTTTAAAATAATTTCAAAATTAACTTACTTAAGTAACGAGTAATTTAGTAAGTTTCAAAAAAAAATTTTTTTTTCTAACAATTATAATCGAATTGTTCCATAGAAAAAATTAATTTCAAACAATTATAATCGAATTGTTACAGAAAAAGTTGATTTTAAATAATTAAAATTGAATTATTATGGAAAAAATTAGTTTCCCAAATAATTATCATAATAAAATGTAATATAATAATAAAAAAAAAATTATAATTAATATAAACGTATCGAAAAATAATTATTTTGTTATGAATGTGTGTAAACATATAGAAAAAAGGCGACATCAAGATTTTTCGAAATTCATGCACTTTAAAGAATAAAATTGAAAGAAAAAAAAAATTATTCTAATTTATTAATAATTAATAAAATAAATAAATACTAATTATTTCTAATAGTTAAAAATATTTTTCACTCGAGTCAATAAAAATTTTTTAAATCTGTCTTCCGAGTAAAAAACTAAATTTTTGTTAAACTTCATTTTTATTTAAATATATATTGAAAAAATATTTTTCAAAATTGTAAAAAAAAAAAATTGTTTTCTGGAGCAAAAAATGTGAAAAAATTTGTTTTTGAATTTTTTTCGTCCTATTTTTCTTTCACTTACCTTCGTTTCAGGTAATTAACATTGGTGGTAAACGACTGCCGGAAGCTGGAGAATGAAATGTTGCCGGGTGGTTGAGAAGGACCACAATACTTGGCACACGCGCCGCGTCCGGTAATTTTGCTGGTTTCTTTAAAATCGACTGTTTTAGTGAAGAATATTTAACGATTATTCTTCAGATTCCAGTTTCCTTATCACTTTTTCGAGTTTGTTTTGTTGTTGTTATTATTTAAAGACTGAATAATTCAGTTGAAGAAGAAATAAATTTGTTCCTTGATTCAGTTACTTCCTTTTTTTCTCTTTTATTCAGTCGTTTCTTTTCTTTTCTTTTTTTTAGAAGTGAGAAGGCGGAAAATTGATTTGAAACTGGCTTGAAATGAAATTTAAGTTCAAATCATAGGGTCAAACTAAGAGTGATAAGAAAGGACAAACTAAACAATCCAAGTTAGAATCTGAAACATTTCAAATTGTGAGAATTAAAAAATTGTCGGAATATTAAAATAAAAAATTGGGTTCACTTTCAAATCAATGACATTTTTTTTTCATCCAAGAATTATTTATAATAAATTTTATTTGTATAATTTTTTTGTTTATTTAAGTAGTAAAGTAATTAAATACTCTGTTTTCAAATAAATTCCTCTTTATAATAAACTATTTGGTTAACAATAAATTACTTTGTTTGTAACAAATTCTTTTTTGTAACAAATTCTTTTTCTTTTTTAAATTTGTTAAAAATAATTTTTTTTTGATAATTTATTTATTTTAATAGTGAAATAATAAAATATTCTGTTTACAATTAATTCATTTTTATAATAAACTATTTCGATTATACAACAAATTATTTTATTTGTAACAAATTCTTTTCTCCAATAAACTATTTTGCTTATAATAAATTTCTTTTTGATAATTTATTTATTTATTTAAGTAGTGAAGTAATAAAATATTCTGATTATAATTAATTCCTTTTTATAATAAACTACTTTGTTTACAACAAATTATCTTGATTGTAACAAATTCTTTTCTGCAATAAACTAATTTGTTTATAATAAATTTTTTTTGAATAATTTATTAATTGTAATAGTAAAATAATAAAATGTTCTGTTTACAATTAATTCTTTTTCACAATAAACTATTTTGTTCATAATAAATTATATTGTTTATAATAAATTATTTTTTTTATAATAAATTATATTTTGATTATTAGGAATTAATTAATTTCTAATAAATTCATTTTATAATAAATTATTTTGTTCCCAATAAATGCTTTTTTTATAATAAATTATAATTTGATTATATTGAATTAATTCGTTTCTAAATTCTAATGAATTCGTGTTATAATAAATTGTTTATAATAAATTCTTTTTTTTATAATTTATTTACATATTTAAGTAGTTGAGTAATAAAATATTTTACATACAATTAATTTCTTTTTATAATAAACTATTTTGTTTATAATAAATTCTTTTTTTGTATTATATTATTTTATTTATAATAAACTATTTTGTTCATAATAAATTGTTTTGTGTACCATAAATTCCTATTTTCCCATAAATTATTTATAATAAATTCTTTTGTTTAAAATAAATTCATTGTTTGTAATAAATTATTTTGTTTGTAACAAATTCTTTTCTACAAGAAATTAATTTGTTTATAATAAATTTTTTTTTGAATAATTTATTTATTTTAATAGTGAAGTAATAAAATATTCTGTTTACAATTAATGTTTTTTCATAATAAACTATTTTGTTCATAATAAATTATATTGTTTACAATAAATTACTTTTTTTTTTTTAATAAATTATATTTTGATAATTACGAATTAATTTATTTCTAATAAATTCCTTTTATAATAAATTGTTTATAATAAGCTATATTGTTTACAATAGATTATCTTAATAAACAGTTAATTAATTCGTTTCTAATAAATTTCTTTAAGAATAAATTGTTTATAATAAATTATTTGTTCACAATAAATTCTTCTTTTTATAATAAATTATACTTTGATTATATTGAATTAATTCGTTTCTAAATCCTAATAAATTCCTGTTATAATAAATTGTTTATAATAAATTATTTTGTTCATAATAAATTATTTTTTTTATAATTTATTTACATATTTAAGTAGTTGAGTAATAAAATATTCTGCTTACAATTAATTTCTTTTTATAAAAAACAATTTTGTTTACAATAAATTATTTTGTTTGTAACAAATTCTTTTCTGCAATAAACTACATTGTTTATACTTTACAATAATTTTTTTAAAAATAATTTATATATTTTAATAGTGAAGTAATAAAATATTCTGTTTACAATTAATTCTTTTTTATAATAAACTATTTTGCTTATAATAAATTATATTGTTTACAATAAATTATTTTTTTTATAATAAATTCTTTTGTTTACAATGAATTCATTGTTTGTAATAAATTATTTTGTTTATAATAAATTTTCTTTTGATAATTTATTTATATTATAATTCTATATAAGTACCTAGTAAAGTAATATAATATTTTGTTTATAATAAATTCTCTTTTTATTGAAAACTATTTTGTTTACAATAAATTATTTTGATAAAGAATTTTTTTGTAATAAATTTTTTATTTTTCAATAAATTATTTTGTTTATAATAAATTTTTTATGTTTCAATAAATTATTTTGTTTATAATAAATTTTTTATGTTTCAATAAATTATTTTGTTTATAATAAATTTTTTATTTTTCAATAAATTATTTTGTTTATTATAAATTCTTCTTTCTATATCATTAATATTAATTAAAAATTTATTAATATTCTATATTAATTTCGAATAAATATTTTCATTTAATTTATATAAAATTTTAGTGTAAGTAAGTATCAAAGAAAAATAATTTTATTCTCCAAAAAGATTGTCATTAACTTGATAGTGAACATTATTAATATTAACAAATATAAATTTTAAGTACAAAATTCAAAAGGTTCCAAAAATATATAATTTTTTTAGCTATACGATTGGGAAGACGATTTAATTTTTCTTTTTTTTTGGGGGGTGTTCTAATAAATATATGTCTCATATTTTTTTACGGGTAATGTACAGTGGAAGCTTGACCTACTTTTATTAACGCTATAGAGAGATATTTTGATATTTCGAAATGGGACAAGGTCAACTTATGGAGGGGGTATTACTGTTTACACATTTGATAAATATTTAAATATATATAAATAGTGGCGGGAAAACTACTGTGCTTTTTTTATAAATGTAATTTTTATATCATTTATTACAAAATATTTTTTTTTTCAAATTTTAAAAACTAAGGAATAAAAAAGTTGTATACTGCCCATACTTAACAGATGATAAATGAATTTTCACGTCCGGGTCTTGACCTCCAGTTGAAAGTTATCCTCTGGATAAATCCCGAATTCTGCGATGTCACTTGATGGATTTGAGGTTTATTTGGAGGATAATTTTTAACTGGAGACCTGAAGAAATGAAGAAATAATCATAAGCTTTAGCTCTTCGATAGAAATTATTGTTTGTCTTCTTTTTTTTTTTTTGCTTGTACTTTTTTTTTATATTCGCAAATCGTGTGTTTGGGGAAATTGGGTTTTTTCACACTAACGAATTTTTCCTTTTTTTTTCAAAAAAAGGGTTACCTTTTGATTTTTTCGAATTTTGTTAAATTTTTTTTTGGGAAAAATAATTTGTGATAATTAACAATTATTTTTAATTTTGTTGTAAAATTATTTTTGCTTTTGTCATATTTGTTTTTTGGTTTTTAACCAGAAATTCACTAGTTTTCTTTTTTGTTTCTTGAATAAAAATTTATTTTCTGAAAAATTATTAATTTTTTGTATTTGAATCACAAATTATTTTCCCCCAGAAAATTATTAGTGTTTGAGTCGAAACTACAATTTTCTTCACCAAAAAAAAAAAAAAAAAAATTTTAAGCTTCTTTAGAAATTATTTTGAAACTTGAACAAAAAGAAGTTTAAATTCAAGAAACAATTTTCTTTGCATTTCAATTATTAAATTTGTAAAGATGTTTTCCGAATTTTCTTTTTGTGGAGGAAAATTGAAAATTCTTTGTTTGTAATAGGGAAAAAAGAAGAAATAGAAGAAATAGAAGAAATAGAAATAGAAGAAGAAGAAGAAGAAGAAGAAAATGGTTTTCTGTCTGGCTGTCAGTAAAGCAGAAAATCTTGACATAATTTATTTTTATTTATTATTATTATTTTTTTTGTAATCCACTATTATATTGAATGACACTACGTCTGATCTATTGTACGCTGCTAACTCTACGTTCGAGTGTATACAAGCTGAATCGATATCCTGGATATTACCTTCCTTATAGCAAGATTCCAATCCAAAAGGAGTTATTTGACGAGAAGATGCAAAACGAGAAATCAAGTTTTGTATATATATATATACATATTATAAAATCTATCAAACTTTGAACTTCGATGTGAACGAATAAGTTGAACGGAATAATTAAAAGATTATTGAATTGCCTTTGGATTCGATAGGAAATTGATTTGAATTTTCAATTTTCTGTAACGAATCCTGATGAACAAAAGTGGTGTATTTATACAAATAATAATTGTTAGTGAAGAGTTGATTTTTTCCTGATTGCCAATGAGAGGCATTTCTGTACGTTTGGAAAATTAGAATCGTTAGAAATTTGCAAACTTTTGAAAAAAAAAAAAAATTGGAAAAAAATTTTGCCTCGGGCAAAATCTCTCTCTCTCTCTCTCCCTCTCTTGTTTTCTTCCTTTCCTTTTTTCTCTCGTTCTCTTTCTTTCTCTCTTTTACTATCTTTTTCCTTTTCTAAATTTAAAAAGTTGATATTTTTTTGTGATATTTTTTTTTTTTGAAAAAAAATTCCATATTGAAAAGTTAAATGAAATTGAAAAGAGTATTTTTCAAAAGATTGAAAAAAAAGTTTATTGAAAAGTACATATTTTTATTTATGAAGGAATTTTATACATTCCAATAAGAAACTGAAAATACTATTGTTGGAAAAATTTATTTATTAACAATTTTGATTAGTAATATTAAATTTATTGGAGAATATTAGTAATTTTTAATTTTAATTTGGTAAATTTTGAAATTTTTCTGCTTTCGAATTGAGAAGAAAATCGAAGAAAATAATTTAGAAAAAAATGTTGCTTGAGTGAAGAAAATAAATTTATTAATTTTGCGAAAATGTTTATTTAACACAAGAAACTTTTTGTTATTTATATTTTTTTATTCACTTATTTTCACATTTATAGTGAAATTTTTCTGTTTTCGAATTGAGAAGAATTAAATTTAGAAAAACGTTGCTTTTAGTCAAGAAAATAAATTTATTAATTTTGCGAAAAAATGTTTATTTGGCTCAAGTAATTTTTTGTTATTTTCATTTTTTCCTTGTTTTTAATATTTATTTATTCTTTTTAAATAAAAGAAATTTTTCCTTCAAAAATCGTTGAAATGAAAACATTTTTTAAAAATCTTAACATTGCTTTTACAACTATTTAGAAAAAATAGTTTGCTTGATTCCAGAAATATTTCTTTGATCCAAAAAAAATTATTTCGATTCAAGAAACCTTTTTTTAATCCAATAAAAAGTAATTGGACTCAAAAAAAAGTTCTTCGTTCAGGAAAAACATTTTGAGTCAAGAATCAGGATTTGCTTAATTTGAGAAATATTCTTTTGACTCAAGAAAAGTTTCTTCATTTCAAAGAAACGTTTAGTTGATTCAATAAAAAGTAGTTGAATTTAAAAAAGAAAGTTGCTTCGTTCAAGAAAGATTTTAAGTGAAGAATCGGTTTTCTTGATTCCAGAAATATTTTTTTGACTCAAGAAAATTTTTTTTCGAAACGTTTAATTAATTCACTAAAAAATTGTTTGACTTAACAAAAAATTCATTCGTTCAAGAAAAATTTTTTTAATCAAGAATCGTTTTTCTTCAATTTTTTTTTTTTTTGATTCAAGAAATATTTAATTAATTGCAAAGAAATTTTCCTTTTAAGAAACGTTGATGTGAAAACTGTCTTTTTAATCTGGAAACTTTGATTTGACTCACAAAAATAGTTTTCTTGATTCCAGAAATCTTCCTTTGACTCAAGAAAAATTTCTTCGATTCAACAAACTTTTAATTAATTTACAAAAAAGTTGTTTGACTAAAAAAAAAAAAAAAATTCATTCCTTCAAGAAAAAATTTTTGAGTCAAGAATCGTTTTCTTGATTCAAAAAATTTTTATTTAATTGCAAAGAAATTTTTCCCACAAGAAACTTTGATGAAAACACATTTTTCTTTAATCTAAACGTTAATTTTGCTTCAAAAAACTAGCTTGCTTGATTTCAAAAATATTTTTTTGACTCAAGGAAATTTTTTTTAGTTTCAAAGAATGTTGATTTTACTCAAAAATTGAAAAAAATTTTATTTGACTCCAGAGAGATTTTTTTGATTCAAGAAATATTTTCTTGACCCTAGAAATATTTTTTTGACTCCAGAAATATTTTCTTGATTCAAGCAATATTTTCTTGACTCTAGAAATATTTTTTTTCATTCCAGAAATATTTTCTTGATTCAAATAATATTTTCTTGAATCTATGTAGAAATATTTTCTTTTACTCAAGAAATATTTTCTTGACCCCAGAAGTATTTTCTTGCTTCAAGAAATATTTTCTTGACACCAGAAATATTTTTTTGACTCTAGAAATATTTTTTTAGACTCTAGAAATATTTTCTTGACTCCAAAAATATTTTCTTTAATCTAGAAATATTGTTTTTGACTCCATAAATATTTTCTTGATTCAAACAATATTTTCTTGACTCCAGAAGTATTTTCTTGCTTCAAGTAAAATTTTTTTTGAGTCCAGAAATATTTTCTTCGCCAATAGAAATATTTTTTTGACTCTAGAAATATTTTCTTGCATCAAGCAATATTTTCTTGACTCCAGAGACATTTTCTTCACTCTAAATATATTTTCTTGACTCTAGAAATATATTTTATGACTCCAGAAACATTTTCTTGAGTCAAACAATATTTTCTTGATTCAAAAAAATATTTTCTTGACTCCACAAATATTTTCTTGACTCTAGAAATATTTTTTTTTGGTTTCCCGAAATTTTTTCTTGACTCCAAAAATATTTTCTTGAATCTAGAAATAGTGTTTTTGACTCCAGAAATATTTTCTTGACTCCAAAAGTATTTTTTTGCTTCAAGCAATATTTTATTGACTTCAGAATTAATTTCTTGTCTCTAGAAATATTTTCTTGACTCCAAAAATAGTTTCTTTAATCTAGAAATATTGTTTTTTAATTCCTGAAATATTTTCTAATTCAAACCATATTTTCTGGATTCAAATTATATTTTCTTGAATCTAGAAATATTGTTTTTGACTCCAGAAATATTTTCTTGACTCTAGAAATATTTTTTTGACTCCAGAAATATTTTTTTGACTCTAGAAACATTTTTTTGACTCCAGAAATATTTTCTTGCATCAAGCAATATTTTCTTGACTCTAGAAATATTTTCTTAACTCTAGAATTATTTTTTTTGACTCCAGCAATATTTTTTTGACTCCAGCAATATTTTTTGACTCCAGAAATAGTTTCTTGACTCCAGTAATATTTTTTTGATTCAAAAATTTTTTTTTCCATATTTCTATAAATTTTTTTGTTCCATTATTTACAATGTAGAAAGGTTTTCATTATATTTTCGGTATTTCGTGTTTCGTTAAAGATTTTCTTGTTTCTTTTTTTTTTTAATGAAGAAATGTGAAAATTATGAGAAAATGAAAGAAAAGGGGTCGAGGGGTGGGTTGAGGAAGAGAGGTATATACAACACAGTTTCCGATGTGGTCCACGAGGAGCATAAAGTCGGGTACCAACGGTAGTAACGGGTCGATACGACAGTCATCTACCCCTATATATTCTACAAGGCGGGCGTTGCCTTCTCCGACAAGCTTTTGCAACAGTTAGACACCCCTCGAGTCACCCACTCACAGTTTCCAAAAGAACAAATGAAAAAAACTACAAAGGTAAAGAACGAAGCGGAATTTTCTCTCTCTCTCTCTCTCTTATTTGCTTCGACTTTCTTCCTCGGTATTCACTCACTAACTCTTCTTTTCCCCTCTCATCCCCCCACCATTCAACCCCTTTTCCTTCCCTAACGCTTCTTACTTAAAACCACCTTCAGCGTTCAAAAACCCTTTTTGCGTTAAGAATCTCTTCTTAAATTTCACTGAAATTCTAGCCAGACGCTTCTTATAAACTTTTGTTCATATCGATTTCTGTCCACTGATCTTATTCTTTTCTCTCCCTCTCTTAAAATTAGAGATATTTTTTTTTGTGCCTTGGAATTTTACTTTCACGACTGTGGAATTTCCTCTCTGTATGTAAAATAGAAATAGGAATAAGGGGAGGGAGGAAAACAAGTTGAGGGTTAAATATTTGAAAGTTAAGTCCTGGAGGAATGAAAAAATTCGTTTTCATCTCCATAGTGAATTTGTCTTTGATTTTGGAAATTTTTCAGTGAAATTCTTTTTTTTTTTTTTTTTTTTTTTGATCATTTTTTCTTGAATCTAAGGAAAAAAATAATTTTCAAAAAAAATATTTTATTGCATTCAAGAAAATATTTCTGCAATAAAGCAAATCATTTGAGTCAAATCAACTAATTATTAATTATTAAATATATTATCAAATTATTTGAATCAAGGAAATTTCTTTGAAAGCAAAAAGATACTATACCTGCACGAAAAAAAACTTTTCTAGAGTCAAAAAAATATTTTTTTAATTACACAATAAGAAATGATAAATAATAAATTGTAATAATTCCGATAACTAATAGTTTCTCCTTGAGGGTCACTTTTCGGAAAATGTTTTTCCTTTCTAATAAAAAAAAAAAAAAAAAAAAAAAAAAAAAATTATTAAATTATACCTAATTTGAAAAGAAATTTTTTTCTCTACTGAATTTTCAAAAAGTTTGGTAAATTTTCTTTACCTGAGACCCATTTGTTTCTTCTTGGCAAGGAAAATTTATCTCTAAAAGTAGAGATGAAGAGAGCAAACTTGAATCAAGTTGGATGGATTTCTGTATTTTGTGTAAAGTTATATATCTATATATTTTGTGTGTTATCCATCAATAGTTAACGACCCAGTTAAATCAGTTTGAAAAGTTTCATGCGTTTGTAAACTTCCTATAAAACTTTTGTTAAATATTTAACTATAATTTGTATCGCGCTACATATATTTACATCATTAACAATTCTCGAGACACTGCGTTATTAATTTTTAGAAGAAAATTCCTTTTCTTTCTTGCTATATTTATCTTCAATTATTTTTTTTTCCATAGAATATATTGAAAATGTAAATAATATTATTAATTTAAAATTAAGAATTTAATTTTATTACTTTTATACTGTAATAATTTATTTTTATTATTATTAATTATTAATTAAATAAAAAGTACTAAAAAACAGAAAAATAAGTAATTCAATAAATAATAATTAACAGGTAAAAAATAAATAATAAATAAATAAATAATTATAAATTAACTAATAATAATTAACTAATTAACTTGTTTAGATAAATAAACAAACAAATAAGTGCGGGAACATGACAAATTTAAAAATAAATTAATAAATAAGTAAGAAAATAACTAACAAAAAATTGATTAAAAATTACATGAATAAATAGTTATGTAAATAAAACGCTAAATAATAAATAGTTAAATAAATAAATAGTAAAATAAAAAAGAAGATAAATAAATAAACAGTTAGGAAAAAATATAAATAGGTAAATATAGAACAGATAAATAAACAAATATTTAGGGAAACAAATAGACCGATAAATAAACAAATAAGTTTATAAAGAAACCAGTAAATAAATAAATAAATAAAGAGGTAAATAAATAAATCAATAATAAATAAATCGGTAAATTAAAAAGAAGATAAATAAATAGGTAAATAAAAAAACAAATAAATAAACAAATATTTAGGCAAATAAATATCGCGATAAATAAATAAAGAGGTAAATAAATAAACAGGTAAATAAATAAATAGATAAATAATTAAATAGGTAAATAATAAAAAAAATATATATATATTTAGACAAATAAATAGCCCGATAAATAAATAAAGAGGTAAATAAATAAATAGATAAATAAATAATCAGATAAATAATTAAATAGGTAAATAAAAAAGCAGATAAATAAATAAATAGCTAGGTTAATAAATAGATCGATAAATAAATAAAGAGATTGATAAATAATCGGATAAATAAATAAATCAGTAAATAAATAACCAAATAAATAATCAAATGTCTAAATAAATAAAGCGGTAAGTAAATCAAGAAGTAAATAAATAAAAAAAAAATAAATAAAAATAAAAAAGAAATAAATAAATAAAAATAAATAAAAATTAAAAAAGTAAATAAAATAAATAAATAAATAGCAATAATAAATAAATAAACAGATAAATAAATAATAAATACTTAAAAAATCCTCGAAAAAATTAAAAACGAACAAAAACCTTTGAAATTCAGCAAATAAAATCCACTTTTCTTAATTAATCACAAAAACCGAGTTAAAAAAGTAAAATGATTTTTTTAAGAAACATAATTAGCCGAAAGCTAATTAATTCTAAAGTTTCATTCTTAAAATTCCATTTGAGTTTATTTTTTGTGAAATGAGCTTTTCTCTTGATGTAAACCAACAGAGAGAAATAATTAAACATTTTCGTCTCGAATTAAATTTACACCCGAAGACTAATTTTAATTTTAAGGCGCGTCCTAAAATGAGAAGAGAGAAAAAGAAGAAGAAGAAAATATGTATAGGAAAAAAAGGGGAGAAATACAATTTTCCGTTTTTTTTCTTTCTTTCTTTCTTTTTTCTACTATAGGTATAAGATATCTACGCGACAAAATACCCAAAGAGGAGGGACGAGAGGACAAAACAATTCTTAATGGGAGTTTATTCATTCCCAGAGCCGAAATGAGATAAGCGGAAATAAAATCTTTATTAAATGTCATTTTCTCGCCTTCATCGTCTCGGAGGGCGTTTAAGCTTCATGAATATGAGAGGCAATTTAAAAAATAAGAAGAAAAATCGTAAAAAAATAACGAAGGCGAAATTTTACAAGAAGGTTTGTAATTTTTTTTCTCTTTATTCCTTTTTTTTTGAGGAAAGTGTAAAAAAATGTTTTTTTTGTGTCACCAACAGTGAGACAAAATAATTATTTTTGTTATTAAAGTGTCGTGAACAAAAAAAAACTTTCCAACTGATGCAATTAAATTTTTAAGTTCTCAGGAACGTAATTTAAAGTTTAATTTATTTTTTCTTTTTCATCTCTTCTTTTTGCGATGTTTATTTTTATTTTACTTCCTTTACAAGAATAATTAGAGTTAATAAGAATTATTTCTTTCGAAATAATTTCAAGTTGTAAACAGTTTAAAAATATTTTCACAATATTTTTTTCTCTATTTCAATACTTTTATTTATTAACATTTTTTTATTTATTTTGCAAAAAAGTGTTTTTAATAATAAAAATTGAATTTTACCAGAAAAACAATTTTCAATCAAAAAAATCTTTTTTTATTTTTAAAACAAAAAAAAAAAAAAGAAAAGTTCTCTTGACCGCATTTTTATTCGGTCTAAAGAATTTTTCTTTTCTATTGTTAAAAAATGTTTTATTATTTTTTTAATTCACTGAATAAACTATTTCTTTCTCGTGAAATAAAATTTTTCTTTCTTTTACATTTTATAAAAAAAAAGAAAAAATTCACATGAGCTTCCTTCTCGAAATGTTTTTGAGAAAATTTTTCGTTTATAGTTTCAGCTCTCGAAATTCGAAGGCTCTTCAACTGTTTTGAAAAAGAATTTAGAGGTTCATTCTTGTAGTGTATATCTTACATGCAAATGGAATCAGATGTCCGAAGAGAGAAACAGGATCAATGGAAACCCACTTGTTTTCCCTCGAAACTGAATTATTTTTCAAACACTCAAGAGAAAAGTCAATTTTATTCCAATTGGAAAAAAAAAATTCATGAAATTTTCCCCCAACAAACATTGAAATTGTCAAATTTGCAAAGAAATTTTTGATTAGAAAAATTATCAATAAAAATAAAATAAGAAAAATGAAATGAGAATAAAAATTATTACCACTTTCTGAAAATAAAATAATGATAAAATAAAAATAGAAAAAATACAAAGAATACAAATATAGAAAACATAAAAAATACAAAAATACAAAAAATACAAAAAATACAAAAACAATAAAAAAAACACAGAAAAAATTCTCCGATTAATAATAAAATTTCATGTAAATGCGAAACGGGCGATAAATTTAAAAAATAGAGGAGAAAATAATTTTCAAGTAAAAATTTATATTTAAAAGTGGAGCTTAGAGAAAATATAAAACAATATTTTTCCCTCGCTGTTCTTTTTTTTGTAAAAAATGTCAATTTTCCGTTTAACGCTTCTAATAATCGAAAATTGTGTTTCGAAACAATAACAATATATATATAGAGAGAGAGAGAGGGTGAGGTATTGAGAAAGAAAGTTGGAATAAATTAAGGAAAAATAAATTTTCCCCAGTTAACTATATATATAATACTTGGTTGTATCGAATTTCTTACTTCATGGATTTTTACTGCTTCTCCTTAACGGAGAGAAGCTTTACGAGATAAAAAGCTCAAAGAAGAAAAAAAAGTTCAGTTTTCATGTAAGAGGTATAAAGAACATTGGCTTTGATGAAACTAATTCTCTTTCATCTCAATTAATGGAAAAAAATAATTTACACCCAACTTTATGTTTATATCTTTTAATTCTGTTTGTTATTCATTTTTGTAAAATATAATTTTTCAAATTACAAAATCTTTTTTAATTATAAAATAATTTTTAAATTATTTAGTATTTAGAAATTATGAAATAATTTCTAAAATATAAAAATATTTATGAATTATAAAAATATTTGTAAATTACAAAATATTTTCTAAATTATAAACTATTTTTTAAATTATAAAATCATTTCTAAATTACAAAATATTTCTAAGTTATAAAATAATTTCTAAATTACAAAATATTTCTAAATTATGAAAATATTTTTAAATTATAAAATATTTTCTAAATTGTAAAATAATTTCTAAATTACAAAATATTTCTAAGTTATAAAATAATTTCTAAATTACAAAATATTTCTAAATTATAAAAATATTTTTAAATTATAAAATATTTCCTAAATTATAAAATAATTTCTAAATTACAAAATATTTCTAAGTTATAAAATAATTTCTAAATTGCAAAATATTTCTAAGTTGAAGATTAATTTCTAAACTATAAAAATATTCTAAATTTACAAAATAATTAGAAATCCTAAAGTAATTCTAAATCTATGAAATAATTATAGAAATTATAAAAAAAAACTCTAAACTGAAATAATTATAAATTATAAAACAATATTCTAAATTTATAAGCTAATTTTTTATTTTTTAGTGGCGTTTAGTTAACGAAAAAAGAATCTGTTTCAACACATAAAATAGTTAAACGAATATTTCGGTTCATTTGATAGGGAATTATTTATTGCTAGTGAATTCAATTTTAAGTGAAGTAAGGAAGACGGATATTCTCTAAGGCAAAACGTTAATAATTTTCTCAAAATGTCCAGGGAAATCATATGTAACTGCAAATATAGTCATGGACAGTAAATAAATAATTATCAAATTGTAGAAAATTGAATGAAAATTTGATTTTTTCTGTGATTTTTTTCTATCTTCTGTATAAATCTGGTTTTTAAAAAGTTAATTGAAATTTATTTTTTTGTTTGAAGATTTTTTTGTTTATAATTTATTCTAATTAAGTAATCAAATAATTACGAACCAAATAATTAGAAAATAAATAATCAAAAGCTAGTTAATTTTCAACTAGTGAACTAAGAACTAATTATCTGATAACTAATGATTAATAACTAAACTAACTAAAAAATAAAGCAGCTAGTGAAAAACGAAAAAATTAAAAAATAAAAATTACGAATCAAATAATTAGAATATAAATAATTAAAAATCAAATAATTATAAAGCTATATTAATGAAAAACGGAAAAATAAGAAAATAATTAATTACGAATTAAATAATTAGAGAATAAATAAAAACGAAATAATTAAAGATCCATTAAATAATAACGAAACAATTATTTTACGTTTGAAATTAAAAATAAATTAAAAATAAATTTTTTAAATTAAATTTAAAGTGATTATTGAATTAGAAAAATAAGAAACTAAATTAATACGAAGGAAATAATTAGAAGATAAATAACTAAAAACCAACTAAATAATAACTTTACGTTTTAAATTAATAAAAAATATTTTCTAATGTTTGCAAAAAGAAGAGAGAAAAAGATAGAAAATGTGAGAAATATATATCAAGAAATACCTAACATGGTACGTCAGTAGTTTATCCAGTTAATCCCCATCAATATAACGCCAACAATCTCCTCAGAGGAATTAAATGTATTTCACTGGCTTCATTGCCTGAATCGTTTTCAGAGATCAGAGGTAAATGAACGTTAAATCAAATTTTATTTTTTCTCCTCTTTTTTTCGTAAAATCATTCACATCGAAATTCGACGAGAGAAACAAAAGTAAAACAAATAAAAAATATAAAAATAAAATTCCGTAAATTTACAATTAATCTCATTTTAAAACATTTTATTTTAAGTGATATAGGTCAATATCAGGTCTGACGATAAAATTTTTACAATCAAATGCGGAAAATTTTCCCTGTATAATAATTTAATATTATGTTAAAAAAAGAAAAAAATAATTTAAAAATAGAAATGAAACGAGAGAAAATTGTATATGGTGATAAATTGAATTTTTTTCGATAAAAAGTTTATTTATTAAAAAATTTATACGCCGAAGGAAACAAAGGAAATGGAAAGAAAAAAAAATTGACGTGAACAAGACAGAGTTAAGGCAGACAATAAATATAAGAAAAATTATAATTAGAAAACTGCAGTAGAAATAAAAATTATTCATGCGATGGAAATGTCTGACAATAAAATGAAGCTTCCACTGAAGTAAAAGGAGAATCAAAGTGGAATTAATCAGCGTTAGGTCGGACAAAACTTGAGATATTTAAAAGAAAAATGAAATAAAACTGAAAAACTGTCTTTTTCTTCAAGTTAAGAAAAAATAGAAAAATAATGCAAAAATTGATAAAATAATAGTAAAATAAATAGAAAAAAATAGAAAAAATAACAAAAAAATAGAAAAAAATAGAAAAAAAAATGCAAAAATACAAGAAATACAAAAAAATACAAAAAATACAAAAAGATGCAAAAAAATACAAAAAATATAAAGGAATATAAAATTACAAACATTTGTTTGTAATTGTAAAAAAAAAATTGTAAATTTGTTTGTAAAACAAAACGAAATATAAAAATTCGAAAATAAATAAAAAAAGAAATACAAAAAAAATACAAAAGTAAATACAAAAAAATACAAAGAAATAGAAAAGAAAAAGAAATACAAAAAATCGAAAAAATAACTAAATTAGAAAAATAAATAGAAACCAATTAAATTACAGTGATACAAGTCAATGTTTGCCAATTATGATAAATTTCCCTCGAAAAAAAGCCATTTCAAGTAGAATAAGTCAATATTATGTCAGACAATGCAATAGAAAATATTTAAATTTAAGAAAAGCACTTCAAAAGAAATACAAGTGAGTGATGTAAATTCGAGTGATATAAGAAACGTAATGTCAGACACTCAGGGGAATTTTTTTTGAAAACCTACAAATAATTTCAGTGAAAAAGACAATGTTTGGTCAGACGAGAGACATATAAAAGAAATATATTTTTTCTCAACACTTTACTGTCACGAAATTGTTTGCCCCCCCCCCCCCCCTCGTAAAATATACAATTCAAATGTCTGACAATAGGAGAATTTTCTACTTAAATAAAATGAATTTTAAGTGGAATAAATCATAACGTTCTGGCTGACAAACTTTTAAAGAAAGATTGAAAATGGAAATAAGGTTTTTTTTAAAACATTATAATTTCAAGTTTTAGTGATCATGTAAATTAATGTCTATGAATGCAATTTTTCATTTAAATGAAAAATATTACTGAAAAAAAAGTTAGTAAAAATTTAAGTAGAATGAGTAAATTTTTCATGTTGGACAATTAAAGAACTTTTTACTTAATTAAAAAAAAATTCTAAGTGAAATAAGTCAATTTTATGACCGACAAATAGAAAAATATCAAAATAAATTAAAATGTGGAAAAATACCGAAAGAAAAACAAGAGAAAAGAAAAAAAAACAAAGGGAAGTTGAATTTCAGTGATATAAGTCAATGGATCGTTTGCCAATTAAAGGATATCATCCATCTGACTAAATCAAAATTTCAACGGAAATATATTGTCAATATTATATCAGACAAATAAGCTAAATATGGATTTAAAGAAGAAAAACCTATATATATCTCGAAAAAGTAATAAGTTAATAAATAAATTGCAGTGATAAAAGTTGATGGATCGTTTGCCAATTAAGGGAATCTTTCATGCGTAAATAACCAAAAATTCGAGTAGAATATATCAATATTATGTCAAATAAAGCTCAAGACAAATTTAAATGAAAAAATATCTATAAATAAAATATCTAAAATATAAAATATATAAAGGAAGAATAAGTAAAAAGAATAAGTAAATAATCTAAATTAACTAATAAATCTAAATAATTTAAATAATCTAAGAAATCTAAGAAATCTAAGAAATGTAAGAATTCTAAGAAATCTGATAAATAATCTAGTGATGCAAGTCAATGAATTGTCTGTCAATTAAAGAATTTTCTACTTAAAGAAACGAAATTTTAAGGAGAATAAGTCAATATTGTAGTGGACGAAGCTATAGTGAAGCTGAGAAGAGAGATTTAAATAAAAAATACATCTATAGAAATAGAATAAGTAGAATAAATAAATTCTAGTGAAACAAGTCAATAAATGGTCAGCCAATTACTAAAATTTTCAATTTAATACAATTTGTAAGTAGTATGAGTAAATTTTAAGTCAGACAATAAATTAGAGGATTTTTTTACTTAAAAAAATGAAATTTTAAGTAGAATAAGTCAATGTTATGGTAAACAAAGCTGAAGATGGATTGAAATTTTAAAAAAAAGTACAGAAATATAATAAATAAATTTAATAAATTCTAGTGAAACAAGTCAATTAATGGTCAGCCAATCACTGAATTTTACAATTTAATGAAATAAATTTTTTAGTAGAATGAGTAAATTGCAAGTCAGACAGCAGTCTAGTTATTTTTATTGCATAAAAAATAGAAAAAAAAATAAGACATAACAAATTTTAGTGATACAAGTCAATGGAATGTCAGACAAATTAAAGAATTTTCTATTCGAACAAAATAAATTTCCAGTGGAATAAGTCAATTTTATGTCAGTTGAAATAAAGAAAAGAAAACCGAAAAGAAAAATAATAAAATAAATTCCAGTAATAAAAGTCAATAAAATGTCTTCCAATTAAAGAATTTTCTACTTGAATAAAACAAATTTTCAGTGATGAAATAGTCATTTTTATGTCAGACTTTTTGAAAAAAAGGGAAAAAAAGAAATATAATTAGAAAATAAATAAATTCTAGTGAAACAAGTCTCAAGAATTTCTGACAATTAAAGAATTTTTTATTTGAATAAAACAAATTTTCAGTGATATAAGTCAATTTTATGTCAGACTTTATAAAAAAAAAAAGAAAAGAAATATAATATTAAAATTTTATGTCAGACTTTATAAAAAAGGAAAAGAAATATAATAATAAAATTTTATGTCAGACTTTATAAAAAAGGAAAAGAAATATAATAATAAAATAAATAAATTCTAGTGATACAAGTCAATGGAATGTCTGACAATTAAAGAATTTTTTATTCGAATAAAACAAAGTTTTTAGTGATGTAAGTCAATCTTACGTCAGACTTTATGAAAAAAAAAGAAAATAAATATAATAATAAAATAAATTTTGGTATTGCAAATAAATTTTAGTGATACAGATCAATAATAGAATGTCTGACAATTAAAGAATAATACAAATTTTCTAGTGATGTAAGTCAATTTTACGTCAGACCTTATAAAAAATACGAAATGAAAAAATAAGAAAATAAATAAATTCCAGTGATACAAGTCAATGGAATGTCTGACAATTAAAAAATTTTCCACTCGAATAATGTAAGTTTCTAGTAGAATAAGTCCATTGATTTATTTCACTATGAAAATGGAAAATTTCCACTCGACAAAAAACAACAAATTTTCATTTATAAGAAACACGAAGAAAAAAATTAAAAAGAAATAATTGAAAATTAAAATATTAAAAATATAACAATATAAAATATAAAAATATAAAAATATAAAAATATAAAATACAAAAATATAAAAATATAAAAATATAAAAATATAAAAATATAAAAATATAAAAATATAAAAATATAAAAATATAAGAATATAAAAATACAAAAATACCAAAATATAAAAATATAAAATTAAAAAATGTATAATAAACCAATTAAAAACGAGAAAAAATAAAAAAAAACAATTAAGGACAAAAGAAATACTACAAAAAAAAATGAAAAAATTCTCCCTCGAAAGGATTCTTTTATTTTTTTATTGCGTCATTAAACTAAAGACAGTTATAAAAATAAAATTACTAAAATCAGTGTTATTTTCCCTTTTCAAAAAAGAAATAAAAATAAAGATTAAAGAATAAAAAAATAAAAATAATGAAAGTGAATGAATTTTACGACCTAGTGCAATTCGCCTTGTGAGAGCTAAAAATAATAAATCTATAACCAAGTCTCTGGCAGTGTATACGTGAAAAAGAAACGGTGGAAAATTCTCACCCTTCCTTACCTTTAATTTTTCTATAGATATATATAAAGACGTACAACCGCATATCTATCTATCTCTCTCTAGATATATAAACCTGAACACAATAATGAGAATTTTTTTCCTTCCCCCTCCTAAAAAAAAAGAAATGAAAGAAAGAAAGAAAGAAAAAACCCTTAAATCCCCTACTTTTCTCTTTTTTTTTTATTTTTCTACGATACACAATGATTAAGTGCTAACTCAAGCATCAGTAGCAATCAATTTCTCATTTCTGGACCCACATTAACCCACGAAATTGGCTTAATCTTGGCCCAGATCTTCTATATAGTGTGCTATTACAGGAACTATAATCAAGTCGAGGGAAATCTGAATTTTCTTCATTCTCGATAATAAGAATAATGAAAAAAAAAATTCTAAAGTGAAAAAAAAACAAAGAAAGCTAGAGAAAGAGAAGAGAAGATGAGATTTAATTAAAAATTTTTGAAAGACTTTTTGAATATCAACGAAAACATTTCAATTTGAATTATTCAAATTTTCATTAAAACAAATATGCAAAATTAATAATTTTTAGTCGAAAAAATCATATATTTGTCTGACAAATAAAGAATTTTCCACTCAAATTAACGAGATTTCAAGTAGAATGTGTCAATTTTAGGTCAGACAAAAATCAAGTTATTTAATAATAGAAAAATATTTGAAGAAAGTTAATACAAAATTTATAAACGTCTATAGTGGTACAAGTCAATAACTTGTCTGAGAATTAAAGACGTTTTCAATTTTCATAACATAAATTTTAAGTGGAATCAGTAAATTTTAAGTCAGACACGAATGCATTTTTTAGTTGGAGAAAAAAAAAACGGTAAAAACAAAAAATAGGAAATTTTAGTGATACAAATCAACGAATTGTCTGACAATTAAAGAAATTTTCAAGTTTTTAATTTAAAAACATAAATTTTAAGTAGAATGAATAAATTTTAAGTCAGACATGACTAAAATTTTATTCCGTTTAATTAACATTTTCGAAAGATTTTTTGAATTAGTAAAAATGTTTATTACATAATTTAAATTAGTGATTGTTTATTATTTATTATTATTACTTTTTTGTAAAAATGGCAAATTTTCGTAAAAGAAAATATGAAATTAAAATTTTTTAAATTTCGAATTTAAGTGAGTTTAAACTTTAAATTTTTTACTTTTCAATCTCATGGAATATTTTATGCTCCATTATTTATTTTAATCGATAACTCAACAGCGTAAAAGAATCTAAAATTAAATTAAAAAATTATTTATTATTTTATTAACAGTGCTCTACAACAATAATAAAATAATTTTACCACTCTTAATTTCTTTTTCTCCAAATATTGAAGAGAACAAATTTTTCATAAATAAATATTAAATTTGCATTTTAATATACAGTATTCAATTGAATTAAAATCTATAATTTGAAATATGATAAAATTTTCAATATTTCGAACTAAACGTTTATTTCAGTGACAGGTTTAATTTCTGAGATTATGTCACGAATACGTTTTGTAGAATTTATCATTTATTTATTTCATTTTAAAAATCGATGGGATAAATTTTGCTTTTCTATTTATGTTACTTAAGAGAATAATGCAAAATTATGTGAATAAATTAAAATATGGATGATAAATAAATAATTAAATAGGTAAATATAAAAATTTTCCTTGTGGAAATAATGGAAATAATTTTAGTTTAGAAAATAGTGAAAATAATTTTACTTTAGAAAATAATGAAAAAAAATGTTTCCTTTCGAAAATAGTGAAAATAATTTTACTTCAGAAAATAATAAAAATAACTTTTCCTTTCGAAAATAGTGGTAATAATTTTACTTTAGAAAAAAAAAAAATTATTTTACTTCGGAAAATAATTTCACTTTGGTGAAAGTAATGAAAATAATTTCTGCTTTTGAAAATAATGGAAAACAATTTACCTTTAGAAAATAATTAAAATAATGTTTGCTTTAGAAAATAGTGGAAAAAATTTTACGTCGGAAAATAATCATGTAAAAAAACAAAAAAAAATATAATTCTGCAAAAAATTTATAAAAAAATAAAAATAATTTAATTAAAATTAAAAGATATTAAAAATAAGAGACAAAATTTTACAAACAAATTTTTGTAAAATTAAAAAATTGTTCTTGGAAATTATCGAATGAAAAAAAAATTAAACGAAATATTGCAAAACAAAATGAGAAAAGTGTTTTCTAAGAGAATAAATTTACAAAAAAAATAAAATAAAGAAAAAATGACTGAAAATAAAATTTATCGAAAATTCCTTCAAAAACGTTGAATTTGAAAAAATGCATTATTTTTACATAGAAAATTTTAAGAAAAAAATCTTCTTGTAAAAATTAAGAGTAAAAATTACAAAAAACAAGTCCTTTGTCCATTTTCTAAATATTTCTCCTAAAGTTTTGAACGTTTAAATAAACAAATAAATATTGTTTTCTATTAAAATATTTTCAAAATTTACCAAAATAAAATTAAAAATAAAATAAATTAAGCATTTATAGAGAGGAATAAATTTTCAATATTAACAAAAAGAATATTTTCTAAAAAGAATTCAAATTTTAACGAAGAATAAAATAAATTGTCGTTCATTGGAACGAAAAATTAATCAATATTCCGTAAAATTGCAAAAAAAGGGGATTAAAAAAAAATCACTATAATACTAAAAATCTCCGTAAAATTACAAAAAGGGCAATTAAAAAAATAACAAAAAAGGGTAATTAAAAAAATAACTAAATATAAAAATCTCCATAAAATTGCAAAAACGTCAATTAAAAAAAAAAAAAATCACTTTAAAAAAAAGGAATAAAATTCTCCAATAATTTCCGAAGGAAAAATCTATTTTCAATATTCACTATATATACACATATTTTCTATATTCACTCCCTATTTATACACAATCTTTCAAAATCATTAAATTCCTGTTCCTCTCTCGCATAGCGTCACAAGAAAAAAAAGGGGTAAAGAAAAATCACTGAAAAAATTTTTTTTTCCACCCGCCCCCACTCATATACACTCTTACCTTATATCACGAGAGAAAAAACAGTGAAAAACAGTTAAAAAAAAAAAAAATTTTTCACTTCCGAAATATTTTTTTCACCGAAACGCTTGACGACGAAGACGACGTTTTTTCCGCGTGAAAAGCAAGATCAAAACTCGTCCCAAGTATTTTCATCGAAGAGAGGGTTTGGTTTTCGAAACAAGAAAAAGGTGTCGTTGTGTAAAGATCACGTGTCAGTCCTGCGCATTCAACCCTTTCAAAAATATCAAGGGAATGAGAAAAAAAAGTGTAAGAGAGAGAGAGAGAGAAGGGGGTGGGGGGAGATGGGTCGAGAAAAAAAAATAATAAAAAAAAAAAAAAATAAAAGAACGCTGAATAGGGCAGCGTGCTGATAATATAAACCGCGAGGGGTCGACGTACGTCGTTTCCGAGGACTAAAGGGGCGTCCCACTTGTTACAGAACAGCCAGTAGTGCCACAGGTATTTTTTTTCTATTCGACAAAAAATGCTCTTTTTCTCAAAAACTGGCACTGTAATTTTTTCACGGATTTTTTTTTGATTTTTTAATTCTAACACTTTTATTTTAGAGGTGTTTAAAAAAAAAAAAAAAGAGAGAGAAAAAGAGGAAAAACTGAAAGAGAGAAAAAATAGTTTTGATGTGGAAAAGAAAAGAGGGAGAAGGAAAAAAAAGAAAGGAGAGAAGAGGAAAACAAAAGAAAAGAGAGAAGAGGGAAAAAGAGAGAAAAGGAAAAAAAGAAAATGGGAAAGAGAAAAAACAGGAGAGAGAAAAAATAGGAAATGGAAAAAAGAAAAAAACAGGAAAGAGAAAAAAGAAAAAATAGGAAATAGAAAAAAGAAAAAACAGGAGAGAGAAAAAATAGGAAATGGAAAAAAGAAAAAACTGAAAAGAGAAAAAATAGAAAAAAGAAAAAATAGAAGAAGAGAGAAAAGAAAAAATAGGAAATAGAAAAAAGAACAAATAGAAGAAGAGAGAAAAGAAAAAATAGGAAAAGAGCGAAAATAGAGAAAGGAAAAAGTAGAAAATAGAGAAAACAGAGAAAATAGAGAAAAAAAGGGAGAAATTAAAAGGGGAGAAGAAAGAAAATAGAGAAAAAAATAAAATCTGGGAAAAGGGAAAGATAGAAAAATTGAAAAGGGGGAAAAATGAAAAAAGGCGAAATTAAAAGGGGAGAAGAAAGAAAATAGGGAAAAAAATAAAATCTGGGAAAAGGGAAAGATAGAAAAATTGAAAAGGAGGGAAAATGAAAAAGGGAGAAAGAAAAGAGAGAAAAATGAAAAGAAGGGAAAAAAGAAAAGACTGAACAAGAAAATAAGGGGAAAAAATAAAGAGAACCAAGAAACTAAGGAAGAAAAGGAGGGAAAAAGCGAGAAAGGGAAAAAGAAAAGAAAGAAAAAAGAAAACGAGGGAAAAAGAAAAGAAAGAAAAAAAGAAAACGAGGGAAAGAAGAAAAGGAGGGAAAAAGAAAAGAGACAAAGAAAGAAAAGGAGGAAAAAAGAAAAGAGACAAAGAAAGAAAAGGAAAGCAAAAAGAAAAGAGAAGAAAAAAATCGAGAGAAAACAAGAAAAGACAGAATTAAAAAACAGAGGAAAATAAAGAAATGCGACAAAAAATAAGAAAAAGAGAGTAAAAAATAGAGAAAAAGTAAAAAAAGAGAGAAAGAGAGTAAAAACAGAGAAAGATACTCAAAAAAGAGAGAGATAGACAACAAAAGCTAGAGGAAAAATAAAGATAAGAGATAGACAGCAGAGAGAGAGAGAGAAATGAACAAGAAAAAAAGAAAGAAAGTAAAGAGGTGCGAGAAAAGAAAAGAGAATTTGATTTGTTGTTGTTTTTTTTTTTTTTTTGAAAAATGAAAGAACCACACGCTTCGACTTACCTATGACGTGTGTGTGTACTACCCACTAGTTCGCCAATGAAACAGTGAAAGCTTGCCTGAGAATTGCGAGGGTGCTGCCGTCCAGGGCCTCCGGGTCGATACGGACACGCCTGCGCTTGCCCCTACAATTTTCATCCCTACCCAGCGAAGAGAAAATCAACCATCAACGAACACGCGACTCTGTGTTCAACTGATATACGTATATGGGAGAATATCTCAATGCAAAAATGTGTGAGTATTCGAGATAAAAGCCTACCATACATTTCGACAGTGCCGTACACTCCATTCACTCCGTTTAACTACTTACTGTCCTCTCTCATTTTTTTTTTTTTTTAGAGGGAGGGAAAAAATCGAATCTCGAGACCAGATGTCGACCCTATTTTTTTTTTTACCAAATCTGATTTTAAACTTAAAGGAAAATTTTATTATGTACTTTTGTATGAATATTCATGTTCCTTTTTTTTGAATGCAAAATTTATTATTGTGATTATGTGGAAAAAGGATTTTGAGAATATTTCCAAATTTTTTTTTAAGAATGGAAAATTGATCTCAATTTTCCAATGTCAGAAAAATTTTTCTTTCCAACGGCAAAAAATAGGAAAAAATTATTTTTTACACTGGAAAAAAATTTATTTTATTCAAATACTTGATTAATCGACTATCATTAATTAAATATTTACTTGAATCAAATAATATTTATTGGAGTCAATTAAATTGTATTTGATTCAATAATTAAAAAATTATTTATTATTTAATATTATTTATTTTTATTTATTAATATTATTTATTATTTAATTAAAAATTAAAAGTATACAATTTAATTGACTCCAATAAATATAATTTGATTCAATTAAATATTTAATTGATAAATAGTCAAGTAATCGGTTATTTGAATCAAATAAAATTTTTTTTCAGTGTATTAACCTTCTTTTGTAAAATATTATTTATTATTAAATTAAAGGAAATGAAATTATTAATTATTAATTTTATTTATTAATTAATATATTTATTAATATTACTTTATTAATTATTAATTTAAAAAAAAATAAAAAAAATAATTAAAAAAAAATTATTTATTATTAATTTTAATATTGAGAAATGGTTGGGGTACAGTTCTTCTAAAACGTATTTTCTAATTAATTATTTTTCAAAAAGTGAATTTCTAAAAAGCTTTTTTCTAATAAAGGTGATTTTCTAATTTTCTTTCTTCGAATAAAGGTCATTTTCTAAAAATTTCTTTCTCTAATGAAGGTAATTTAAAAAAATTTTTTTTTACTAACAATATTCAATTTTTGTAATAACGATATCATATATCGCATAGGTATATGATTAAAAAAATAAAATTTACAAAAATTTTTTAATTCTTTAAAAAGAAATATTTGAAATTTCGTTAAAAAATTATAGGAAAAAATAGAAATTATGCAAAGTTTTTAACTAAATTAAAAAATAATCGAGTTAAAAATCGTAATTAACAAATAGAAATTATAGGGATTTCTTTCTAAAAGGTATTTAAAATTTTTTAAAAAAGTGTTTTATAAATAAATTAATTTTGAAAATTTTGGTATTAAAAATTTTCTAAAAAAGTATTTTATAAATAAAATTAATTTTGGAAATTTTTGTATAAAAATGATGGAAATTATTATTTTTTTCAAAGAGGAACAGAATTTTGTTAATAAAATTGTGATAAGAATTAGTAATTTTATAAAAAAATTTTCTTCTTTTTAAAAAAGAAACTTATAATTTTGTAAATAAAATTGTGATTGAGAAACAGAAAATATGCAAAATAGTTTCTATTTCTTAATCTTAGTTTTTTTTTAAAACAATTTTCTAACTTTTATCAAAATTATGGAATTTTACAAATTTTAGGAAAATAAATATATTAGAAATCATAACATTTTAAAAAAACTTTTTTTAGAAATGAAAACTTGTTGGAAAATTGTTTTTTGAAAAACAGATTTTATTAGAAATCGCTTTTTTTGGGGCAAAAAGGATTAGAAAATATATTTTTTAGAAAAAGTGACTACCTACCTTGAGAAATTATTTTTAATAGAAAGAAAAACAAATGAAAAGATGGAAATTTTTAGAAAAGCTTATAGTTTCCAAAGGCAAAATGTGGAAAAAAAATTTTTTTATTAGCCTTCTGTATACAATATTGTTTATCATTAATTTTCCTAATTTTTTTTTTTATAGAAATGAAAAACAAATTTTTTATTTTATATTTTATTATTATTTATTATTTTTTATTTTTATTTCTAGATTTCAAGTGCGAGGCAAATTCACATTTTTCTAATGTAACAACAATTAAAAATGGGTTCATTTGATAATTATTAACTAATGGCTAGAAATTTTGGTAAACTGCAGAAAATTCCGTTTCAAAATGAAACGGGGAAAATTGGAGAAGAAGCTTGAAAATTATGTGGGTAATTAATTTTCAAGGAAACGTAAATTGAGAAAAATTAAAACTAAATGGAAAATTAGTGTCAGCAAACTCAAGCCAATAAACGTGGTGATTATTTAAGAAAAGAAGTTTTTAAAATAAAATTCAGTAAATTTACTAAAAATTTTTTATTTTACTGACAATTCTAAATTGAATTTATCATAATAATTTTTTTTATTTTTTGACTTATTGTTTAATTTTACAAAAAATTAGAAATTAAAAATTGAAAATTTTAATTTAAGTAGAATAAGTCAACAGATTGAACAAACGAAAGAAAGATTTATTTTTCAATTTAAAAACATAAATTTTAAGTAGAATGAGTCAATTTTAAGTCGGACAATAATCCATTTTTTATTTCAAGAAAAAAAAACAGAAAAACAAGAAATAGTAAATTTTAGTGATAAAAGTCAACGAATTGTCTGCCAATTAAAGAACTTTTCAATTTTCGTCATAATATAAATTTTAAGTAGAATGAATAAATTTTAAGTCAGACAAAAATCCATTTTTTAGTTGGAAAAAAAAATTGATAAACAATAAATAGGAAATTTTAGTGATAAAAGTCAACGAATTGTCTGACAATTAAAGAAGTTTCTAATTTTCATAACAAAAATTTTAAGTAGAATGAGTCAATTTTAAGTCAGACAGTAATACATTTTTTAGTTGAAGAAAAAAATTGAAAAATAAGAAATAGGAAACATTAATGATAAAGATCAACGAATTTTCTGACAATTAAAGAAGTTTTCAATTTAAAAACATAAATTTTAAGTAGAATGAGTAAATTTTAAAATAAAATAATAATGATAATAATAATAATAATAATAATAATAATAATAATAATAATAATAATAATAATAAAAATACTGAAAAGTGTAAAGATCAGAAACCCATTAGTAAAATAGTTTTAAACTCGTTGAAAATAAATTTTCCAGTTCCTAAAAACTAATTAAAACTAGTCACTGACAGTGAAGAAATTTTAAGTGGAATAAATCAATATTACAGTAGGCGCGAAAACCTGAGAAAAATTTTGATTGAATAAAAATAAATTCTAAATTATACTGTGATATTATTTTTTAATTTGATTATAATTATTATTAAACTATTAAATTTTTATTTTCATAAATTATAATTAATTAATTTAAAATTAAACAGTTAAACGATTATTAAATTATTTTTAAATAATATTAATTATTCTCCAGTAATTTTTTTCACAGTCAATTAAAAGTTAACAATTAATAAAAAAATATGAATTTAAATAATATACCTACTCAATTAAATTCACGTAATTTGACAATTAGATTTTTAATTATTAATAAAAAAGTGTTTTTTTTTTTAATTTGAATTTTGATTTCATTTTGATTAAAAATCAAAATGGAATAAAAAACGAATTTTAAACAAGAAAATTTAGAATTAAGTGATATAAGGCAATGTTGAGTTTGACAATAAGGGGTCGTTGATAAATTACGTCAGATTTTAAGGGGGGAGAGGGTCCAGCTTTTTTACGACCAATAGAAAAAAAATATAAAAAAAAAATTTTAAGTTGAGTATGCAAATGTTCCGTCAGACAAAATTCGAAAATTGGTCTTAAATGAAAGAAAAATAGTATACGCGCAAAGGATAAGATAAGAAAATAAGAGAATTTTAATAGTCATACGTGTCTAAAATATAAAGTATGTCAATAAGAGAAATTTCTTCTTAAATAGAAAAAAAAAAATTTTTTTTTTAAGTGGAATAAATCAACGTCACGTCAGACAGAACTCAAGAAAAATCACACAAGAAATAACCGCAAGAGAAGAAATAAATTCTAGTGATACAAATCAATGTAAAGTCTGTGGCAATCAAGAAGGGGAAAAAAAATTCCCTTCGTCTTAAAGAAAATAAATTTCAAGTGGAATAAGTCAATGCAACGTCAGACAATGTTCTAAAGACGAAATTTTGAATTCAAGAGAAATAACAATGAGTAAATAAATAAATAAATTGTATCCGCACTGGTATGCAATTCACTATTATGTAACTGTCTGTCAATAAAAGGAAATTTCCACTTAGAGAAAAAGAAAATTTTCTCAGTAGAATAAATCAATCCTATGTCGGACGAAAGAAATTCATTTTAATTCAGGAAAAAAATTGTTTTCTGAAAATAGTTAATAACAAATATTATTATAATAATAATTATTATTATTAATAGCAAATTTTAAGTAGAATGAGTAAATTTTAAGGCAGACAATAATCAAGTTTTTTTTAATTAAAAGAAATAAAATATAAAAACAACGAAAAATTATAAATTTTTGTCAATGGAAATATATGAAAAATTAAAAGATTTATTTACTTAAATAAACTAAAGAAATTTTTTTAGTGGAAAAAGTCAATATCGTGTCAGACAAAGCAGAAAGGCAGGCATTTAATTAAAAATTAAATCTAATGAAAACAAATGAGAAAAATAAATAAATTCTAGTGGAACAATGGTTAATGAATTGTCTGACAACTAAGGAATTTTTTACTCAAATAAACGAAATTTAAGTAGAATATATATATATATTTTAGGTCATACAAAGCTTATTTGGTTTGAAGTTTGTAAAACATAAAAACAAAAGTAAAAAACATAACTTTAAGTAAATAATTTAAATTTTCAGTGATACAAATCAATGTTAAGGCTGACAATAAAACAAAAATCTTTCACTTAAATAAAATAAATCAGTGAAATAAGTCAATATTATGTCAGACAATGCTTTCTTTAATTTAATTTATTTTAATTTATTTAATTAATTAATTTTATTTATTTAATTTATTTAATTTAATGACCAATTAAAATTGTTAGCAAACACACAACATTAGATAAATAAAAACAGAAAATCAAACAAACAAGAGTTAATCTCTACCCTCCCTCTTGAAATGAAAGAAAAAAAGCAATTTCAGTGAAATAAATCAATCTTATATCAGACAAATTCAAAAACACGCAATTTAAATTCAATCAGTATAAAAAATAAAAATAAAAATAAAAGAAGAAAGATATAAAATGTATATATAAAATAAACTATATGTATAGTAAAATTAAGTGAGAAAATAAACAAAAAAAAAAAAATTCAAAGTCTACTATAGAAATAAATTATTTCTATTTGAAAAATAAAAAATTCAGGAAAAACGTGATTTTGCTGGGGAGAAAAAAAATAGGAGGAGAAAAATAAACGACGGTGAAAATTGAGTTTCAGTGAAACAAGTAAACGGTAAGTCCCGGCAATGAAGAGAGTCTCTCTCTCTCTTGTATTTCACCACCCCTCTCTCTCACTCTCCTCTCTCGTAGTTCTCTCACTGAATATTAAAGTGAATTCCAGTAGAATTAGTCAATACAAGGAACACCTAAGTATATCGTACAGTGGCGCTCTCAAATGAATTCTAATGAATTTTAGTCGAAAGAAATTAAACCGAAAATTTCTTTTTCATAAATATTTTTCCTCTTTTTAATTTTAATTTCTACTATTTATATTCTAATTTTATTTTTACTATTAATATTATTATTATAATAATAATTATTATTTTTTTTATTATTAGTTTTTTGGTAATTATAACAATTTTTCTATAATTAATTAAACTTTCTTATTGAAATGTAATGAAAATTTGTTATTCTTGAAAAAATATAATTTCTCGAAATATAATTCTTCAAAAATATGATTATATTTTCAAACAATTTTTTAAAGAAATAAAATTAAATTCTTTCAATTATAAAATTTATTTGAATAAAATTTAAGAAAAGGTTTAATTGTTTCAATTTTACAAAAATTATTTTCAGGAATTCAGTTAACTTCAGAAAAAATTTTTAATTACAATTTTTCAAAGACTTGTTTTTTTAGAATTTTTACATTAAATTATTCTAAACTTTCAGTAATTTTTGTTAAACAAATATTTAAAAACTTATTCTGATTTATTTTAATTGAAATTACAAATAATTTCAATTAAAAAAACTTTTTGAAATTGAAGTATTTTTTAAAATTATCACCGCAATTTTTCTATAAGTAAATTATTTTTTCGAATTTTTTATTGAAATTATTCAAATATTAATAAATTAAATAATTTTTAAAGGAAAGTAATATAGGTATTAATAATTTTTTTAAATTAACATTAAAATGTTATTTTATACTTTTACGGCGATTAAAATGTTTAAAAAATATCAATATTTAATAACCTTTTAAAATTGAATGATTTTTCAAAATTTTAACTGAAATTATTTTTTGAATCAATTTTTATCTAGAACGAAAATTGAATTATTTTAAATTTTAAAAACAAAATTTTTGGTATAATTTAATTATTTTGCAAATTTTTAGTAACAATTCTTCAAAACTACTATTTTTCAAAAAATTATATTTGAAAACAATTTTTAAAGTGAGAGAATAAAATTTTTTGAAATATAAAATTTATTTTAATGAAATTTGAGAAGATTTCCTATTTTCAATTTTTTAAGAATTTGTTTTATGAATTCAACTATTTTCAAAAAAGTTTAATTACTATTTTTAAAAACCTCAGTTCTTTAGAGAATTTCTAAATAAAATGTTTCAAATTTTATTAAATTTTGGTTAATAAATATTTGAATTCTTATTATTGTTATTTATTTGTCCACCGGGAATTAAAATTTCAAAATACTTTTAATGTAAAACATTTTGAAATTTAATTATTTCTAAAAATTAGAATTGAAATTTTTCGAATTCTTCAAATATTTACTAAAATTTCAACTAAAATTCTTTTCCAAATCAATTATCAATTAATGAATCAAAATTTTTTTTAGAGAATTCAATTATTTAAATACAAAAAAAGTGAGGAAATAATTATTTCTAAAAATTGCAACTGTAACTCTTCTTATAGATTTTTTTTAATTTTTAAGATGAGAAAAAAATTCAAAAATTATTTAAGATAATACTTGTATTAGGTATATTATTTTTATATTTATTTTTATATTTATTTTAATAGTATTTATTTATTTTTATATTTTTGCTATATTTCATAAAAAAATAGTAAAAAACAATATTTATTACTATTTTATTTATGAATTATAAAAATTATGATAAAATTAATTAAAGTACATTTTGCAGATTAACATTACATAAGAAAGTGCGGAAGGAAAAAATAAATCATTTTATCAATTCATGAAATAATTTTTTGTAAAGTAACAATTGTTATAAATCATTGTTATAAATTGAGTTCAATAGGAGTCGAGAGTCTGTGCATGCAAATGAGTCGTGCAACCCATAAAGATTAATATCTTGATTGTAGTATAGAACACACGCAATCTCAATGCGAATTGCCTAGAAACTAATAACCATCTCAATTCAAAAGCATATTTATTTCTTATTTGTAATTTTAATTTCGAATTATTGTTTTTCTTTTAAATTATAAATTAGAAAATTTAAAATAATTATACTACAACACTCACAGAAATTAAATAATTACTTTTTTAAATTTCGTTCATTTCAACAATTAAATAATTGCTTTTTAATTTATTTACTTAAAAATTAAATTAAATACATTTGCGAAAAGCGAATGGAAATTAACAAGTCGAAAATTATTATTAATTACAATTTTTCGAGATTTTTAATTTAAATTTTTATAGTAATTAATTATCCAGTTTCCTATTGACTGATTATAACAAATTAAAATATTTTAAATTTAATTTCTATTTTTACATTCTCCTAAAAAATGATTCTTGGAATTGTGCGATTTTGAGCAATGCCTAATTTTGCTAAATCTTTACGTTTCATGACCCCCTGATTTTTTTTTATTTTTTCCTTAAATTTGGTACCTTAAATTTGGTCGTCGAAGCGCGACGAGATTTATTAATTATAAAAATAATGAAATCTTGGTGAGCTATTTTATTCTTTATGAAAATGATTCAATTATAATCGATAAATTAAAAAAAAAATGTTAATGGTTAAATTCTTGTGAATATTTTATTATTTATAAAAAAAAATGCTAATACGAAATACAAATACAAAAGAATACGAAAGAATACAAAAATAAACGAAAAAATACGAAAAATTGCAAAAAAATCCAATTTTTGTATTTTTCTGTATTTTTTGTATTTTTTCGTATTTTTTGTATTTTACTGTATTTTTTGTATTTTTTGTATTTTTTTGTATTTTTTGTATTTTTCTGTATTTTTTGTATTTTTCTGTATTTTTTGTATTTTTCTGTATTTTTTGTAATTTTCTGTATTTTTTGTATTTTTCTGTATTTTTTGTATTTTTTGTATTTTTTTGTATTTTTTGTATTTTTCTGTATTTTTTGTATTTTTCTGTATTTTTTGTATTTTTTTGTATTTTTTGTATTTTTCTGTATTTTTTGTATTTTTCTGTATTTTTTGTATTTTTCTGTATTTTTTGTATTTTTCTGTATTTTTTCGTATTTTTTGTATTTTTTTGTATTTTTGTGTATTTTTTGTAGTTTACTGTATTTTTTGTATTTTTTGTAGTTTACTGTATTTTTTCCTACACGGAAAGAAAAGGTCTGGAAGAGATATCCATAAAAATATTGTTGAGCAGAATATTGTTGTGTTATCCAATTCAATGGAAGAAACAACTTTCAGAATGGAAGCACATTCCATATTCAATGGATGAAGGAGCCATATTATATTGTTGAATCAAATATGGATGTGACATCCATAGGCATGGTTGGGCTTTCAATTCATGCTATGGATTTTCACATATGGCTGCCTCATCCATATAAACTTTGGTTGGGAGATCCATAGTTAGTTCAAAATTTCGATACATGTTGCGCGCAATTCATTATCATGGCATCCATTTAAAAATGGTCGTCTCAATTTGTCCGTCGCGTCGGTTTCCTGTCACGTCTATATAATCACGTTGTGAGTTTATTGTGTATAAAAAGTGTTATAATTGTTTATTATTTATTATCGTTATTGTCTATTAGTGTTTATGTAAATTCATTTTCATGAAATATGTGTAGAGTATATAAGGAATATTATATGCTCAAATATTGTAGTTGCGTGTATAGTGTAGTGGATAGCGTTAGTGTTTAGTATGCGTTAGGTCTAGGGTTCGTGTCTCCCCCATCGATTAATAATTTATTTCGTAAATATGCGGTTATTCAATAAGTGGTGTGTATTAATTAACAAAAATGTATATAAAATATCTCAAGTGACATTGAATTTAATTAATTGAGTGATTCTAATTTTTTTGTTTCCCATTTCCATTACTATGGATCACCCAACCATAGATCTTTTGCTACTCCAACAATATACAGCCAACCATAGAATATGGAAGCAGCAACCTTAACTATGGATATCCCGTATTTTTCAATATAATATGGCTGTGATATCCATGTATCTGGATGTGTCAACTATTCCTTTTTCTCCGTGTATTATTCTGTATTTTTTTGTGTTTTGCTGTATTTTTCTGTATTTTTCTGTATTTTACTGTATTTTTTGTAGTTTTCTGTAGTTTTCTGTATTTTTCTGTATTTTTTTGCATTTTTTCGTATTTTTTTGTATTTGTATTTCGAATTAGTATTTTTTTTTTAAATAATTAAATATTCACAGGAATTGAACTATTAACATTTTTTTTTTCATTTTTTTGATAATAATTCAATTATTTTCATAAATAATAAAATTTTTTACCAAAATTTAATTATATTTATGATTAATAAATCTCGTCATATAATGTAAATTAATTTAATTACAATGTAACTCGACTTTTAATATAATTTTCAATTTCAATTTCTCATCAAAAATGAGAAAGTCTTGGATTTGTGCGATTTTGAGCAATGTCTAATTTTGCTAAATCTTTACGTTTCATGACCCCCTGATTCCGAGAAAATGGTTTTTGAAAAGTGTCTGTCTGTCTGTCGTCTGTCTGTAAAAAATTTGTCTCCACGATAACTCGAATAAATTTTTATGAATCGTCTTGCAATTTGGCACTCTTTTTTAGTCAATGAAAATGAAGCCTGAGTTCGTTGGGCAGCCCATTTCGTCAATAAACAACAAAAATACAAAATTTTGAAATTTTCAAAATTTTGTATTTTTTACAATTTTCAAAAAAATATTTTTCTTTATTTTTTCCTTAAGATTTGGTACCTTAAATTTGGGCGTCGAAGCGCCACGAGATTTATTAATTATAAAAATAATGAAATCTTGGTGAGATATTTTATTATTTATGAAAATGATTCAATTATAATCGATAAATTAAAAAAAAAATGTTAATGGTTAAATTCTTGTGAATATTTTATTATTTATAAAAAAAAATGCTAATACGAAATACAAATACAAAAGAATACGAAAGAATACAAAAATAAACGAAAAAATACGAAAAATTGCAAAAAAAATCCAATTTTTGTATTTTTCTGTATTTTTTGTTTTTTTTCGTATTTTTTGTATTTTTCTGTATTTTTTGTATTTTTTGTATTTTTTTGTATTTTTTGTATTTTTCTGTATTTTTTGTATTTTTCTGTATTTTTTGTATTTTTCTGTATTTTTTGTATTTTTCTGTATTTTTTGTATTTTTCTGTATTTTTTGTATTTTTGTATTTTTTGTATTTTTTGTATTTTTTGTATTTTTCTGTATTTTTTGTATTTTTCTGTATTTTTTGTATTGTATTTTTGTATTTGTATTTTTGTATTTTCTGTATTTTTTGTATTTTTCTGTATTTTTTGTATTTTTCTGTATTTTTTCGTATTTTTTGTATTTTTTGTATTTTTGTGTATTTTTTGTAGTTTACTGTATTTTTTGTATTTTTTGTAGTTTACTGTATTTTTTCCTATTATTCTGTATTTTTTTGTGTTTTGCTGTATTTTTCTGTATTTTTCTGTATTTTACTGTATTTTTTGTAGTTTTCTGTAGTTTTCTGTATTTTTCTGTATTTTTTTGCATTTTTTCGTATTTATTTGTATTTGTATTTCGAATTAGTATTTTTTTTTTAAATAATTAAATATTCACAGGAATTGAACTATTAACATTTTTTTTTTCATTTTTTTGATAATAATTCAATTATTTTCATAAATAATAAAATTTTTTACCAAAATTTAATTATATTTATGATTAATAAATCTCGTCATATAATGTAAATTAATTTAATTACAATGTAACTCGACTTTTAATATAATTTTCAATTTAATTACATTCTCATCAAAAATGAGAAAGTCTTGGATTTGTGCGATTTTGAGCAATGTCTAATTTTGCTAAATCTTTACGTTTCATGACCCCCTGATTCCGAGAAAATGGTTTTTGAAAAGTGTCTGTCTGTCTGTCGTCTGTCTGTAAAAAATTTGTCTCCACGATAACTCGAATAAATTTTTATGAATCGTCTTGCAATTTGGCACTCTTTTTTAGTCAATGAAAATGAAGCCTGAGTTCGTTGGGCAGCCCATTTCGTCAATAAACAACAAAAATACAAAATTTTGAAATTTTCAAAATTTTGTATTTTTTACAATTTTCAAAAAAATATTTTTCTTTATTTTTTCCTTAAGATTTGGTACCTTAAATTTGGGCGTCGAAGCGCCACGAGATTTATTAATTATAAAAATAATGAAATCTTGGTGAGATATTTTATTATTTATGAAAATGATTCAATTATAATCGATAAATTAAAAAAAAAATGTTAATGGTTAAATTCTTGTGAATATTTTATTATTTATAAAAAAAAATGCTAATACGAAATACAAATACAAAAGAATACGAAAGAATACAAAAATAAACGAAAAAATACGAAAAATTGCAAAAAAATCTAATTTTTGTATTTTTCTGTATTTTTTGTTTTTTTTCGTATTTTTTGTATTTTTCTGTATTTTTTGTATTTTTTGTATTTTTTTGTATTTTTTGTATTTTTCTGTATTTTTTGTATTTTTCTGTATTTTTTGTATTTTTCTGTATTTTTTGTATTTTTCTGTATTTTTTGTATTTTTTGTATTTTTTGTATTTTTTTGTATTTTTTGTATTTTTCTGTATTTTTTGTATTTTTCTGTATTTTTTGTATTTTTTTGTATTTTTTGTATTTTTCTGTATTTTTTGTATTTTTCTGTATTTTTTGTATTTTTCTGTATTTTTTGTATTTTTCTGTATTTTTTCGTATTTTTTGTATTTTTTTGTATTTTTGTGTATTTTTTGTAGTTTACTGTATTTTTTGTATTTTTTGTAGTTTACTGTATTTTTTCCTATTATTCTGTATTTTTTTGTGTTTTGCTGTATTTTTCTGTATTTTTCTGTATTTTACTGTATTTTTTGTAGTTTTCTGTAGTTTTCTGTATTTTTCTGTATTTTTTTGCATTTTTTCGTATTTTTTTGTATTTGTATTTCGAATTAGTATTTTTTTTTAAATAATTAAATATTCACAGGAATTGAACTATTAACATTTTTTTTTTTCATTTTTTTGATAATAATTCAATTATTTTCATAAATAATAAAATTTTTTACCAAAATTTAATTATATTTATGATTAATAAATCTCGTCATATAATGTAAATTAATTTAATTACAATGTAACTCGACTTTTAATATAATTTTCAATTTAATTACATTCTCATCAAAAATGAGAAAGTCTTGGATTTGTGCGATTTTGAGCAATGTCTAATTTTGCTAAATCTTTACGTTTCATGACCCCCTGATTCCGAGAAAATGGTTTTTGAAAAGTGTCTGTCTGTCTGTCGTCTGTCTGTAAAAAATTTGTCTCCACGATAACTCGAATAAATTTTTATGAATCGTCTTGCAATTTGGCACTCTTTTTTAGTCAATGAAAATGAAGCCTGAGTTCGTTGGGCAGCCCATTTCGTCAATAAACAACAAAAATACAAAATTTTGAAATTTTCAAAATTTTGTATTTTTTACAATTTTCAAAAAAATATTTTTCTTTATTTTTTCCTTAAGATTTGGTACCTTAAATTTGGGCGTCGAAGCGCCACGAGATTTATTAATTATAAAAATAATGAAATCTTGGTGAGATATTTTATTATTTATGAAAATGATTCAATTATAATCGATAAATTAAAAAAAAAATGTTAATGGTTAAATTCTTGTGAATATTTTATTATTTATAAAAAAAAATGCTAATACGAAATACAAATACAAAAGAATACGAAAGAATACAAAAATAAACGAAAAAATACGAAAAATTGCAAAAAAATCCAATTTTTGTATTTTTCTGTATTTTTTGTTTTTTTTCGTATTTTTTGTATTTTTCTGTATTTTTTGTATTTTTTGTATTTTTTTGTATTTTTTGTATTTTTCTGTATTTTTTGTATTTTTCTGTATTTTTTGTATTTTTCTGTATTTTTTGTATTTTTCTGTATTTTTTGTATTTTTCTGTATTTTTTGTATTTTTTGTATTTTTTTGTATTTTTTGTATTTTTTGTATTTTTCTGTATTTTTTGTATTTTTCTGTATTTTTTGTATTTTTTTGTATTTTTTGTATTTTTCTGTATTTTTTGTATTTTTCTGTATTTTTTGTATTTTTCTGTATTTTTTCGTATTTTTTGTATTTTTTTGTATTTTTGTGTATTTTTTGTAGTTTACTGTATTTTTTGTATTTTTTGTAGTTTACTGTATTTTTTCCTATTATTCTGTATTTTTTTGTGTTTTGCTGTATTTTTCTGTATTTTACTGTATTTTTTGTAGTTTTCTGTAGTTTTCTGTATTTTTCTGTATTTTTTTGCATTTTTTCGTATTTATTTGTATTTGTATTTCGAATTAGTATTTTTTTTTTAAATAATTAAATATTCACAGGAATTGAACTATTAACATTTTTTTTTTTCATTTTTTTGATAATAATTCAATTATTTTCATAAATAATAAAATTTTTTACCAAAATTTAATTATATTTATGATTAATAAATCTCGTCATATAATGTAAATTAATTTAATTACAATGTAACTCGACTTTTAATATAATTTTCAATTTAATTACATTCTCATCAAAAATGAGAAAGTCTTGGATTTGTGCGATTTTGAGCAATGTCTAATTTTGCTAAATCTTTACGTTTCATGACCCCCTGATTCCGAGAAAATGGTTTTTGAAAAGTGTCTGTCTGTCTGTCGTCTGTCTGTAAAAAATTTGTCTCCACGATAACTCGAATAAATTTTTATGAATCGTCTTGCAATTTGGCACTCTTTTTTAGTCAATGAAAATGAAGCCTGAGTTCGTTGGGCAGCCCATTTCGTCAATAAACAACAAAAATACAAAATTTTGAAATTTTCAAAATTTTGTATTTTTTACAATTTTCAAAAAAATATTTTTCTTTATTTTTTCCTTAAGATTTGGTACCTTAAATTTGGGCGTCGAAGCGCCACGAGATTTATTAATTATAAAAATAATGAAATCTTGGTGAGATATTTTATTATTTATGAAAATGATTCAATTATAATCGATAAATTAAAAAAAAAATGTTAATGGTTAAATTCTTGTGAATATTTTATTATTTATAAAAAAAAATGCTAATACGAAATACAAATACAAAAGAATACGAAAGAATACAAAAATAAACGAAAAAATACGAAAAATTGCAAAAAAATCCAATTTTTGTATTTTTCTGTATTTTTTGTTTTTTTTCGTATTTTTTGTATTTTTCTGTATTTTTTGTATTTTTTGTATTTTTTTGTATTTTTTGTATTTTTCTGTATTTTTTGTATTTTTCTGTATTTTTTGTATTTTTCTGTATTTTTTGTATTTTTCTGTATTTTTTGTATTTTTTGTATTTTTTGTATTTTTTTGTATTTTTTGTATTTTTCTGTATTTTTTGTATTTTTCTGTATTTTTTGTATTTTTTTGTATTTTTGTATTTTTCTGTATTTTTTGTATTTTTCTGTATTTTTTGTATTTTTCTGTATTTTTTGTATTTTTCTGTATTTTTTCGTATTTTTTGTATTTTTTTGTATTTTTGTGTATTTTTTGTAGTTTACTGTATTTTTTGTATTTTTTGTAGTTTACTGTATTTTTTCCTATTATTCTGTATTTTTTTGTGTTTTGCTGTATTTTTCTGTATTTTTCTGTATTTTACTGTATTTTTTGTAGTTTTCTGTAGTTTTCTGTATTTTTCTGTATTTTTTTGCATTTTTTCGTATTTATTTGTATTTGTATTTCGAATTAGTATTTTTTTTTTAAATAATTAAATATTCACAGGAATTGAACTATTAACATTTTTTTTTTTCATTTTTTTGATAATAATTCAATTATTTTCATAAATAATAAAATTTTTTACCAAAATTTAATTATATTTATGATTAATAAATCTCGTCATATAATGTAAATTAATTTAATTACAATGTAACTCGACTTTTAATATAATTTTCAATTTAATTACATTCTCATCAAAAATGAGAAAGTCTTGGATTTGTGCGATTTTGAGCAATGTCTAATTTTGCTAAATCTTTACGTTTCATGACCCCCTGATTCCGAGAAAATGGTTTTTGAAAAGTGTCTGTCTGTCTGTCGTCTGTCTGTAAAAAATTTGTCTCCACGATAACTCGAATAAATTTTTATGAATCGTCTTGCAATTTGGCACTCTTTTTTAGTCAATGAAAATGAAGCCTGAGTTCGTTGGGCAGCCCATTTCGTCAATAAACAACAAAAATACAAAATTTTGAAATTTTCAAAATTTTGTATTTTTTACAATTTTCAAAAAAATATTTTTCTTTATTTTTTCCTTAAGATTTGGTACCTTAAATTTGGGCGTCGAAGCGCCACGAGATTTATTAATTATAAAAATAATGAAATCTTGGTGAGATATTTTATTATTTATGAAAATGATTCAATTATAATCGATAAATTAAAAAAAAAATGTTAATGGTTAAATTCTTGTGAATATTTTATTATTTATAAAAAAAAATGCTAATACGAAATACAAATACAAAAGAATACGAAAGAATACAAAAATAAACGAAAAAATACGAAAAATTGCAAAAAAATCCAATTTTTGTATTTTTCTGTATTTTTTGTTTTTTTTCGTATTTTTTGTATTTTTCTGTATTTTTTGTATTTTTTGTATTTTTTTGTATTTTTTGTATTTTTCTGTATTTTTTGTATTTTTCTGTATTTTTTGTATTTTTCTGTATTTTTTGTATTTTTCTGTATTTTTTGTATTTTTTGTATTTTTTGTATTTTTTTGTATTTTTTGTATTTTTCTGTATTTTTTGTATTTTTCTGTATTTTTTGTATTTTTTTGTATTTTTTGTATTTTTCTGTATTTTTTGTATTTTTCTGTATTTTTTGTATTTTTCTGTATTTTTTGTATTTTTCTGTATTTTTTCGTATTTTTTGTATTTTTTTGTATTTTTGTGTATTTTTTGTAGTTTACTGTATTTTTTGTATTTTTTGTAGTTTACTGTATTTTTTCCTATTATTCTGTATTTTTTTGTGTTTTGCTGTATTTTTCTGTATTTTTCTGTATTTTACTGTATTTTTTGTAGTTTTCTGTAGTTTTCTGTATTTTTCTGTATTTTTTTGCATTTTTTCGTATTTATTTGTATTTGTATTTCGAATTAGTATTTTTTTTTTAAATAATTAAATATTCACAGGAATTGAACTATTAACATTTTTTTTTTTCATTTTTTTGATAATAATTCAATTATTTTCATAAATAATAAAATTTTTTACCAAAATTTAATTATATTTATGATTAATAAATCTCGTCATATAATGTAAATTAATTTAATTACAATGTAACTCGACTTTTAATATAATTTTCAATTTAATTACATTCTCATCAAAAATGAGAAAGTCTTGGATTTGTGCGATTTTGAGCAATGTCTAATTTTGCTAAATCTTTACGTTTCATGACCCCCTGATTCCGAGAAAATGGTTTTTGAAAAGTGTCTGTCTGTCTGTCGTCTGTCTGTAAAAAATTTGTCTCCACGATAACTCGAATAAATTTTTATGAATCGTCTTGCAATTTGGCACTCTTTTTTAGTCAATGAAAATGAAGCCTGAGTTCGTTGGGCAGCCCATTTCGTCAATAAACAACAAAAATACAAAATTTTGAAATTTTCAAAATTTTGTATTTTTTACAATTTTCAAAAAAATATTTTTCTTTATTTTTTCCTTAAGATTTGGTACCTTAAATTTGGGCGTCGAAGCGCCACGAGATTTATTAATTATAAAAATAATGAAATCTTGGTGAGATATTTTATTATTTATGAAAATGATTCAATTATAATCGATAAATTAAAAAAAAAATGTTAATGGTTAAATTCTTGTGAATATTTTATTATTTATAAAAAAAAATGCTAATACGAAATACAAATACAAAAGAATACGAAAGAATACAAAAATAAACGAAAAAATACGAAAAATTGCAAAAAAATCCAATTTTTGTATTTTTCTGTATTTTTTGTTTTTTTTCGTATTTTTTGTATTTTTCTGTATTTTTTGTATTTTTTGTATTTTTTTGTATTTTTTGTATTTTTCTGTATTTTTTGTATTTTTCTGTATTTTTTGTATTTTTCTGTATTTTTTGTATTTTTCTGTATTTTTTGTATTTTTCTGTATTTTTTGTATTTTTTGTATTTTTTGTATTTTTGTATTTTTCTGTATTTTTGTATTTTTCTGTATTTTTTGTATTTTTTGTATTTTTTGTATTTTTCTGTATTTTTTGTATTTTTCTGTATTTTTTGTATTTTTCTGTATTTTTTGTATTTTTCTGTATTTTTTCGTATTTTTTGTATTTTTTTGTATTTTTGTGTATTTTTTGTAGTTTACTGTATTTTTTGTATTTTTTGTAGTTTACTGTATTTTTTCCTATTATTCTGTATTTTTTTGTGTTTTGCTGTATTTTTCTGTATTTTTCTGTATTTTACTGTATTTTTTGTAGTTTTCTGTAGTTTTCTGTATTTTTCTGTATTTTTTTTGCATTTTTTCGTATTTTTTTGTATTTGTATTTCGAATTAGTATTTTTTTTTTAAATAATTAAATATTCACAGGAATTGAACTATTAACATTTTTTTTTTTCATTTTTTTGATAATAATTCAATTATTTTCATAAATAATAAAATTTTTTACCAAAATTTAATTATATTTATGATTAATAAATCTCGTCATATAATGTAAATTAATTTAATTACAATGTAACTCGACTTTTAATATAATTTTCAATTTAATTACATTCTCATCAAAAATGAGAAAGTCTTGGATTTGTGCGATTTTGAGCAATGTCTAATTTTGCTAAATCTTTACGTTTCATGACCCCCTGATTCCGAGAAAATGGTTTTTGAAAAGTGTCTGTCTGTCTGTCGTCTGTCTGTAAAAAATTTGTCTCCACGATAACTCGAATAAATTTTTATGAATCGTCTTGCAATTTGGCACTCTTTTTTAGTCAATGAAAATGAAGCCTGAGTTCGTTGGGCAGCCCATTTCGTCAATAAACAACAAAAATACAAAATTTTGAAATTTTCAAAATTTTGTATTTTTTACAATTTTCAAAAAAATATTTTTCTTTATTTTTTCCTTAAGATTTGGTACCTTAAATTTGGGCGTCGAAGCGCCACGAGATTTATTAATTATAAAAATAATGAAATCTTGGTGAGATATTTTATTATTTATGAAAATGATTCAATTATAATCGATAAATTAAAAAAAAAATGTTAATGGTTAAATTCTTGTGAATATTTTATTATTTATAAAAAAAAATGCTAATACGAAATACAAATACAAAAGAATACGAAAGAATACAAAAATAAACGAAAAAATACGAAAAATTGCAAAAAAATCCAATTTTTGTATTTTTCTGTATTTTTTGTTTTTTTTCGTATTTTTTGTATTTTTCTGTATTTTTTGTATTTTTTGTATTTTTTTGTATTTTTTGTATTTTTCTGTATTTTTTGTATTTTTCTGTATTTTTTGTATTTTTCTGTATTTTTTGTATTTTTCTGTATTTTTTGTATTTTTTGTATTTTTGTATTTTTGTATTTTTTGTATTTTTTGTATTTTTCTGTATTTTTTGTATTTTTCTGTATTTTTTGTATTTTTTTGTATTTTTTGTATTTTTCTGTATTTTTTGTATTTTTCTGTATTTTTTGTATTTTTCTGTATTTTTTGTATTTTTCTGTATTTTTTCGTATTTTTTGTATTTTTTTGTATTTTTGTGTATTTTTTGTAGTTTACTGTATTTTTTGTATTTTTTGTAGTTTACTGTATTTTTTCCTATTATTCTGTATTTTTTTGTGTTTTGCTGTATTTTTCTGTATTTTTCTGTATTTTACTGTATTTTTTGTAGTTTTCTGTAGTTTTCTGTATTTTTCTGTATTTTTTTGCATTTTTTTCGTATTTATTTGTATTTGTATTTCGAATTAGTATTTTTTTTTTAAATAATTAAATATTCACAGGAATTGAACTATTAACATTTTTTTTTTTTCATTTTTTTGATAATAATTCAATTATTTTCATAAATAATAAAATTTTTTACCAAAATTTAATTATATTTATGATTAATAAATCTCGTCATATAATGTAAATTAATTTAATTACAATGTAACTCGACTTTTAATATAATTTTCAATTTAATTACATTCTCATCAAAAATGAGAAAGTCTTGGATTTGTGCGATTTTGAGCAATGTCTAATTTTGCTAAATCTTTACGTTTCATGACCCCCTGATTCCGAGAAAATGGTTTTTGAAAAGTGTCTGTCTGTCTGTCGTCTGTCTGTAAAAAATTTGTCTCCACGATAACTCGAATAAATTTTTATGAATCGTCTTGCAATTTGGCACTCTTTTTTAGTCAATGAAAATGAAGCCTGAGTTCGTTGGGCAGCCCATTTCGTCAATAAACAACAAAAATACAAAATTTTGAAATTTTCAAAATTTTGTATTTTTTACAATTTTCAAAAAAATATTTTTCTTTATTTTTTCCTTAAGATTTGGTACCTTAAATTTGGGCGTCGAAGCGCCACGAGATTTATTAATTATAAAAATAATGAAATCTTGGTGAGATATTTTATTATTTATGAAAATGATTCAATTATAATCGATAAATTAAAAAAAAATGTTAATGGTTAAATTCTTGTGAATATTTTATTATTTATAAAAAAAAATGCTAATACGAAATACAAATACAAAAGAATACGAAAGAATACAAAAATAAACGAAAAAATACGAAAAATTGCAAAAAAATCCAATTTTTGTATTTTTCTGTATTTTTTGTTTTTTTTCGTATTTTTTGTATTTTTCTGTATTTTTTGTATTTTTTGTATTTTTTTGTATTTTTTGTATTTTTCTGTATTTTTTGTACTTTTCTGTATTTTTTGTATTTTTCTGTATTTTTTGTATTTTTCTGTATTTTTTGTATTTTTCTGTATTTTTTGTATTTTTTGTATTTTTTTGTATTTTTTGTATTTTTCTGTATTTTTTGTATTTTTCTGTATTTTTTGTATTTTTTTGTATTTTTTGTATTTTTCTGTATTTTTTGTATTTTTCTGTATTTTTTGTATTTTTCTGTATTTTTTGTATTTTTCTGTATTTTTTCGTATTTTTTGTATTTTTTTGTATTTTTGTGTATTTTTTGTAGTTTACTGTATTTTTTGTATTTTTTGTAGTTTACTGTATTTTTTCCTATTATTCTGTATTTTTTTGTGTTTTGCTGTATTTTTCTGTATTTTTCTGTATTTTACTGTATTTTTTGTAGTTTTCTGTAGTTTTCTGTATTTTCTGTATTTTTTTGCATTTTTTCGTATTTTTTGTATTTGTATTTCGAATTAGTATTTTTTTTTTAAATAATTAAATATTCACAGGAATTGAACTATTAACATTTTTTTTTTTTCATTTTTTTGATAATAATTCAATTATTTTCATAAATAATAAAATTTTTTACCAAAATTTAATTATATTTATGATTAATAAATCTCGTCATATAATGTAAATTAATTTAATTACAATGTAACTCGACTTTTAATATAATTTTCAATTTAATTACATTCTCATCAAAAATGAGAAAGTCTTGGATTTGTGCGATTTTGAGCAATGTCTAATTTTGCTAAATCTTTACGTTTCATGACCCCCTGATTCCGAGAAAATGGTTTTTGAAAAGTGTCTGTCTGTCTGTCGTCTGTCTGTAAAAAATTTGTCTCCACGATAACTCGAATAAATTTTTATGAATCGTCTTGCAATTTGGCACTCTTTTTTAGTCAATGAAAATGAAGCCTGAGTTCGTTGGGCAGCCCATTTCGTCAATAAACAACAAAAATACAAAATTTTGAAATTTTCAAAATTTTGTATTTTTTACAATTTTCAAAAAAATATTTTTCTTTATTTTTTCCTTAAGATTTGGTACCTTAAATTTGGGCGTCGAAGCGCCACGAGATTTATTAATTATAAAAATAATGAAATCTTGGTGAGATATTTTATTATTTATGAAAATGATTCAATTATAATCGATAAATTAAAAAAAAAATGTTAATGGTTAAATTCTTGTGAATATTTTATTATTTATAAAAAAAAATGCTAATACGAAATACAAATACAAAAGAATACGAAAGAATACAAAAATAAACGAAAAAATACGAAAAATTGCAAAAAAATCCAATTTTTGTATTTTTCTGTATTTTTTGTTTTTTTTCGTATTTTTTGTATTTTTCTGTATTTTTGTATTTTTTGTATTTTTGTATTTTTTGTATTTTTTGTATTTTTCTGTATTTTTTGTATTTTTCTGTATTTTTTGTATTTTTCTGTATTTTTTGTATTTTTCTGTATTTTTTGTATTTTTTGTATTTTTGTATTTTTTGTATTTTTTGTATTTTTCTGTATTTTTTGTATTTTTCTGTATTTTTTGTATTTTTTTGTATTTTTTGTATTTTTCTGTATTTTTTGTATTTTTCTGTATTTTTTGTATTTTTCTGTATTTTTTGTATTTTTCTGTATTTTTTCGTATTTTTTGTATTTTTTTGTATTTTTGTGTATTTTTTGTAGTTTACTGTATTTTTTGTATTTTTTGTAGTTTACTGTATTTTTTCCTATTATTCTGTATTTTTTTGTGTTTTGCTGTATTTTTCTGTATTTTTCTGTATTTTACTGTATTTTTTGTAGTTTTCTGTAGTTTTCTGTATTTTTCTGTATTTTTTTGCATTTTTTTCGTATTTTTTTGTATTTGTATTTCGAATTAGTATTTTTTTTTTAAATAATTAAATATTCACAGGAATTGAACTATTAACATTTTTTTTTTTCATTTTTTTGATAATAATTCAATTATTTTCATAAATAATAAAATTTTTTACCAAAATTTAATTATATTTATGATTAATAAATCTCGTCATATAATGTAAATTAATTTAATTACAATGTAACTCGACTTTTAATATAATTTTCAATTTAATTACATTCTCATCAAAAATGAGAAAGTCTTGGATTTGTGCGATTTTGAGCAATGTCTAATTTTGCTAAATCTTTACGTTTCATGACCCCCTGATTCCGAGAAAATGGTTTTTGAAAAGTGTCTGTCTGTCTGTCGTCTGTCTGTAAAAAATTTGTCTCCACGATAACTCGAATAAATTTTTATGAATCGTCTTGCAATTTGGCACTCTTTTTTAGTCAATGAAAATGAAGCCTGAGTTCGTTGGGCAGCCCATTTCGTCAATAAACAACAAAAATACAAAATTTTGAAATTTTCAAAATTTTGTATTTTTTACAATTTTCAAAAAATATTTTTCTTTATTTTTTCCTTAAGATTTGGTACCTTAAATTTGGGCGTCGAAGCGCCACGAGATTTATTAATTATAAAAATAATGAAATCTTGGTGAGATATTTTATTATTTATGAAAATGATTCAATTATAATCGATAAATTAAAAAAAAATGTTAATGGTTAAATTCTTGTGAATATTTTATTATTTATAAAAAAAATGCTAATACGAAATACAAATACAAAAGAATACGAAAGAATACAAAAATAAACGAAAAAATACGAAAAATTGCAAAAAATCCAATTTTTGTATTTTTCTGTATTTTTTGTTTTTTTTCGTATTTTTTGTATTTTTCTGTATTTTTTGTATTTTGTATTTTTTGTATTTTTTGTATTTTTCTGTATTTTTGTATTTTCTGTATTTTTTGTATTTTTCTGTATTTTTTGTATTTTCTGTATTTTTTGTATTTTCTGTATTTTTTGTATTTTTTGTATTTTTTGTATTTTTTGTATTTTTCTGTATTTTTTGTATTTTTCTGTATTTTTTGTATTTTTTTGTATTTTTTGTATTTTTCTGTATTTTTTGTATTTTTCTGTATTTTTTGTATTTTTCTGTATTTTTTGTATTTTTCTGTATTTTTTCGTATTTTTTGTATTTTTTTGTATTTTTGTGTATTTTTTGTAGTTTACTGTATTTTTTGTATTTTTTGTAGTTTACTGTATTTTTTCCTATTATTCTGTATTTTTTTGTGTTTTGCTGTATTTTTCTGTATTTTTCTGTATTTTACTGTATTTTTTGTAGTTTTCTGTAGTTTTCTGTATTTTTCTGTATTTTTTTGCATTTTTTCGTATTTTTTTGTATTTGTATTTCGAATTAGTATTTTTTTTTTAAATAATTAAATATTCACAGGAATTGAACTATTAACATTTTTTTTTTTTCATTTTTTTGATAATAATTCAATTATTTTCATAAATAATAAAATTTTTTACCAAAATTTAATTATATTTATGATTAATAAATCTCGTCATATAATGTAAATTAATTTAATTACAATGTAACTCGACTTTTAATATAATTTTCAATTTAATTACATTCTCATCAAAAATGAGAAAGTCTTGGATTTGTGCGATTTTGAGCAATGTCTAATTTTGCTAAATCTTTACGTTTCATGACCCCCTGATTCCGAGAAAATGGTTTTTTGAAAAGTGTCTGTCTGTCTGTCGTCTGTCTGTAAAAAATTTGTCTCCACGATAACTCGAATAAATTTTTATGAATCGTCTTGCAATTTGGCACTCTTTTTTAGTCAATGAAAATGAAGCCTGAGTTCGTTGGGCAGCCCATTTCGTCAATAAACAACAAAAATACAAAATTTTGAAATTTTCAAAATTTTGTATTTTTTACAATTTTCAAAAAAATATTTTTCTTTATTTTTTCCTTAAGATTTGGTACCTTAAATTTGGGCGTCGAAGCGCCACGAGATTTATTAATTATAAAAATAATGAAATCTTGGTGAGATATTTTATTATTTATGAAAATGATTCAATTATAATCGATAAATTAAAAAAAAAATGTTAATGGTTAAATTCTTGTGAATATTTTATTATTTATAAAAAAAAATGCTAATACGAAATACAAATACAAAAGAATACGAAAGAATACAAAAATAAACGAAAAAATACGAAAAATTGCAAAAAAATCCAATTTTTGTATTTTTCTGTATTTTTTGTTTTTTTTCGTATTTTTTGTATTTTTCTGTATTTTTTGTATTTTTTGTATTTTTTTGTATTTTTTGTATTTTTCTGTATTTTTTGTATTTTTCTGTATTTTTTGTATTTTTCTGTATTTTTTGTATTTTTCTGTATTTTTTGTATTTTTCTGTATTTTTGTATTTTTTGTATTTTTTGTATTTTGTATTTTTCTGTATTTTTTGTATTTTTCTGTATTTTTGTATTTTTTTGTATTTTTTGTATTTTTCTGTATTTTTTGTATTTTTCTGTATTTTTGTATTTTTTGTATTTTTCTGTATTTTTTGTATTTTTCTGTATTTTTTCGTATTTTTTGTATTTTTTTGTATTTTTGTGTATTTTTTGTAGTTTACTGTATTTTTTGTATTTTTTGTAGTTTACTGTATTTTTTCCTATTATTCTGTATTTTTTTGTGTTTTGCTGTATTTTTCTGTATTTTTCTGTATTTTACTGTATTTTTTGTAGTTTTCTGTAGTTTTCTGTATTTTTCTGTATTTTTTTGCATTTTTTCGTATTTTTTTGTATTTGTATTTCGAATTAGTATTTTTTTTTAAATAATTAAATATTCACAGGAATTGAACTATTAACATTTTTTTTTTTCATTTTTTTGATAATAATTCAATTATTTTCATAAATAATAAAATTTTTTACCAAAATTTAATTATATTTATGATTAATAAATCTCGTCATATAATGTAAATTAATTTAATTACAATGTAACTCGACTTTTAATATAATTTTCAATTTAATTACATTCTCATCAAAAATGAGAAAGTCTTGGATTTGTGCGATTTTGAGCAATGTCTAATTTTGCTAAATCTTTACGTTTCATGACCCCCTGATTCCGAGAAAATGGTTTTTGAAAAGTGTCTGTCTGTCTGTCGTCTGTCTGTAAAAAATTTGTCTCCACGATAACTCGAATAAATTTTTATGAATCGTCTTGCAATTTGGCACTCTTTTTTAGTCAATGAAAATGAAGCCTGAGTTCGTTGGGCAGCCCATTTCGTCAATAAACAACAAAAATACAAAATTTTGAAATTTTCAAAATTTTGTATTTTTTACAATTTTCAAAAAAATATTTTTCTTTATTTTTTCCTTAAGATTTGGTACCTTAAATTTGGGCGTCGAAGCGCCACGAGATTTATTAATTATAAAAATAATGAAATCTTGGTGAGATATTTTATTATTTATGAAAATGATTCAATTATAATCGATAAATTAAAAAAAAAATGTTAATGGTTAAATTCTTGTGAATATTTTATTATTTATAAAAAAAATGCTAATACGAAATACAAATACAAAAGAATACGAAAGAATACAAAAATAAACGAAAAAATACGAAAAATTGCAAAAAAATCCAATTTTTGTATTTTTCTGTATTTTTTGTTTTTTTTCGTATTTTTTGTATTTTTCTGTATTTTTTGTATTTTTTGTATTTTTTTGTATTTTTTGTATTTTTCTGTATTTTTTGTACTTTTCTGTATTTTTTGTATTTTTCTGTATTTTTTGTATTTTTCTGTATTTTTTGTATTTTTCTGTATTTTTTGTATTTTTGTATTTTTTTGTATTTTTTGTATTTTTCTGTATTTTTTGTATTTTTCTGTATTTTTTGTATTTTTTTGTATTTTTTGTATTTTTCTGTATTTTTTGTATTTTTCTGTATTTTTTGTATTTTTCTGTATTTTTTGTATTTTTCTGTATTTTTTCGTATTTTTTGTATTTTTTTGTATTTTTGTGTATTTTTTGTAGTTTACTGTATTTTTTGTATTTTTTGTAGTTTACTGTATTTTTTCCTATTATTCTGTATTTTTTTGTGTTTTGCTGTATTTTTCTGTATTTTTCTGTATTTTACTGTATTTTTTGTAGTTTTCTGTAGTTTTCTGTATTTTTCTGTATTTTTTTTGCATTTTTTCGTATTTATTTGTATTTGTATTTCGAATTAGTATTTTTTTTTTAAATAATTAAATATTCACAGGAATTGAACTATTAACATTTTTTTTTTTCATTTTTTTGATAATAATTCAATTATTTTCATAAATAATAAAATTTTTTACCAAAATTTAATTATATTTATGATTAATAAATCTCGTCATATAATGTAAATTAATTTAATTACAATGTAACTCGACTTTTAATATAATTTTCAATTTAATTACATTCTCATCAAAAATGAGAAAGTCTTGGATTTGTGCGATTTTGAGCAATGTCTAATTTTGCTAAATCTTTACGTTTCATGACCCCCTGATTCCGAGAAAATGGTTTTTGAAAAGTGTCTGTCTGTCTGTCGTCTGTCTGTAAAAAATTTGTCTCCACGATAACTCGAATAAATTTTTATGAATCGTCTTGCAATTTGGCACTCTTTTTTAGTCAATGAAAATGAAGCCTGAGTTCGTTGGGCAGCCCATTTCGTCAATAAACAACAAAAATACAAAATTTTGAAATTTTCAAAATTTTGTATTTTTTACAATTTTCAAAAAAATATTTTTCTTTATTTTTTCCTTAAGATTTGGTACCTTAAATTTGGGCGTCGAAGCGCCACGAGATTTATTAATTATAAAAATAATGAAATCTTGGTGAGATATTTTATTATTTATGAAAATGATTCAATTATAATCGATAAATTAAAAAAAAAATGTTAATGGTTAAATTCTTGTGAATATTTTATTATTTATAAAAAAAAATGCTAATACGAAATACAAATACAAAAGAATACGAAAGAATACAAAAATAAACGAAAAAATACGAAAAATTGCAAAAAAATCCAATTTTTGTATTTTTCTGTATTTTTTGTTTTTTTTCGTATTTTTTGTATTTTTCTGTATTTTTTGTATTTTTTGTATTTTTTTGTATTTTTTGTATTTTTCTGTATTTTTTGTACTTTTCTGTATTTTTTGTATTTTTCTGTATTTTTTGTATTTTTCTGTATTTTTTGTATTTTTCTGTATTTTTTGTATTTTTTGTATTTTTTTGTATTTTTTGTATTTTTCTGTATTTTTTGTATTTTTCTGTATTTTTTGTATTTTTTTGTATTTTTTGTATTTTTCTGTATTTTTTGTATTTTTCTGTATTTTTTGTATTTTTCTGTATTTTTTGTATTTTTCTGTATTTTTTCGTATTTTTTGTATTTTTTTGTATTTTTGTGTATTTTTTGTAGTTTACTGTATTTTTTGTATTTTTTGTAGTTTACTGTATTTTTTCCTATTATTCTGTATTTTTTTGTGTTTTGCTGTATTTTTCTGTATTTTTCTGTATTTTACTGTATTTTTTGTAGTTTTCTGTAGTTTTCTGTATTTTTCTGTATTTTTTTGCATTTTTTTCGTATTTTTTTGTATTTGTATTTCGAATTAGTATTTTTTTTTTAAATAATTAAATATTCACAGGAATTGAACTATTAACATTTTTTTTTTTCATTTTTTTGATAATAATTCAATTATTTTCATAAATAATAAAATTTTTTACCAAAATTTAATTATATTTATGATTAATAAATCTCGTCATATAATGTAAATTAATTTAATTACAATGTAACTCGACTTTTAATATAATTTTCAATTTAATTACATTCTCATCAAAAATGAGAAAGTCTTGGATTTGTGCGATTTTGAGCAATGTCTAATTTTGCTAAATCTTTACGTTTCATGACCCCCTGATTCCGAGAAAATGGTTTTTGAAAAGTGTCTGTCTGTCTGTCGTCTGTCTGTAAAAAATTTGTCTCCACGATAACTCGAATAAATTTTTATGAATCGTCTTGCAATTTGGCACTCTTTTTTAGTCAATGAAAATGAAGCCTGAGTTCGTTGGGCAGCCCATTTCGTCAATAAACAACAAAAATACAAAATTTTGAAATTTTCAAAATTTTGTATTTTTTACAATTTTCAAAAAAATATTTTTCTTTATTTTTTCCTTAAGATTTGGTACCTTAAATTTGGGCGTCGAAGCGCCACGAGATTTATTAATTATAAAAATAATGAAATCTTGGTGAGATATTTTATTATTTATGAAAATGATTCAATTATAATCGATAAATTAAAAAAAAAATGTTAATGGTTAAATTCTTGTGAATATTTTATTATTTATAAAAAAAAATGCTAATACGAAATACAAATACAAAAGAATACGAAAGAATACAAAAATAAACGAAAAAATACGAAAAATTGCAAAAAAATCCAATTTTTGTATTTTTCTGTATTTTTTGTTTTTTTTTCGTATTTTTTGTATTTTTCTGTATTTTTTGTATTTTTTGTATTTTTTTGTATTTTTTGTATTTTTCTGTATTTTTTGTACTTTTCTGTATTTTTTGTATTTTTCTGTATTTTTTGTATTTTTCTGTATTTTTTGTATTTTTCTGTATTTTTTGTATTTTTTGTATTTTTTTGTATTTTTTGTATTTTTCTGTATTTTTTGTATTTTTCTGTATTTTTTGTATTTTTTTGTATTTTTTGTATTTTTCTGTATTTTTTGTATTTTTCTGTATTTTTTGTATTTTTCTGTATTTTTTGTATTTTTCTGTATTTTTTCGTATTTTTTGTATTTTTTTGTATTTTTGTGTATTTTTTGTAGTTTACTGTATTTTTTGTATTTTTTGTAGTTTACTGTATTTTTTCCTATTATTCTGTATTTTTTTGTGTTTTGCTGTATTTTTCTGTATTTTTCTGTATTTTACTGTATTTTTTGTAGTTTTCTGTAGTTTTCTGTATTTTTCTGTATTTTTTTGCATTTTTTCGTATTTTTTTGTATTTGTATTTCGAATTAGTATTTTTTTTTTAAATAATTAAATATTCACAGGAATTGAACTATTAACATTTTTTTTTTTCATTTTTTTGATAATAATTCAATTATTTTCATAAATAATAAAATTTTTTACCAAAATTTAATTATATTTATGATTAATAAATCTCGTCATATAATGTAAATTAATTTAATTACAATGTAACTCGACTTTTAATATAATTTTCAATTTAATTACATTCTCATCAAAAATGAGAAAGTCTTGGATTTGTGCGATTTTGAGCAATGTCTAATTTTGCTAAATCTTTACGTTTCATGACCCCCTGATTCCGAGAAAATGGTTTTTGAAAAGTGTCTGTCTGTCTGTCGTCTGTCTGTAAAAAATTTGTCTCCACGATAACTCGAATAAATTTTTATGAATCGTCTTGCAATTTGGCACTCTTTTTTAGTCAATGAAAATGAAGCCTGAGTTCGTTGGGCAGCCCATTTCGTCAATAAACAACAAAAATACAAAATTTTGAAATTTTCAAAATTTTGTATTTTTTACAATTTTCAAAAAAATATTTTTCTTTATTTTTTCCTTAAGATTTGGTACCTTAAATTTGGGCGTCGAAGCGCCACGAGATTTATTAATTATAAAAATAATGAAATCTTGGTGAGATATTTTATTATTTATGAAAATGATTCAATTATAATCGATAAATTAAAAAAAAAATGTTAATGGTTAAATTCTTGTGAATATTTTATTATTTATAAAAAAAAATGCTAATACGAAATACAAATACAAAAGAATACGAAAGAATACAAAAATAAACGAAAAAATACGAAAAATTGCAAAAAAATCCAATTTTTGTATTTTTCTGTATTTTTTGTTTTTTTTCGTATTTTTTGTATTTTTCTGTATTTTTTGTATTTTTTGTATTTTTTTGTATTTTTTGTATTTTTCTGTATTTTTTGTACTTTTCTGTATTTTTTGTATTTTTCTGTATTTTTTGTATTTTTCTGTATTTTTTGTATTTTTCTGTATTTTTTGTATTTTTTGTATTTTTTTGTATTTTTTGTATTTTCTGTATTTTTTGTATTTTTATGTATTTTTTGTATTTTTTTGTATTTTTTGTATTTTTCTGTATTTTTTGTATTTTTCTGTATTTTTTGTATTTTTCTGTATTTTTTGTATTTTTCTGTATTTTTTCGTATTTTTTGTATTTTTTTGTATTTTTGTGTATTTTTTGTAGTTTACTGTATTTTTTGTATTTTTTGTAGTTTACTGTATTTTTTCCTATTATTCTGTATTTTTTTGTGTTTTGCTGTATTTTTCTGTATTTTTCTGTATTTTACTGTATTTTTTGTAGTTTTCTGTAGTTTTCTGTATTTTTCTGTATTTTTTTGCATTTTTTCGTATTTTTTTGTATTTGTATTTCGAATTAGTATTTTTTTTTTAAATAATTAAATATTCACAGGAATTGAACTATTAACATTTTTTTTTTTCATTTTTTTGATAATAATTCAATTATTTTCATAAATAATAAAATTTTTTACCAAAATTTAATTATATTTATGATTAATAAATCTCGTCATATAATGTAAATTAATTTAATTACAATGTAACTCGACTTTTAATATAATTTTCAATTTAATTACATTCTCATCAAAAATGAGAAAGTCTTGGATTTGTGCGATTTTGAGCAATGTCTAATTTTGCTAAATCTTTACGTTTCATGACCCCCTGATTCCGAGAAAATGGTTTTTGAAAAGTGTCTGTCTGTCTGTCGTCTGTCTGTAAAAAATTTGTCTCCACGATAACTCGAATAAATTTTTATGAATCGTCTTGCAATTTGGCACTCTTTTTTAGTCAATGAAAATGAAGCCTGAGTTCGTTGGGCAGCCCATTTCGTCAATAAACAACAAAAATACAAAATTTTGAAATTTTCAAAATTTTGTATTTTTTACAATTTTCAAAAAATATTTTTCTTTATTTTTTCCTTAAGATTTGGTACCTTAAATTTGGGCGTCGAAGCGCCACGAGATTTATTAATTATAAAAATAATGAAATCTTGGTGAGATATTTTATTATTTATGAAAATGATTCAATTATAATCGATAAATTAAAAAAAAAATGTTAATGGTTAAATTCTTGTGAATATTTTATTATTTATAAAAAAAATGCTAATACGAAATACAAATACAAAAGAATACGAAAGAATACAAAAATAAACGAAAAAATACGAAAAATTGCAAAAAAATCCAATTTTTGTATTTTTCTGTATTTTTTGTTTTTTTTCGTATTTTTTGTATTTTTCTGTATTTTTTGTATTTTTTGTATTTTTTTGTATTTTTTGTATTTTTCTGTATTTTTTGTACTTTTCTGTATTTTTTGTATTTTTCTGTATTTTTTGTATTTTTCTGTATTTTTTGTATTTTTCTGTATTTTTTGTATTTTTTGTATTTTTTTGTATTTTTTGTATTTTTCTGTATTTTTTGTATTTTTCTGTATTTTTTGTATTTTTTTGTATTTTTTGTATTTTTCTGTATTTTTTGTATTTTTCTGTATTTTTTGTATTTTTCTGTATTTTTTGTATTTTTCTGTATTTTTTCGTATTTTTTGTATTTTTTTGTATTTTTGTGTATTTTTTGTAGTTTACTGTATTTTTTGTATTTTTTGTAGTTTACTGTATTTTTTCCTATTATTCTGTATTTTTTTGTGTTTTGCTGTATTTTTCTGTATTTTTCTGTATTTTACTGTATTTTTTGTAGTTTTCTGTAGTTTTCTGTATTTTTCTGTATTTTTTTGCATTTTTTCGTATTTTTTTGTATTTGTATTTCGAATTAGTATTTTTTTTTTAAATAATTAAATATTCACAGGAATTGAACTATTAACATTTTTTTTTTTCATTTTTTTGATAATAATTCAATTATTTTCATAAATAATAAAATTTTTTACCAAAATTTAATTATATTTATGATTAATAAATCTCGTCATATAATGTAAATTAATTTAATTACAATGTAACTCGACTTTTAATATAATTTTCAATTTAATTACATTCTCATCAAAAATGAGAAAGTCTTGGATTTGTGCGATTTTGAGCAATGTCTAATTTTGCTAAATCTTTACGTTTCATGACCCCCTGATTCCGAGAAAATGGTTTTTGAAAAGTGTCTGTCTGTCTGTCGTCTGTCTGTAAAAAATTTGTCTCCACGATAACTCGAATAAATTTTTATGAATCGTCTTGCAATTTGGCACTCTTTTTTAGTCAATGAAAATGAAGCCTGAGTTCGTTGGGCAGCCCATTTCGTCAATAAACAACAAAAATACAAAATTTTGAAATTTTCAAAATTTTGTATTTTTTACAATTTTCAAAAAAATATTTTTCTTTATTTTTTCCTTAAGATTTGGTACCTTAAATTTGGGCGTCGAAGCGCCACGAGATTTATTAATTATAAAAATAATGAAATCTTGGTGAGATATTTTATTATTTATGAAAATGATTCAATTATAATCGATAAATTAAAAAAAAAATGTTAATGGTTAAATTCTTGTGAATATTTTATTATTTATAAAAAAAAATGCTAATACGAAATACAAATACAAAAGAATACGAAAGAATACAAAAATAAACGAAAAAATACGAAAAATTGCAAAAAAATCCAATTTTTGTATTTTTCTGTATTTTTTGTTTTTTTTTCGTATTTTTTGTATTTTTCTGTATTTTTTGTATTTTTTGTATTTTTTTGTATTTTTTGTATTTTTCTGTATTTTTTGTACTTTTCTGTATTTTTTGTATTTTTCTGTATTTTTTGTATTTTTCTGTATTTTTTGTATTTTTCTGTATTTTTTGTATTTTTTGTATTTTTTTGTATTTTTTGTATTTTTCTGTATTTTTTGTATTTTTCTGTATTTTTTGTATTTTTTTTGTATTTTTTGTATTTTTCTGTATTTTTTGTATTTTTCTGTATTTTTTGTATTTTTCTGTATTTTTTGTATTTTTCTGTATTTTTTCGTATTTTTTGTATTTTTTTGTATTTTTGTGTATTTTTTGTAGTTTACTGTATTTTTTGTATTTTTTGTAGTTTACTGTATTTTTTCCTATTATTCTGTATTTTTTTGTGTTTTGCTGTATTTTTCTGTATTTTTCTGTATTTTACTGTATTTTTTGTAGTTTTCTGTAGTTTTCTGTATTTTTCTGTATTTTTTTGCATTTTTTCGTATTTTTTTGTATTTGTATTTCGAATTAGTATTTTTTTTTTAAATAATTAAATATTCACAGGAATTGAACTATTAACATTTTTTTTTTTCATTTTTTTGATAATAATTCAATTATTTTCATAAATAATAAAATTTTTTACCAAAATTTAATTATATTTATGATTAATAAATCTCGTCATATAATGTAAATTAATTTAATTACAATGTAACTCGACTTTTAATATAATTTTCAATTTAATTACATTCTCATCAAAAATGAGAAAGTCTTGGATTTGTGCGATTTTGAGCAATGTCTAATTTTGCTAAATCTTTACGTTTCATGACCCCCTGATTCCGAGAAAATGGTTTTTGAAAAGTGTCTGTCTGTCTGTCGTCTGTCTGTAAAAAATTTGTCTCCACGATAACTCGAATAAATTTTTATGAATCGTCTTGCAATTTGGCACTCTTTTTTAGTCAATGAAAATGAAGCCTGAGTTCGTTGGGCAGCCCATTTCGTCAATAAACAACAAAAATACAAAATTTTGAAATTTTCAAAATTTTGTATTTTTTACAATTTTCAAAAAAATATTTCTTTTTATTTTTTCCTTAAGATTTGAACCAAATTATGCAATTTTTCCTTGAGATACTTTTTCGTACAACAATAAACAAAATAGTTATGAATTTTTTTTTTTTTTTTTTTTTAAGTGTTTGGGTCAGGTTTATTTTTTAAGTTTTTGGGCATGTTTAGACAAACGGTTTATCTAGAACTAAAAAATTTTATTTTGAAATAAAAATATTTTTGCATTCTCATCACATGAGAAAGTATTAGTTTTGGTCGAAAATTGACTTTCGCTAATTTCATGAAATCTCGACGTTTTAGGGTACCCTGAGTCTGAAATACATGGTCTAGAAAAATTGTCTGTCTGTAGACACAATACTGGTGTCTAAAATGTTATAATTAAAATACAGTCAGGTCCCCATACTGTTAGATTCCAAACTGTTATGTCCTCAGTTAGTCAGTTGTGTTATGTTTTTGCATAACCTCCAAATTCAGAAGTGTTAGGTGACGTCACGTTACGTCACCAATTTTCAGGGCCGTATTCTTAAGCCCAAAGAAAAGGGGGCATATACTTCTAGGCCAAACTTGAGGTGCGTATATATTTACGTTCCTGAAAGGTGCGCAGTAGGCATACTTTGAGAACATAACAGAGCTGAGTCTGGAGGAGTGGGAAATTTCTGGAAATGTAACAGTATGGCTACCCGACTGTATATTCATAAAAGTTTTAACATTTTAGAAAGTCAATTAAATTTTTTTTAATACAGTTGGGCTGGTGTGACCCCTTTTTACATTTCAATTTTTTGTCCTATTTTGTTGGAAATGGTTTTTTACATTCTCATCACATGAGAAGGTATTAGATTTGGTGGAAAATTCACTTTTGCTAATTTTATGAAATCTTTGCGTTTTGAGGTGCCCTGAATCCAAAAAACATGGTCCGGCTATTACGTTTGTCTGCAGGTCTGTCTGTCTGTCTGTCTGTCCGTCTGTCGTTAGACAAAAACTTTGTTCCGACCATAACTTTTGAAAAACTTAATTTTTTTAAGGTTTTTAAAATTTTTGACTTTTTGTCTCATCTCATTGGAGGTGATTTATTTTTGTTTGTTGAAACGACGGGTAAATTTTGGAGGATTGTTTTTGTTTTCTCAGTTCAAAAATTTTTTTGAAATGCTGTGCTAATTTTTATTATTTTGTTCTAATTTGGGCAACCTACCTTGGCTTTGTCCGCGCTTGCGCGGACAGATTTTTTATCTCCATTTTCTATCTATTTTTTAATATTTGTAATTTTGTATTATTGTATTTTTTCGTTTATTTATTACTATTTGTTAAAATATTATTTTCTCTCTTTATTTTCCTCTTTCTTATTTAATTTATTTTTTCTCTTTATTTTTACTCTGTATTTTATTTCTCCGCCGAAAAAATATCGAATCCAAGCAAAGAATAAAAAAACACGAATAAAATTCGATTTAAGTAGAGAAAAAAAATTACAAGGGTGTATTTCGTGAAAAATTAACTTAGTCAAGGAAATTCGGTCACAACAAGAATGAAATTTGACTGGAAAAATTGGCGTAACCAAAAAAAAAGAGAGAACAGAAAAGATTCGTGCTTAACCAAAATCAGATTTGGCACACACATACAAATGGTGTGAAATTTATCAAAAAAATAAAAAAAAGTGATAGAAGATTATTAATCATAGATACAGTAAAAGTTCAAATGTTCCAATGTATATAGGTTACACATGATCTAGATTTGAAAAAGAGAACAAAAAAAATACAAAACATACCATTGGAATGAATCTCTCTCTCCCCCAAAAGGATCCATGTGGGATTCACACGTATATAGAAAGCAGTTTCCCAAAAGTAACTAATCCAATCAAAAAGTCTAAAAATATCCTTCTGAAAAATAGAAAAGAGGAGAAAAAAAATTATTATATTTGTCGATTTTTTTCGATAAAAAATTAACAATGAAATATTTATTTAATATTTTTCTGTCAAAATAAAAAATTTCAACATCTTTTAGTAATAAATATTTATATTAACAGTAGTATAATATTAGTAATAATAAATAATAAGAAATTTAGAAACAAAATTAATAATAAAATTACTGATAACAATGATAATAATAATAATAATACTTAATAATAATAATATAATTATTATATAATTATTGTATAATAATTATAATAATAATAGTGCGGTGGTAGTAAAAGTAGTAAAAGTATTATTAGTCAGACAAATGTTAAAAATTATTATTAAGTAGGAAAGACAATTAAATTAAGTAGTAAAAGTGTTATTAGTCAGATAAGTGTTGAAAATTATTATTAAGTAGGAAAAAAAATTAAATTAAGTAGAAAAAGTGTTATTAGTCAGACAACTGTTAAAAATTTGTTAATCAGTGGTCATAATAAGAAAATTAAGAAGTTAAACTATTTTTTAGTCAGGCAATAATTAAAAATTATTATTCAGTACTACAAAAAAAATAAAGAAACAAAAGAACTTTAAGTAGTAAAATTATCTTCTCAGTTTAAAAATTATTATTTAGTATTAAAAAAAGGAATTTAATTAGTAAAAGTATTTATACTCAGACAATTGTAAAAAATTATAATTTAGTAGTAAGGGAAAAAGGAAAAAAAAATTAAGTAGTAAAAGTATGTTGCTGTCAGACAATTTAAAAAAATTTATGTTTAGTAGTAAAAAGTAAGTAAAAAATGAAATTTAGTAGCAAAAGTTTTTCTTAGTGAGACAAATGTTAAAAATTATTGCTCAGTAGTAAAAAATAAAATTAAGTCAGACAATTTAAAAAAAATGATGTTTAGTAGTAAAAAGAAAGAAATTTTAAGTAGTTAAAATATTTATAGTCAGACAATTGTAAATAATTATTTTTCAGTCTTAAAGAAAAGAAAATTAAGTAGTTAAATTATTTTTTTGTCAAACAATTGTTAAAAATTATTATTTAGTAGTAATTAGTAAATGAATAAAATTAAGAATAAAAAAAATTGAAGTAGTAAAATTATTTTTCTGGTCAGACAATTGTAAAAAATTTAACTAGTAAAAAAATTGTTTAATTAGACATATGTTAATAATTAGTTATTTAGTTTTCATCAATAAAAGTAAGAAAATTAAGTAGTATAAATATTTTTAGTCAGAAAATGCTTAAAATTTATTATTCAGGTAGTAAATGAAGAATATTAAGTTAAAAATGTATTTTAGTTTGACAGTAATTTATATTTACTATTAAGTAGTAGAAAAGAAAATTAAGTAGTAAAAGTATTCTTAGGCGGACAATTGTTAAAAATTATTATTTAGGTTGATAAAAAGAATTTTCAGAAGTTCAAGTATTTTTTGAGTCAGACAAGAATTTAAAATTTCATTTTTTATCAAAAAAATAATTTTATTTTATCAACTTAAATAATAATTTTTAACAATTAATAAATAATAACATAATAATTTTTAAAAATTATTATTTAGTAGAAGAATAAGAAAGAAACTTGTAAAATTAGAAACAGAAAATAAAAAATAATTTGTAAAATAAGAATAAAATTAAGTAGTATAAATATTTTTAGTCAGACAAATGTTAGTAATTATTACTCAACAATAAAATATAAAATTAAGTAGAAAGAGTATTTTTTTAGTAAGACCAACAATTAATTAATTTTTCTTGGTAAGTAAAAAAATCATTAGTCACAAGTAAAAAATGAAATTTAGTAGTAAAAGTATTTCTTAGTGAGACTAATGTTAAAAATTATTGCTCAGTAGTAAAAAATAAAATTAAGTAGAAAATTTATTTCTTCTTATGACAATTGTAAAAAATTATTACTGACTAGTGAAAAATAAAATTTAGTAGTAAAAGTATTTTTTAGTCAGACAATTGTAAAAAATTGTTATTTATTAGTGAAAGAAAGAAAATTAAGTAGTAAAAGTATTTTTTAACTAGACATTTACGAAAAATTATTATTTAGTAAATAATAAATAGTAAATATAAATTATCATTTAGTAAATAATAATAAATGGTAAATATAAATTAATATTTAGTAAATAATAATAAATAGTAAATATAAATTATTATTTAGTAAATAATAATAAACATTAAATAAAAATTATTATTATTATTACTAACAAAAAAATGATCCGTAATAATAAACAATAATCTCATTGGAATTTTTAAATATTCTGAAAATAAATCACGAATATGTCATTTATCAGCGAAAATACAATTTTCCTCTCTTTTAGACAATATTCATGTCGCGTATATTAAGATGAAAATTTATGCAAACGTAATTAAAAGGATAATTACTATTAGTATGAATTGCCACCAAACAAGACACTAATCAGGAGAAATTGAATAAAAAAAGGGTGTCATTGAATGCTAAAAAATTATTTTCTCCATTTTTTCAACAAAAATAGTTTAAAAACATTTTTACACATCATTTTTTTTTTCTAATTATTAATTCGTGACTTTTTTTTAACTCTTTTGAATAATTTCTCGTCTAATTTAATACGAAATTTCTTTGGTCTATATATTTAAATTTATTGACTATTTATTCATTTATAAATAAAATTCCTGACTATTGAAAAATTATTAATATAAATTTATATTATGCACGAGAGGTCATTTTTGTAAGCACGTACATTGTTGAAAAATAAATAAAAAAAATAAATTCGAAAAAAATAAAATTATTTTATTTATTTTAAAAATTGAGATTATAATATTTTTGTAAATTAGATCTAAATTTTATGTGATGAATAAAATTTGTCGATATTGTGGTCTATTAAATATGAATAAATATTATTTGACAAAAATTGAGGTCTTTGAAAACATTCGAAGTTGTAATAAATAAATGGGAATTTTTTTATAAACGAAAATTCCAAATTACATTTTCTAAGCCGATATGGGTTTATTTTTTCTTTTTTCTAATTTTTGTGCGCACTGCTCTCTTATAATTTTTTACAACAAAATTTATGTTTCGACAGGGGAAGAAAAAACAATAAAAGACTGCAAAAGAGGAAACTGAATAGTGAACCGAAAGGTTGTTCTAGAGAGTTTTTGACTCTTTTTATGATTTCTCTCCCTTTTGTGATTTCTATTTCCGTTGAAAGAGTCTTCTCTCTTTTTTTTTTTTTTTTTTTTATTTTTTTTTTCTCTTTGAATTTGAAGACATTAATTTTTCATTGAATCCATTCGTCGAGACTTCAAGTCTCTGTACTTTTTTTTGGCCTTACTTTTTACTCCCTTTTCTTTTCATTTCATTATTGTTATTATTGACAAAAAGTATAAATTAAACTTGCTTTTTTTCTGCGAAAAAAAAAATTCTCCATTTTTCTTTGAATTTCAGACAATTAATATTTATATTTCTACTTATATTTAGTAATTTAATTTTAATGAAAATCTTTTCATTTAATAATACGAAATCGAATAAAGAAGAAATCAAAGAGCAGAAAGGAGGAAGGGAAATAAATAAAATAGAATATTAATTTTCGTGAAATTCCTTCATTTTAATAATATAAAATTGAAAAATGAAGAAATCAAAGAAAAATAAATCAAAGAGCAGAAATAAGGAGGAAGTAAAATAATAAAATAGAATACAAAAGGCAAAAATTTATAAATAATATAAACGATGGGGCAAATTTACAATTGTAATTTATTTATATTTTGGAATTAGTTTCTTTATTTGGAAGAAGGGACGATTTCTCTTTCACCCTCGCGCTAGAAAATGATAGTTACATGGACTGCATAAAATATATATGTTAAAATATTGTATGTCTAGAAAAATTGATATTTAGGTAATATTTTTATGTGCTGCGTATTATTTTACTTTTTTATTTATTAATTATTTTATTATTATATTTAGAATAATATTTAGATTAAAAAAAAATTAAATAATAATTCAAATAAATTAAAGAAATAAATAAAGCAATTTAAGTAATTTACTTTATTTACATCTATAGCTGTCTATATTAATATTATAATTTACATACTATCATAATTTTTTATTTAACATTATATTTTTTATTTTACATTTTTTTATTAGAAAGAGCAGATTACAAATTATAATATTTTGGAATATAATATCAAATATTTTATAGATTATTATAATGGTAATACAAAATAATTTACATAAATTATAATTATAATATTCAACTAGCAAGTTTTTACTCACATTTTAAAATAAAATTAGCAATTTTAAAAATAATACAAAGTAAAAATTTTTAAATCAAATTTATTTTCATAAAAAGAAAATATAAATTAGAATAGATTTAATATCATAAACTATAAAATTACCACAAATTATAATAAAAAACCTTGAATTTTTTCAATTTCTGGGAATAATTTCTTTTTAAATAACTTAATTTTTGAACAACTATCATAAAATAATGACTTATAAATTATTAAATGAATGATTTTACTCAAATATTTAAAAATTTATTCAAATTTACAAGAATTGCGTTTACAGTTTTCATATAAATAATAATTGAACTTCAAAATGTTTTAATTTGAAATTTTATAAAATTTCAATTTTAAATGAATTTATAATTAGAAATTTTAAAGAACTTAAATTTTTGAAAAATTTTAATAATTCAAAATCTTTTAAAATTTGTCAATATATATATTTAATTAGTTATTAAAAAAAATTGATTTATAGGAGAAATTTAGTTAAAAACACTAAAAAATTGAATTTTAAAGACATTACAAATGATTGCAGAAATTCTGTTACATTCAAAAGTAATAAAATTCTTAGCATAAAATCCAATTATTGTTCAAAATTGAAAAAAAAATCTCGACAAAATTCCAATTTATCTTTATAAATAATAAAATTTTTATTCAAAATTAAATTATTTTCAAAATTGTTCCTCATTTCAATAATTTTTAATATCTCTACTATTTTTAAAACTACGAAAAAGAAATCAATTATTTAAAAAAAATTTAATCAAATTGTACGCAAACATTTAATGAATATCATAAATAATAAAAATTTCACAGGAATTCAATTATTTACAAATTTTTTTATAAGTTTCTTCTTAATAATTCAATTATTTAGAAGAATTTTATAAATTTTTTTGCAATAATTTAATTATTTTTATAATTAATAAAAATTTCACAGGAATTCAATTATTTACAAATTTTTTTATAAATTTCTTCGCAATAATTCAATTATTTTCATAAATAACAAAAATTTTCAGGAATTCAATTATTTACAAGTTTTTTTATAAGATTCTTCTCAATAATTTAATTATTTTCCTAAATAATAAAACTCATCGTAGAATTTCAATTATTTTTAATACAATTTTAATCAAATTCCTTGAAAAATGCAACTTTTCTAAAAAATTTTATAAAAATTCGTCAAAAGAATTCAATTATTTAAAAATTTGATAATAAAATTCTTTATACTAATTAAATTTTAAGAAACATTCAATTATTCAATAAATAATTTACTTTTGTATTTAAATAATTGAATTCTTGTAGAATTATTTAATAAAAATTGATTTAAAAATGTATTTTACTTAAAATTTTTGGTAATAATTAAATATGAAAATAATTTTGAAGAAGTTGCAATAACAATATTCTAAGAATATAAAATAATAATTTTATAAAAAAGGTTTGAATTTGAAATTTTTGAAAATCTTAATTCCTATGGAAAAAATAATAATAATTAAATATTTATTCAAAAAAGAAGTTATTGATATTTTTGAATAATTTTGCAATTAAAGAAATTCTTAAATAAATGTAACAGAACACTTTTTTAAGTAAAATATTTTTCTTCATTTTCTAAAAATTCAAAAATTTTCATTTTCAATTAAAATTTATAATTGACAAATAGAATTTATAAACATTTTTTTCCTTTATTTTTAAAAAACTTTGAATTTTATTAAAACAATTGTAATTAAGAAATAAAAATTATGTAAATTATTTCCTTATGAAAAAGGAAATAATGTTATTAAAAGAAGGAAAAACTATTTGTAAACAATATTATTATTGAGAAATAAAAATTATGGATATAATTTCTATAATATTATAATTATAATATTCAAAATTTACAATAGAAAATAATTTATATATTCTAATTTTTAAAATATATATTTAACAAAGAAAAATATATTTTCTATAATATTATAATTATAGACAGAAGAATATTATAATTATAATTTCATAAAATATTATAATTTTGACAATATTTAAAAATCAGAATTTATTTATGAATTTTATTAAAGTACAATTTTATCAACTCATACGTGAATATAATATACAATGTTGGCGAACATTATATGAGAATAAAATCTAGTGTCGCGTATATTTGTCTGAAAGCAAAATACACCTGTCATGTCTCGACGAAGAATAGGAAGGTTTCAACACATACATTTACAATGTTCACATACACGTTGTAAGTCTTCCCTGTCAGGCTCGGATCATTAAAGAGCCAGCACCCCTTGTGAATTATGTACATATATCAAGTCCACAGTTGAATTAACGACAAAATGCATAAATTATTTTTAAAAAAACACTTTTTTCATTAATATCCTCTCTTTCCTCGTATTTATCATTTATTAATATTATAATTATAAGTATGTTTAATAATTCATCTTTTCTATTAATCATTACGAAATATCAAATTTATTTGTTCATAGTTGAAGTTTATAGTTATATTTTTAATGTTAAAGGACAATTATTCTTTTATCGTTGTAATTAACAATTATTCTCTTAATTTTAATTCGTAATTTTTCTTTTACGATATTGTAATTAATTAATAAATTTTTTTTATTTTAATTTAAAATTATATTTTTAAATATGTTTCGCAAGAAACGTGCAATTCAATTTATTATTATTATTACGCAAATTACAGTTTATTTTCAAAAATATAATTATGCACCTATAACGAAAATAATTGAATTTTTTTTATTTTTCCTTTTCATTTTTTTTATTTTTGAATAATTTCAGATTCAGAATATAAAAAGTTCACTTATTGAATTCAATTATTTTCAATAAAATTTATATAAAACTTCATGAAGGGATTCAATTATTTTTAAAAATTTGTTTAAAAACTTTTCGACAGAATTCAATTATTTCCTAACATTTTAATGAAATTCTTCGAAACAATTCAATTATTATTTTTATAAATAGTAAAATTCTTTGCATTGATTAAATTATTTTTTATATAAATAATACAATTTTTCTTAGGAATTCAATTATTTTGGACACAATTTTAATATAAAGTTTTTCAAAAGGGTTCAATTATTTTTAAAAATTTTAATTAAATTTCTCTAGAGAATTCAATTATTCTGAAAATTGTTGATAACATTTTTTATAAGAATTAAATTATTTTTACAAATAATAAATTTCTTCTTATGAACTCAATTATTTTCTTTACAATTTTGTATAGAATTTCTTCAAAGAATTCAATTATTTTCGAAAATTGTAATAAAATTCTGTGAAAAATTCAATTATTTCCAAAAAATATCCATACAATTCAATAATCAAATTTTTTAATTACGATTATTAACATAAATGATTATTTTAAAAAAATTGAATGAAATTCTTTATAAAATTCAATTATTTTCATAATTTTCAATGAAAAGTATTTTTTAAAAAACTTTTATTTTTCAAAAACTTAAAGAAATTCTGTAAAAGAATTTAATTACTCACGGAAAACTCTAATAAAATGATTTAATAGAATTTAATTTTCTATTAATAATTTTAATAAAATTTAATAATTATAAATGTTCAATTACGATTATCAACAAACACGATTATTTTAAAAATTTGAAATAAATTCTTCATAAAATTCAATTACTTTCCCCATTTTCAATTAAAATTATTTTTAAAAAACTATTATTTACAAAAAAATCCAAAAAATTGTTCAAAACAATAAAAATTTTAAAAATTTTAATAAAGATCATTGTAAGAATTCTATAATTTTTATAAAAGAAAATTCTTCGCCAGAATTCAATTATTTTTCATACAATTTTAATGAAATGTCTCGAAAAAAATTAAATTATTTTCAAAAATTTTTATAAAATTCTTCAAAGGAATTCAATTATTTTCAAATTTCTTTAAAAATTCTTCGCAATAATTCAATTCTTTATTTTTTCAAATAAAATTTGAAAATAATTATGTCAAATTTTGTTTATTGTTTTTTAAATAAAATTTGAAAATAATTATGTCAAATTTTGTTTATTGTTTTTTAAATAAAATTTGAAAATAAATAAATATGACAAATTTTACTTGTTCTTTTAAAATAAAATTTGAAAATAAATAAATATGACACAAATTTTATTTATTTTTTTAAAAATAAAATTTGAAAATAAATAAATATGATAAACTGGGAACAGATTACCGAAAAACTATGATTATTACTATCGATTTTTATTAACAAATATATTTATAATTATAATTATTTATATTTTTTATTTATTTAAAAATTATTTTATTTGTATTTTATAATATTTTTCATAATAATAATCGTTACAGACTGTGATTCGCAATTGTATTTTTACTTATGATTTTTAATTACATTTGTTAATTTGAACTCATAATTATATTTTTTATTTCCACTTTTAATTGTATTTAAATTTTTTAATAAATTTTTATTTAGAATAATATTTTTAATTTTGATATACAATAATAGTCTTTTAATTGTATTTTTAATTATAATTATCAGAATCATTTTTTTAATTTTGATTTTTAATTGCAATTTTAATAGTGATTTTTAATTGTAACTTTAATTCCGATTTTTAATTGCAATAGAATTACATTTTTTATTTTGATTTACAAATGTACTTATAATTATATTTTTATAATTTTAATTCAAAAATAAATTTTTAATTTTGTTTTTATAAATCGTATTTTCAATTTTGATTATGAATTATAATTTTGATTCTTTTTTTTATTGATAATTCATAAATATATTTCTTTCTTTTTTTATTAATTTAATAATAATATTCATGAATACACTGGATAATTATTTTTTTAATTTGCAATTCATAACTAAATTTTTAGTTTTATTTTTAAAATGCATTTTTAGTTTTACTTACTTATTAAACTTTAATAATTTTGATTTCTTAATTTTATTTTTCGTTTACAATTCGTAATTATATTTAGGTTATATTTCATAATTATATATTTTTTTGTTTATTTATTTAATAATAATTTTTTTTAATCGTAAAAAGTATAAAGTTGTTTTTTATTTTTATTTAACTTGGAAGATTGATAATTTCTTTTTAATTTAAATTATATAATTTTTACCAAGTGATAATTTCGTTAAAATATATAATATTTTTCTTTTTTTTTAGGCTGGATAGTTCTGTTTTTTAATTGTAATTCATAAATATTAATATAGGGGAATGTAGTCAAGGTTGGCCTACTGTCTAGGTAGGCCACTCGCGTTTTTTTGTCAAGTTCACTAGCGCCACCTACGCGCATTTTTGTCGAAGCTTGTCTTAGTGAAACCTAACTTTTTGTTCAATTACATTTTCGGAAAATCGAAAATTGTGTTTTCTGTGACGTCGGTACAAAAAAAGCTCAAAAAAAGTTTTGTGCATAATGTGAAAAACCATTAATAAAAGATAAAAAACAAATTGAATCGTCAAGGCAAGTATGCAGAAAATTTGTGGGACTCATGGTTGAAAGAAAAACAAAGTAAAAAATCGAATCCCGAAACGTATTTCTTTATGGTTACAACAATTCGGTAATGTTACTTACTGTCAAGGTCGGCCACTATGTGTTTAAAATGCGCAAAGTTGAGGACGAGCTACTTCATTTGCAAAAACTGCAATTCTGTATAACTCATAATATAATTGATCATCTTATTAATATTTTTATTTAATTTTATTAATATTTTAGTGCAAAATTTTTTTTTTATTTATATTTATTTTTTTATATTGTTTATTTTTATTATTTTGTTATTTCATTAAGTTACAAACTGTAAACAATAAAGAATCAATTTTCCGTTACTCCAAACATGTTATTTTATTTTTTAACGATTAATGCCCTTTGAATTTTAAACATGGCCGACCTTGACTGTAATGGCCAACCTGGACTACAAATTTTTTTTTTTTTAAATCTTTATAACTTTTTCATTTTTAAACCTGTCAATTTACTTTGTACAGAAAAAATGTTCCTATTAAACAGGACTTTCCAACCATATACTTCAATTGTCCAAATTCATTTTTAAAAAAAAGTTATAAACAAAAGTCAAAAAGGTGGCCGACCTAGACTATGTTCCCCTAATTATTTATTTAAATTATGTTTACAATTTTAATTTGTTGCTACGTTATTATTTTATGTTTATAATAATTACATTTATATAATTAAGTATAGAAAGTTTAAGAATAGAAATTTAAACATAAGTATGGAAATATAAAAAATATTAAAACTTAAATAAATATAAATATTTAAAAAAATATAAAATATAAAATATAAATATATAAAAAAATATAAAATATAAAATATAAAATATAAAATATAAAATATAAAATATAAAATATAAAATATAAAATATAAAATATAAAATATAAAATATAAAATATAAAATATAAAATATAAAATATAAAATATAAAATATAAAATATAAAATATAAAATATAAAATATAAAATATAAAATATAAAATATAAAATATAAAATATAAAATATAAAATATAAAATATAAAATATAAATATAAAAATATAAGTAAATATAAATATAAATGAAAGAGTATAAAAACAAACATAAAAATAAGAAAACAAACTTGTCCATGCATATTTACGAAGACGATAAGAACAGTTTACTTGAAAGAGAGGAAGGGGGAGAGAGGGAGAGAGGGAGAGAGAATTCCTGAAATCCCAAAAGTATTTATCAGGGTGGAAAGTTCAATTGCAGTTATTATATGCTCCCAAGCTTGCTTAGTTTGTGGGTCGGTGTGTGGCTCGTTTCAAAGTTACCCCTTGGGGCATGGAGAGGATCCTTTTCCATAGCCCTATATTCTCGCAAGGTTGGAGATTATCACTGCCTTTCATTCATCCCTTTTCTGGGGCAAGCACTGAAACTCCTCTCTTCTGTGTGACATGACACACACAACTTGTGACAGTCATTCTCCCTCCCCCCCTTCAATTTCCCCATCGGCAAACCACTTTCCATAAATTTTGTACGTACAAAATTTCCCTTCATCACCATCAAACGCATATAGACATGCACACTCATATAGTGGTACTTATATTTCGAAAATTCAATCTCTACCTGTATTTAACATGATCGTGGCTATGAAAATATTCACTTTGATGCCAAGTTTAATATTTTCAAGTTTTTCAATCTGCCGGTTATTTTAATATATTTCGACGATATAAATAAAGTAGATAAAAGTAAAAAATCATTTTTTTCCCAATATTTCTGTATTAAAAAAGAAAATTTTATTTTAAATACTATAGTAGTAGAGGGAAATTTTAGTCAGACGAGAAAAATATTGAAAAATAATTCAGTAGTAAAAGTATTTTTTAGTCATTACTTTAAAGTTTAAACTTAAACAATTTAATTTAAACAAATTACTGCTAATTGTTTAGAACTAGAATTCAGTAACAGAAATAGAAATTAGAAAATTAACTATTATTATTATATAATAATTATTATAATTATTATATAATAATAATAATAATAGTAATAATAATAATAATAATAATAATAATAATAATAATAATAATAATAATAATAATAATAATAATAATAATAATAATAATAATAATAATATAATTAAATAATAATAATAATAATAATAATAATAATAATAATAATAATAATATAATAATATAATTAACTATTATTATAATCGTCGTATCTACTTCTTTATTTTTTTACTATTTTTTTAATTTAATAATATTATCTTTATTTTTCAAATAATTCAAAAATATTTTTATTAATCTAAAAAAATTATTAATATTATTATTCATTATTTCTTTGTTTATAAAAAAATTAGCATTTTGTAACAAACGTTTTAGGTAATTAACAAATGTAAATCCTGCAAAATATTATCCTTTTTTTAATATGAGAAACTTAATTGTTTGACAAATCGAAATTATGCAGCTATTTTTTCCTCTTTTCTAAAAAAAAATTAAAAAATTGTTGGGAAATTAAAATTATAAAGTAGAAAATATTTTGCACATTTTCTGCTTCTCAATTACAATTCATAAACAAAAGTACAAGTTTTAAGTAAAAAAAAATGTAATAAATCAAATTTAGTTTAAGAAATTTTAAATTTATTTTGGAAAAAATATTTACAAAATTTCTATTTGTTAAAAACGATTGTAAAATTATTCGAAAACATCAATAACTTCTTTTCTAAATAAATATTTAATCATTTTTGAAATTTAACAACTTATAAGAATATTTATTATAAAACGATTATAAAATTAAAATTATAAAGTTTACGATTATAAAGTTTATTATAAAGTTATCATTTTTTATAATAAATTAAAGATAACCGAGTGATAAGATCATTATTTTATATAATAGAAATATTTTTACTTTAATTTTGTCAAAATTATTTTCACCATTTTAATTCAATTATTATTTTCTAGAATTTTTAAATAAAATTCTTCTTTAAATCAATTATCTTTAATAATTTTTGAAAAAGTTCTTTGAGAATTTTCAAATCCATTTGTTTACAATTCAATTTTACGAAATTTTAATTATTCAGAAATTCTTCAATTAATTATGTATTAAAAAATAAACACTTTAAATAATTTCAGAAAAAAATTCAATTAAACTTTTTCAAAATAATTAATTCTACAGAATTGTTGGTTACAAGTATGCAAAATTAAGATTTTTAAAGAATTTAATTTGAAACCTTTTCAAAATTCAATTATTTCTTAAAATTCATACTATAATGCTTTTAATATTCAAATATTATTTAAATATTTAAATAATTTGAATAATAAATATTCAAATCGAAAATTGTAACTGAAATTCATTTTTAAATCAATTTTTATTAGAAAATTCTACGAGAATTCAATTATTTAAATAAAAAAAATAATTTATTGAATAATTAAATATTTCTTAAAAGTTGAATTATCATAAAAAATTTTATCAACAAATTTTTAAAGAATTGAATTCTTTTGACGAATTTTAATTTTTATAATAAAATTTTTAAGTATAATTACATTTTTCAAAGAATTCGATTAAAATTGTATTAAAAATAATTGAAATTCTGCGATGAGTTTTATTTATGAAAATAATTGAATTCTTAAAAAGAATTTTATTATTTATAAAAATAATTGAATCCCTGTAAAATTTTTTATTATTTATTGAAAATAATTAAATTATTGCGTTGAAATTTATTTTAAAAATTTGTAAATAATAGAATTCATATGAAATTGAGAAAAACTTTTGAAAATAATTGAAATTTTTCCAAAAATTTTATTAAAAATTTTTATAAAATTGAATTTTGCCAAGAATTTTATTAAAAATTTTTAAAATAATTGAGTAATCTTTAAAATTTCTAATAAAATTCATTGAAAATTGAAATTTAGCAGAAGAAGAAAGAAAATTAAGAAGGGAAAGTATTTTTCATCCGAAAATTCTTAAAAATAATTATTCAGTAGTAAGAAAAAAATTAATTAGTTGAAATATTTTTTCTGAAAAAAAATATATTTTGTTTTAAAAAATTATTATACAGTTATAAAAGAAGGAAATTCCATCAGTAAAAACATTTTTTCAGCCCAACTTAAAAATAATACTAAATAGAAAAAACAAGAAAATTAAGTAGTAAAAGTATTTATAGTCAGACAAATGTAAAACATTATTATTCAGTAGTAAAAGAAATAAAATTAAGTAGTAATAGTGTTTCTTAGCAAGACAGTTATTAAAAATTATTATTCCTTGATAAAAACAATAAAACTAAGTAGTAAAAGTATTATTAGTATGACAACTGTTAAGTATTATTTTTCCGTGGTTAAAACGAAAAAATTAAGTAGTTAAAATAATTTTTAGTCAGACAATAATTTGAAATTATTTTTCAGTAGTAAAAAAAAGTCAAGACACAAACGAAATTTAAGTAGTAGAACTATCTTTTTAGTCAGACTTGAAATTATTATGTTCAGTATTAAAAGAAAGAAAATTAAGTAGTAATAGTATTTTTAGTCAGCCAAGTGAAAAAAAAATTATTGTTTTGTAGTAAAAACTACTAATTAAAGTAGTAACGATATATTTTCAGTTCAACTTAAAATTATTTTTTAATAAAGTAAAACAAGTATATTAAGTACTAAAAGTATTTATAGTCAGACAATTGTAAAAAAACTGTAATTATGTAAAAAAAAAAAATTTAGTAGTAAAAATGTTACTAGTCAGACAACTGTTAAAAATTTGTTATTTAGTAGTCAAAATAAGAAAATTAAGTAGTTAAAATATTTTTTAGTCAGGCAATAATTTAAAATTGTTATTCAGTACTAGAAAAATTTAAAAAAAACAGAAATTTAAGTAGTAAAATTATCTTCTCAGACTTAAAATTATTATTTAGCAGCATGAAAAAGAAATTTAGGTAGTAAAAGTATTTATAGTCGGACAATGATAAAAAAATTATTATTAAGTTGTAAGAAAAAAATATTAAGTAGTTAAAATATCTCTTAGTCAGACAATATTAAAAAACTATTGTTCAGTAGTAAAAGATATAAAAGTAAGTAGTAAAAGATATTTAATTAAGTAGTAAAAATATTTATAGTCAGACAGTTGTTAAAACTTATTATTCATTAGTAAAAGAATGAAATTTAAGTAGTAAAAGTATTTACAGACAGACAGTTGTAATAAATTATAATTCAGTAGTAAGGAAAAAATATTAAGTTTTTAAATTATTTTTTTGTTAAACAATTTAAGAAAAGTTGTTGTTCAGTACTAAAAAGAAAGAAATTTAAGTAGTAAAAGTATTTATAATCAGACAATTGTAAAAAACTATTGTTCATTATTAAGAAAATAAATTTAAGTAGTAAAAGTATCATTTTAGTCAGACATTTATTTTAAAATTCAATTATTTTTTAATAATAGAATTACTGATATTAATCAGTAGTGAAGTTGATTTTTGATCAGACAATAAAATTTTCTTTACACTAAATTATAATCAGTTCCCACTAATTATTATTTCTATTCTTTTAATTCCCAACTAATTTTATTCATATTAATAAAAAAAAAAATTTATTCATACTCTCCTAATAAATTTTTAATAAAATACTTTCACCAATTTACGTAATTTTAGTATCAGTATAGTGGATGTCAGTTTCAGTCACTCAAAACTTTACGAAAGCTTATTAATTTAGTTTATCAGTGTTAAAACTTTGTTTCAGTTAGACACCTCTTCTTTACACCTCTATTTCAAATAAATTCGTATACCTATGTACATACAAAAATAAATTTTATTAGGAAAAAATTAAATTTTCAAATATTCATAATAAGGAAAAATATTTTCTTTTTCTTTTGTTTATTATATTAAAAATACAATTACATGGGTAATGCAATAATATAATAAATAATATATTACAATAATAAAATATGGTATAATATAATATTTCCGTCAAGTGAGTAAGTGACAGTTAACTTGTTTAATTTACATGATTTTTAAACAATTTCTCTATTTAATTTTTAATAAATTAATTCCATTTTTCTCCATTATTTCCCTACTTTTCCCTACGAAAAAATTTACTTGAATTCAATAAAAGTTCACTTGTCTATTGTTTAATAAATATTTACTTGAATCAAATAAATTTTATTTAAATCAAATAAATTTGAAACAATAATTTCAGTCTTTGAGATAAACACCATTCAATTGATGTAAATAAAAACTAATTTAAATAGTCGGAATTTATTTAATTTAAATAAAAATTAATTTAAGTAATCGGAATTTATTTAAATTTTAAATAGAAATTATTTGAAGTAATTAGAAGTTATTTGATGTAAATAAAAATTATTTGAAGTAATGAGAAGTTATTTGATGTAAATAAAAATTATTTGAAGTAATGAGAAGTTATTTGATGTAAATAAAAATTATTTGAAATAATTAGAATTCACTTGATTTAAATAGAAATAATTTGAAGTAATTAAAATTTATTTGATGTAAATAAAAATTATTCGATTTAAATAAAAACTATTTGAGTCAATTAGAATTTATTTGATTGAAATAAAAATTATTTGTTGTAATTAGAATTTATTTGATTAAAATAGAAATTATTCGATTTAAGTAAATATTTATTTAAGAATAAGCAAATAAACGGTTTACTTGAGTCAAATAAATTTCTTCTTTCAATGTACATTTTCTTCATTAAAATTATTATTGACAATTATTTCTTTCAGAACAAGAAAAAGGATAATTTGCCAAAGAGGGGAAAAAAAAATTGCAATTTAGAAGAGTGTCTTATCCAATTCGGTGTTGAGAGAGCGATTACGGTACATTCCTGCCCGACTTAATTCACTACTGAAGAAATTGTTGCGAGGATAATAATTTGCCGGCACTGTGTGGACAGTGGGTGCGTACCAACCATAATCCATGGATGTACATCGATAGCACGGATGTGGGAGAGAATTATCGCTTTGTCGATACCCTTGAAACACTTCTGCAAAAGACGTATTCGAAGAAATAATAATTCAGTAATTTCTTTTTTTTTTATTCTTTCACCGTTTCACTGAATGCCTAATAAAAATACTATTAATTTAATTAACTTTTCATCTAATTAGTTTAATAATTGGGCAAAATAAATAAGTTGATCAACAATTATTTTTGTTATTTCATAATTAGCTGGTTTACTTAACAGTTAGTAAGGATAATTAACAATTAGCTAATTTACTTTAAAATTAGTCGAGTTAATTAACAAATAGTTGTGGCAACGATAAATAATTTAATTAACTCAACAAGTGGCAAGCTTACTAAACAATTAATAACAATAATTAACAATTAGCTAATTTACTTAATATTCAGGTGAGTTAATAATTAATAATTAGTTAATTAACTTAACAATTGCTAAAAGTAATTAACAATTAACTAATTTACTCAACAATTCGTCAAATTAGTTTACAATTATCTGTGTTAACAATTAAAAATTAGTTAATTTACTTAACAATTGGTAAAGATAATTAACAATTAGCTGTGATAATAATTAATAATTAGTTAATTTACTTAACAATTGTCAAGATTATTTAACAATTTCTTAAGTTAGTTAATTTAATTTACAATTATCTAAATAAAAAATTAACAATAAGCAATTACTTAATTTACTTAACAATTGTCAAGATTATTTAACAATTTCTTAAGTTAGTTAATTTAATTTACAATTAGCTAAATAAAAAATTAACAATAAGCAAATTTACTTAATAATTAACATTTAGCTAAGTTTATTAATAATTATCTGTGTTAACAATTAATAATTTAATTAACTTAACAATTGGCTTGTTAATTTTCTTAACAATTGGCAATTTAACTAAACATTTAATAAAGATAATTAACAATTAGCTAGATTACTTAATAATCAGGTAAGTTAACAATTACTAATTAGTTAATTAATTAATAATTAACTAATATACTTAACAATTCGTCAACTTAGTTGACAATTAGCTGTGATAATAATTTATAATTAGTTAATTTACTTAACAATTGGCAAGATTATTTAACAATTTCTTAAGTTAGTTAATTTAATTAACAATTAGCTATATATAAAAAATTAACAATAAGCAAATTTACTTAACAATTAACATTTAGCTAAGTTTATTAACAATTAGCTGTGTTAACAATTAATAATTTAATTAACTTAATAATTGATTTGTTAACTAACTTAACAATTAACTTGTCAATTAACTTAAAAATTGGAAACTTTACTAATCAATTAATAAAGATAATTAACAATCAGCTAATTTACTGAACAATTAGTTAAGTTAATAAATAATTAGCTGTGGTAACAACTAATAATTAGTTAATTAACTTAAAAATTGGCTAATTTATTTAACAATTAGCTAGATATCATAAAAAATTGATAAAAATAATAAACAGTTAACTAATGTATTTAACAATTACTGTGTTAACAATTAATAATTAGTTAATCTAGTTAACAATAGGCCAGTTTACTTAACAATTAGCTAATTTACTTAATAATCAGCTGAGTTGACGATTAATAATTAGTTACTTTATTTAACAATTGGTGAAGATAATTAACAAATAGCTGTGTTAAAAATTAATAATTTAATTAACTTAACAATTAGCTTGTTAATTTACTTAACAATTGGCAACTTTACTAAACATTTAATAAAGATAATTAACAATTAGCTAATTTACTTAATAATCAGGTGAGTTAACAATTAATAATTAGTCAATTTACTTAACAATTTTTTAAGTTATTTAATTCAATTAACAATTAACTAAATAGAAAATTAACATTAAGCAAATTTACTTAACATTTAACATTTAGCTAAATTTAATTTCTGAACAATTGGCAATACTATTTAATAATTTTTTAAGTTAGTTAATTTAATTAACAATTAGCTAAATAAAAAATTAACAATAATTTGTTAATTAACTTAAAAATTGGCTAATTTATTTAACAATTAGCTAGATAACATAAAAATTAGTAAAGATAATTAACAGTTAACTAATTTATTTAACAATTAACTGTGTGAAAAATTAATAATTAGTTAATTTAGTTAACAATTGGACAGTTTAATTAACAATTGAATAGTTTACTTAACAATTAGTTAAGTTAATTAAAAATTAGCTGAGTTTACAATTAATAATCTGCTAATTTATCTAAAAATTAGCAAGTTTATTTAACAATTAGTCAATGACCTAAGTTAATTAACAAATAGCTGTGCTAATTAACAAACGGTTCTATTATTTAACAATTAGTTAAGTTAATTTAAAAAAAATTTAAGTTACTTTAACAATTATTAGTTAACTAATAATAAATAAACCCATTTTCATTATTGTTCAATAATAATTATTATCAAACAAGAATAATATTATTGACTAATGAGTAATTACAATAATAATTTAATATTAAAAACCAAATAATAAAATTTTTAAAAAATTTATTAAAAATAGGTCTTGTTTTGAATTTCGAACAATAAAGGGAAAATTTAATAATTGTAGTAACAAAAATAAAAAATAGAATTTGCATTTTGGATGAAAATGTAAATTCGAAATTGCCAAATAAACAAAAGAATTCAATATGACAAAAGTCACAAATGTGAAATTAGTAAATAAATAATTTTACAAACACAATATGAAAATTTAACAAATGCGCAAAACGTTATATTTGCAATATTTGCATACTCTTCGTGGTATCGTACTTTATTTTCATTGTTAAAATAAATAACATTTAACAAACAATAGAAAATAAATTGTATAAATTAACCCAACGAATGGTATTAAAATTTAAAAAAAGACAATTTTATCGAGAAAGAAAAAGAAATAGAGAAGAAAAAAAGACCAAAATGATAAAATTTTATTACATTAAATAGTGATTAAAATATTTATATTATAAACAATGATGTAACTGTTTTTCTTTGAATTTGTACAAAAAAATGTATAATTGACAAATAAGAAGGAACAAAAAAGAAAACTGCAAAATTCAAACTTTTATTTCTACTTGCGGTTTTTAAAGCTTATTTTTTATTAGTTCATTTTTATTTTCCCGTATTTTTACGCTCCAAAAAATCCCCTTCAACTTTGAAACGTTGATTACTTCTTGTTTCTAGAAAATTTTTTCTCGAAATTATTATATCCGTGGAATAATATTTCGATGTAAATGTAAAATATTTTTTTTCAAATATTTTTTATAAATTTCTTTTATAAAATTTTTTGTTACAATTATAAATTGTTAAAATAATATTTAACAAATTTAAAAATATTTCTAAAACACAAATATTTTTTTATTTTTATTTTAATTGTAAAAGGTTTTTTTTAATGGTTTTAAATAACAATTTTATTCGACAGAAATAAATATTTTATGCAAAACAAATAACATTTTTATTTCAAGCAAATTAAATTTATTTGAAACAAATAAAAAGTCCAATTGGCTCTGAATCAATTAATATCTTTTTTCTGGTTGAATTATATTTTTATTTAAAAATGTAACAAATTTATATGAATTAAATAATGAATAAAATTATTAATTATTAAATAATAAATAAAATTATTAATTATTAAATAATTAATAGGTAAAAATTATAAAAATATTTCTCAATTATTTTTGCATTTAAAACATTTTATGTTACAAAGAGAAAAAAAACTTCCATTCATTAAAATGTGAAAATCTCGAGAGAAAAAAGTAAAATTGAATATTTGATCGTAATCAACGCTCATCCATTAAACGAGATTCTTAACATGAGAGGAGAAGGGTCGATTATCTGCACCGATTGGGAGGCTTCCAGGAAAGTATTGATTTCTTTTTTTATTCTAATACATATAAAAAAAATATTTATAAAGATTTGAAAAAAAATAATTATTATTATTGACGAATTTTAAGTGTTTTAAAAAAATATCTATTAAAATTACAATTATTTTCTTTTTTTTCTATAAACTAATATTTTAATGATATTTTCTAATTAATATTCCATTTGGAATAAATTTATGACACCAGGAAATGAATATAGTCACGTTCGTATGACGTAATTTACGCTGTAACTGATATGGAATTATTGATTCAATTTGAAAACGATGTTACATAATGATAATTATTTTAATTTTACAAATGAACCAGTAAATTATTATTTTATACACGAGACAACTTTTAATGTTTCATATTAATTAGCTGTATATTAATGAATATTAACAAGAAATAGTCAACTTGTGAAGTATATTAATTGTTAATTTATCAATGATTTATATTTGCATAATAATTCTTCTAAAAATTCACTTTTACGATAAATTTTGAAAAAAATATTTGTAAATTAGGAAAATTTTTTAATTAAATTGTTTTGCTTGTAATACAAGATTTCTCGATTTTTTATTTATAATTATTATTCAGTTAACTTTTATTTATTATTATTTGTAATAAATAAAAATAATAAATTTCCATTAGTTAGTAAAAACAAAAAATATTAATTAAAAATAATGAAAATAGAAATAGAAAATGAAATTAATAATTATTAAAAAAAATAAATATTAATAAATATTAAATATAAATATTAATATTTTTATTAAAAAATAAAATTAATAATTATTAATTTTATTTTTTATTTCTATTTTCATTATTTTTAATTAATATTTTTTCTTTTTACTCTATGACGTTTCTTTATACAGTTTTCGACAGAGTCTTATTATTGATTTACACGTGTTCTTTTGTTAAAGAATAAGATTTTCCTCTTCTTTTATTTTTGTCGATGTCAAACTGTTGGCATCGTGCCGTATAATTTCCACTGCATTCTTCTCAAAACGTATATTTTATACAATTGGAAATTGTTTACGTCACAAATATTGATTTTCACCTTCCCTTCGTTTTTTTCTTTTTGCGTATCAATCAAATTACAGCCAGAAAAAAAACGCACTATTTATCGAGAAATTTTAGGTCAAACGTCAAATATTTTGTTGTTCTTGTTTACGAAATAGAGAAAAATTTATTAATGAATTAACCATCGATTTTATTATTTATAAACAAATTTCAAAAATAATTCATAGAATTTTATATAATATTTATTTAAATATATTTATTTCTAAATTATTTTCAAAGAAATTATTTTATTTTTTACTATCATTTATCAAATTTATCAATTATCATTTGACATTTATTGTGTTAATAATAAATAACAATAATAGAAATTGATCTCACAAATTTGTCATCAACTTTTTTTTAAATAAATTAGAAATTACGTAACTGCATATTAAAATTTTTTAAATTGGAAATAAATAAAGATAAATAAAAATAAAAAAGGGAGAAATAAAAATAAATAAAGAAATAAAAAAAGATTAATAAAAATAAATAAAAATAAATAACAATAAATAAAGAAAGATAAATAAAAATAAATAAATAAATAAAAATAAATTAAAAAATTTTCCACACAATTCCCACAATTTATTTTCAATCGATTCGGTGAATATGGAGCAATTTCTAATAAATTCTCCTTTTTATTGTGATTGTTATATTCCATTGTGATTGTTACATAAATTTTTTATTACAACAAATTTCATTCGATTGTCGAAAAAAAAGAAAAAGAACTGTATTATCACATCTATCTGATTCCATAAAGATTTTTATGGAACTGAAAATAAAGGAGCTATATAAGTGAACAAAATAAAAAGAAAATAATAAAAGAAAATCCCTACTACATAGGAGTAGAAAGAATATTTTCAATATTTATCGGTTCCCTCTCATTTCCCAGGAAAATGGTGTCAGACCAGATTTGCTGATTCTATAGAGATAAAATAAAAAGGACTTCAATATTCACGTCTCAAAGCTTTTATCGTCTTTCTTGCATTTTACCAGCGCGTGTTACACTCGCATAAGACCGATGATAGAGCGAAGTGTACAAATTCATTTTTAATCGAATTCGAGTGAAAACATTCAAAAAAAAAAAAAAAAAAATGTCTTTTCAAAAGGAAAAGGACAAATAAATGTCATTAAAAAATTCTCCTTGAGATTAATCGAGTTCTCAATGTTCATTTATTTGATTATTTGATTTATTATTTTATTATTTTCATTCTTTATTATAATAATAATTATTATTATATTTTTTATTAATATATACACTGAAAATTTTATTTCATTCAAATAACTGATTTTAGGGTAAAATTAGCGATTTTAAAAATAATAGAATTCAAAAATTTTTAATTCAAATTTTTGTTGAAAACACTAAAAAAATCCAAATTTGGAAAAATAAAAAAAAATTGCAGAAATTCAATTATTTTCAAGAGTGATAAAATTCTTCTCATAAAATTCAATTATCTTTCAAATTTAAAAAAAAATTCTCGTCAAAATCCCAATTATCTTTATGAATAACAAAATTCTTCCCCAAAGTTGAATTATTTTCAAAACAATTTCAAATTCCCAAAAATAGTACTCAAACATTTAATTAGTTTCATAAATAATAAAAATTTCTCAGGAATTCAATTATTTACAAATTTTTTAATAAATTCCTTGGTAATAATTCAATTATTTTTATAAACAATAAAATTTTTTCAATTATTTTCATAAAAAATAATTAAAAATTGTAGTTCAAATATTCTTTTATTATAAATCATGAAAAAATACCTGCATTCTTTCGATCTGTCAAATAATATTTTTTAAAGAAAAAAAAACAAAAGCATACACCATTTCAATTCAATTATTATTTTCTACAATTTTGAAATAAAATTCTTTTTTTAAATCAATTATTTTTAATAATTTTTTAAAAAGTTCTATGAAAATTTTCAATTCTATTTGTTTACAATTTAATTTTACCAAAAATGTCGATTATTCGGAAATTTTTCAAATAAACATATAATTAGAAAATAAAAACTAAAAATAATTTTAGAAAATTTCATTTAAGCTTTTTGAAAAAAATTAATTCCATAGAATTTTTAATTAAAAATATGAAAAATTTAGATTTTCAAAGATTTTAATTTAAAACCTTTACAAAATTCAATTATTTCTAAAAAAAATTTAAATTATTAGTAAATTCTTCAAAACTCAATTATTATCTAAAACTTTTACTAAAATTAATTTTTAAATCAATTTTTATTAAAAGATTCTATGAGAATTCAATTATTTAAATACGAAAATAATTTATTGAACAATTGAATGTTTCTTAAAATTGAATTCTCATAAAGAATTTTATGAACAAATTTGTAAATAATTGAATTCTTTCAACGAATTTTAATAAATTTTTTAAGAATAATTACATTTTTCGAGAAATTCGATGAACATTGTATTCAAAATAATAATTGAAATCCTATAATGAGTTTTATTATTTATGAAAATAATTGAATTATTAGAAAGAACTTTTAAAAAAATGTTTCAAACAATTGACTTTTTTCGACAAAATTTATGCAAATTCTATTTTTTAATAATTGAATTTCTGTTGAATTTTCATTAGTTTAGAAAATAATTTAATATTCTTGTAGAGTTTTTTCAAAATTGTCTTTAAATTGAATTATAATTGAATTCTTTTGGGAAATTTTACTAAAATAATAGATATACAAATTATTGAATTAAGAAACATTTTTGATAATTCATTTTTCAATTCATTCTGCAATGAATTTTACTAAAATTTTTTGAGAATAATTAAATTTTATTATTTTCGAAAATAATTGAATTCTTGCGATGAATATTGTCATTTATGAAAATAATTGACTTCCTCCAAATGCTTTTATTATTTATGAAAATAATGAAATCCCTGAAAGGAATTTTAAAATTTATGAAAATAATTGAGCGAAAAATTTAATGCCAAATTGAAAAACATTTGAAATTTCCGAAAAAATATATGCAAATTCTACTTCAAATAATTGAATTCATGTGAAATTTTTATTTTTTTGGAAAATAATTGAATTTTCGTGTAGAATTTTATCAAAAATTTTGTTTGATAATTAAATTCTTTTGGGGAATTTTATTAAAATAATAGAATATTGAAAATTATTAAAATGAAGAAAATTTTTGAAATTAATAGAAATTTTGTCATGAATTTTATTAACATTTGGGAAAATAATTGATTTTCATTGCTTTTGAAAATAATTGAATTATTGTGATGAATATTGTTATTTATGGAAATAATTGAATTTTGCAAATTAATTTTATTAAAATTCCTAAAATTAATTGAATTTTGTTGAAGAATTTTTGTTATTCATTTAAATAAAGATATTTAAAATGTTGACGGAATTTTTTTTTTAGATTTTTTGAAAAATAATTAAACTTCTGCATTGAATTTTATTAATTTTAAAAAATAATTGAATTCTTCTGATGAATATTGTTATTTATGAAAATAATTGATGTTTGCAAATGAATTTTATTAAAATTCCTGAATATAATTGGATTTCAGGGAAGAGTTTTGATATTTATTTAAAAATAATTGAAATGTTGACGAAAATTTAAAAAAAAAATTTGAAAATAATTGAATTTCTAGAATTTTGAGATTTATTAAGACAGTTGAATTCTTTTAAAGAATTGCGTTGATAATTAAAAACATTGAAACTAATTTCAAGAATTAAAATTATTTAATGAAGTATTTTTTTGAAAATTTTTTTTTTCAAAAAAATACTTCATTAAATAATAATTTATAAGTAAATAACTTTATGTCAATTCTTTAATAGAATTAAGTTATTTAAAATAATTTTTTGACAGAAATAGAAAAAATTGAAGGTTCTTTAGAATTCATGGTATAATTTCATAGTTTATGAGTTAAAAAACACAGAAATTCATAATTTACTTATAAATTCTAAACATTTAATTTTTTCCAGTACTTTTAATAAAAAATCCCTGACTTTTCCCTGACCTGTGACAATCCTCTTGTCAATAAAATCATACAATTTTGTATATATTCAACTGGTAAATTGAAATATAGGGAAAAAAATAAAAAACCGCCAATTGCCTCTATTTGAAAATTAACAAAGAAAAAAAAAAGGTTTGTGCAAAAAGAAAAAGAAAAAAAAATAGCTCGTATTGCCTGTAAAATATATTCACAAATTCATAACTATATTAGAGATTTTATCGCCATCATTTAGTGGGAATTAAATCACCGTGACATGTTTCGAAATGAGGAAAATTGTGTTTAAATTGAGAAAATCGTGCGTGTGATTGAGAAAATACACATGCACATTTACAGAAATACATAAAATTGTAAATTGGTGAATATGTTATTTATAAATGTGAATATAATACCGCAAACGTGAAAATTAACGTTTATATAGGACTCGTGTATGTACATACGGTGCATGTTTGTGTACACTATGTATATTCTAACTGGCGCCACATTTATGCAATTACATCGTAAATGTAGCAAATAGATTGGTGGTAACTTGCCAATTGTAATTACCCACTCACATCGGCCTATGTCTACATCAGTCTTATATTTATCGTTCACTCGCTTATTCGTGTCTGACCAAACGCGTTAACGCCTCACTGCATATACTTCAGCCTTTTAGCTGCCCAACATAGTATGCAAATGCCTCTTCCCGTCGTTCACATATTTTTAGAATTTTTATCTCAACATTTATCACACATTTATGTTGATATTTATTTATATATATGGGCAATTCCACGTGAGATTTAAGTCGACCTCTTAAAATCGGCCAAAAATATTTTTTTTCTATTCTATATCGAAAAAAAAACAGATACGTATTTTTTTATTTATGTTTAATTGTCCAAATTTTCGAGTTATGAATTTTCGAAAATTTGGACTTTTAATTGTAGACCTATATTCAGTAGCTTATAAGTCCGAAAATATTGAGTTTAGGAAAAAGTTGTCAAAGAATGAAAGTTTTAGTTTTCTTTCGACTTTTAAGAAATGTAAACAAAAAATTTTTTTTTAATTTTTTATTGAAAATATTATTTATCGTATATTCACTCGAATAATGTGAGAGAAAACGGAGAATTGAAATCCCCACCCCGTTTGAAAAATACTGTAAAAATTTAATTTAATTTTTTTAACACCCTTTTCTTGGAAAAAAGACAAAAAATTATTATAAAATTATTTTTTAAAAAATTTTTTTAATTAAGTGAATTATTATTTTTAAAAACTCTTTCCTTCAAAGAACCCCCCCCCCCCACCCGCTCCAAACATAATTTACTGAATTAACCCCCTTCCCCAGGAAAAAAAGAAAAAACAATATTCACAAAATAAAAAAGTAATAATTTTTGTTCTAGTTTTTTAATTAAGTTAATTATTATTTTTTTTTAAAATAATATTCTTCCTTTATATATTTTATAAATAATTCTTTCCTTTATAGAAAAAACCCCCCCTGCCCTAAACATAATTTACTAAATTAACCCCTTTCCCCCGAAAAAAATAAAAAACAATATTCATAATATAAAAAAATATAATTTTTGTTCTAGTTTTTTAATTAAGTCAAATATTATTTTTTTTAAAAACTCTTTCCTTTAAAGAAAGCCCCCCCCCTGCCCTAAACATAATTTACAGAATTTAACCCCCTTCCCCTGGAAAAAAATGAAAGACAATATTCACAAAATAAAAAAATATAATTTTTGTTCTATTTTTTTAATTAAGTGACTTATTATTTTTTTTAAAACTCTTTCCTTTAAAGAAAAAATCCCCCCTGCCCTAAACATAATTTACTGAACTAACCCCCTTCCCCCGGAAAAAAAGAAAAATCAATATTCAAAAAATAAAAAAATATAATTATTGTTCTATTTTTTTAATTAAGTCAATTACTTTTTTTTAACGAAAACATCAATAACTTCATTTTTTAATAAATATTTAATTGTTATCATTTTTTCATGCGAATTAAGATTTTCAAAAAATTTTAAAATTTAAATTCAAATCTTTATAAAAATTCAACAACTTTTAAGAATATTATTATAAAACATGAAGATACCGATCACTTCGAGTCGAAGACTCGGAGTTATTGATATCTTCATGTTTTGTAATAATTTAAATTTCCACAAAATTTAAAAAAAATAAATAAATAAATAAATTATTTACAAAAATTTTAATAAAATTCTTCCCAAGAATTCGATTATTTTTACAAGTAATAAAATTTTTCACATGAATTCAATTATTTAAAAAAACTGTAATAAAATCCTTCCCAAGAATTCAATTATTTTTACAAGTAATAAAATTTTTCACATGAATTCAATTATTTAAAAAACTGTAATAAAATTCGTTCTGAGAATTCAATTATTTTCATAAATAATAAAATTTTTCATAGGATTTCAATTATTTTTAAAACAATTTTAAATAAATTCCCCAACAAATGTAATTATTGTCAAAAATTTTTTGCAAGAATTCAATCACATTTCACAAATAATGAAATTCTTCGCTGAAATTCAAATATTTTCAAAATCTACAATTTTAAAAAAATTTCTTAAATGAATTCAATTTAAAAAAAAATTTAATAAAACGCATTGCAAGAATTCAGTTATTTTCATAAATAATACAATTCTTGCAGAATTTTCTTTATTTACAAAAATTTTGATAAAATCGTTCCCAAGAATTTAATTCTTTTTACAAGTAATAAAATTTTTCACATGAATTAAATTATTTAAAAAAATGTAATAAAATTCGTTCTGAGAATTCAATTATTTTTATAAATAATAAAATTTTTCATAGGATTTCAATTATTTTTAATGCAATTTTAAAAAAAATCCACGAAAAATGTAATTATTTTCTAAAATTTTTTGCAAGATTTTAATTACATTTCACAAATTTCGAAATTTCACAAATTTTTTAAACGAATTCAATTAAAAAAAAATGTATTAAAACGCATTGCAAGAATTCAATTATTTTCATAAATAATACAATTTTTTACAGAATTTCAAGTATTTAAAAAAAATTTAATAAAATTCGTTGCAAGAATTCAACTATTTTTATAAATAAATAAAATTCTTCACAGGACTTCAATTATTTGAAACAAATGTAATAAAAATTCTTTACAAGAATTCAATTATTTTCCTAAATAATGAAATTCTTCACAGGATTTCAATTATTTTTAATAAAATTTTAAGTAAAATCTTCGAAAAATGTTATAATTTTCAAACATATTCAAAAATCAATTATTTTTTAAAATTCATGCTATAATCCTTTTGATATTCAATTATTATGTAAAATTTTAACTGAAATTCATTTTTAAATCAATTTTTATTAGAAAATTTTACGAGAATTAAATTTTTTAAATACAGAAATAAATAATTTATTGAATACATGAGTGTTTTGCAAAGTTGAATCCTCATAAAGAATGTTATCAACAAATTTTTAAATAATTGAATTTTTTCAACGAATTTTAATAAAATTTTCAAGAATAATTACATTTTTCGAGGAATTTGATTAAAATTGTATTAAAAAGAATTGAAATTTAATTATGAGTTTTTATATTCATGAAAATAATATAAAAATAATTGAATCTCGGTAAAAAATTTTATTATTCATGAAAATAATTTAATGTTTAGGTACATTAAATTTTATCAACACTTTTTTTAAATAATTGAAATGTTTTGCAAAATCCTATTGTAAAATTTAGAATAGTTCCTTTTTTTAAAAATTTTTCTTTTAGTTAATTGCTAATTTAATTGTTAATTTGCCTATAAATTTGATCCTAAAGAAAAAATAGTCATACATTTTACAAAATTATTAAATTCTTAGATTCCCCCTCCCCCCTCTTCCCTGAAAAAAATATTCACACAATTTTCAAAATTATAAAATTTAATTTCATTTTAACTTTCATGAAATTAGTAATTTAATTAGTAATTCAATTAATTATCTCTTAAAAAGTTAATTAAATTAATAAATATGATTAATTACAAATAGTTTTGTAATATTCTAAACAGAACATATTTTTTATAATAATTGGTAAATAAATAAAAAAATTGTAAAATATTTCTTATAGAAAAAGGGGAAAAAATAGGAAAGAAAAAAAAGGAACAGAAGAAAAAATAATGGTAATAAGATTAAAAATTTATTATTATAAACAAAATGAAAAATGTAAAGTCGAGAAAGAAAAATCAGTAACAGTAATTAAATTTTCCACAATAATTGAAAAGAAATAATAAACAAATAAAAAGAAAAAAATTGAAAATTTGTAAAATAATTAATATAGAAAAAAAGAAATGTGAGAAAAAAATGAAAAATGAGAAAAAAAATAAAAAAAAAAGAAAAGAAAGAAATTACAGTAATAAGATTATAAAACAATTATTATAAAAAATAGAAAAGGAAAAGAAGAAAGAAACAAACAAAAAAGACAAAAAGTAAAGACAAGAAAGAAAATCGGCTATAATAATTAAATGCTACTTAAAGAAAAACAAATTTTCTCCTTTTCTCTTACATACTTGGATATAGGAATCTCAGAGGCAGACCGGAAGTTCGATAAATGTCACTTGTACAAGGACCAGGTGGCAATGTTTTCTCAATTAACTCGGAATTATCTCCCTCCCCAACATGAGAACATGTGTAATTTTCCATTATTTCTTACTTTTCTTTTTTTTTTTTTTTTTTGAAAAATTTTTTTGTGAAAAAGAGAAAAAATCAATATGTGCAAGTGTGTCGCGAAAAAAAAATATAAAAAAAATAATACTTTGCCCTTAAAACACAAAGAGAAAAATGGAAAAGCCGATATAGAGAGAAGGCCAAACGTATTCTGGTTACTATGGTAACGTTACCATATATACCTGATAAATGTCAAAAGGATAAAAGCAAGTTGTTTGAATTTGACAAACTAACACTGTTTCGAAAAAAGAAGAAAAAAGAATTACTTTCCAGATTCGTACTTTCTGTTGACATTAAATATCACATTTTTCAGTTTTTGTTAACAAAATAGAAATTTTTTTTCCCTTCGAATTTATTTTGAAAAAATATATCTATAAATTTTTTTAAGGATAAAAAATCTAATTATTCTTGAAAACGAAAAATATTTTTCTTCTATTTAACGAAAGTTAAAAATTAGTCAAAAGTGTTTAATCATATTTACTTATTTAATTAGTTTCTTAATTATTTGTTTATTTCTCTAATTAGTTTCTTAATTAATTGTTTATTTATTTACTTATTTAATTGCTTGTTTATTTTTTTGCCCTTTTTCTGTTTGTAAAATAAGGTTGCAAAAAAATTATTTATTTACTTGTTTATTTTTTAATTTGCTTTTATTTTTTTTTTATTTGCAAATTTGTTCATTAAATTATTTAATATTTAATTTCTTATTTATTTATTCACTTTACTAATTACTAATTGGAGAAAATGATTAAATTATTATTAATTGAAATTGAATTTTATGCAAATTTATTTATTATAGTTATGAAAATCAGAAATACATCGACCGCAAAATTTTACGACTGTGGAAAAGAAATTTACGCAAAAGATAAAAAAAGAACAATGGAAAGAGATAATTTATCACCTCACTTGTGGTTTCAGTGCTGAAATGTTTCTACAATATTTGTACCACAATTTGGCCTTAACTAAATAATATTTTGCATTTTTTGTTTTTACTGCTACAAATGTTTTACAAATCAAAAAAAAAAAAAAAAAAAAAAAAAAAATTGAAGATGAATAATAAAAAGTACAAGGGAGGCAAACGAAAATGGTAAAATAATTCCTGAGGAAAATAAAATTATAAATTGTAAAATAAATATTATAGAAAAATGGGAAGAAAAAAAAGAAAAGAAAGACAAGAAGAAAAGAAGAAAAAAAGGGAAAAAGAAAGAAAAAAGAAAAAGGAAAAAAAGAAACGGAGAGAAAAAAAGAAAAAGGAAAAAAGAAACGGAGAGAAAAAAAGAAAAAGGAAAAAAAAATTGAAATAAGAGGAAAGATAGGAAAACTTAATTACCAAAAAAAGTTATTCAGAAAAAAGTTGAAGATAATAGACATTAAAAAGAAATAAAAAATGAAGATGAAAGATTTTCTAGCGACTAGTAAAAACTCTTTCTGCATATCTAATATACATTGCATGTGAGAGAGAGAAAGAGATAGTAAATAAGGAAGTAAATATAATTATACTTGGAAATAATTTATACACATTTACTTATATGAGTCTTCCTGTTAAATGCATAGTCAATGCATTTACTGTCTACAAAATAATCACATCTGCCATTGATTAAAGCATAAGGTTAGTGAAGTTACGTAAATTTCCTTTCAAACCGTATTTTAAATGCAAAAGCATTTAAAATTAAAATTAAACTTCTCTTATTTTCCACCTACTTTATCAAATACCAGCAACAATTCGCGCGGCTAACTTTTTAGGGTAAAATTAGAAATTTTAAAAATAATATATTATTTTTAAATTTTTAAATTCTATAGAATTTAAAAATTTTTAATTCAAATTTTTGTTCAAAACACTAAAAAAATTCTAATTTTTGGAAAAATTACAAATAATCGCAGAAATTCAATTATTTTCAAGAGTGATAATATTCTTCTCATAAAATTCAATTATCTTTCAAATTAAAAAAAAAAATTCTCGTCAAAATCCCAATTATCTTTATAAATAACAAAATTCTTCCCCAAAGTTCAATTATTTTCAAATCAATTTCAAATTCCCAAAAATAGTACACAAACAATTTAATTATTTTCATAAATAATAAAAATTTCTCAGGAATTCAATTTTTTATAAATTCCTTCGCAATAATTCAATTATTTTTATAAATTATAAAATTTTTTCAATTATTTTCATAAAAAATAATTAAAAATTGTAGAAAATAATAATTGTTTTGAAATGATGAAAATAATTTTGAAAAAGTTACTGTAATAATATTCAATGATTTTATCACTCGATCATTTTTAATTATTATAAAACATTCTTACAAGTTATTGAATTTAAAAAGATTTGAAATTGAATGTTTTGAAAAATTTTAATTCCTACGGAAAAATAATATTTAAATATTTATTTAAAAAAGAGTTATTGATGTTTTCGAATAATTTTACAATTAAAGAAATTCGTAAATAAATATGTAACAAAACATTTTTTTGAGTAAAATTTTTTCCTTTATTTTCTATAAAGATTAAAAAAGTTCATTCAAATAACTGATTTCAAATTTAAACTTTTTGAAATTCAATAAATTATAATATTATTAAGAAACATAAAGAAATCAATTTCTTTATTTTTTATAATAATAAAAGGTGATCGAGTGATAAAATCATTATTTTATATTATAAAAATATTGTTACAGTAACTTCTTCAAAATTATTTTCATCATTTCAATTCAATTATTATTTTCTACAATTTTAAAATAAAATTTTTTTTTAAATCAATTATTTTTAATAATTTTTTAGAAAGTTCGTTGAAAATTTTCAATTCTATTTGTTTACAATTCAATTTTACCAAAAATTTCGATTATTTGGAAATTTTTCAAATATACATTGTATCAGAAAATAAAAACTAAAAATAATTTTAGAAAATTCCATTTAAGCTTTTTGAAAAAAATTAATTCCATAGAATTTTTAATTGAAAATATGAAAAATTCAGATTTTCAAAGATTTTAATTTCAAGCCTTTACAAAATTCAATTATTTCTAAAAAAAAAAATATCTATTATTAGTAATTTCTTTAAAACTCAATTAATATCTAAAACTTTAACTAAAATTAATTCTTAAATCAATTTTTATGAAAAGATTCTACGAGAATTCAATTATTTAAATACAAAAATAATTTATTGAACAATTGAATGATTTTTAAAATTGAATTCTCATAAAGAATTTTATGAACCATTTTTTAAATAATTGAATTCTTTTTGACGAATTTTAATAAAGTTTTTAAGAAAAAGTTTTTTTTTCGAGAAATTCGATAAAAATTGTATTAAAAATAATAATTGAAATCCTGCAATGAGTTTTATTATTTATTAAAATAATTGAATTATTAGAAAGAACTTTTAAAAAAATGTTTCAAACAATTGACTTTTTTCGACAGAATTAATGCAAATTCTATTTTTTTAATAATTGAATTTCTGTTGAATTTTCATTATTTTAGAAAATAATTTAATATTCTTGTAGAGTTTTTTCAAAATTGTCTTTAAATAATTGAATTCTTTTGGGAAATTTTATTAAAATAATAGATATATACAAATTATTGAATTAAGAAACATTTTGAAAATTCATTTTGCAATTCATTTTGCAATTGAATTTTATTAAAATTCTTGAAAATAATTGAATTTTATTATTTTTGAAAATAATTGAATTCTTGTGATGAATATTGTCATTTATGAAAATAATTGACTTCCTCCAAATGATTTTATTATTTATGAAAATAATTAAATTCCTGAAAGGAATTTTAAAATTTATGAAAATAATTGAGCTAAGAATTTAATGCCAAATTTTAAAACATTTGAAATTTCCAAAAAAATTTATGCAAATTCTATTCTACTTTAAATAATTGAATTCATGTGAAATTTTTATTTTTTTGGAAAATAATTGAATGTTCGTGTAGAATTTTAACAAAATTTTTGTTTGATAATTTAATAATTAAATTAAGTAAACGAATTAAATAGTTAATTTAATAAATAAATTTTAAAAAAATTAAGTAAACAATTAAATAAATAAATTTAAAAAATAATTAAGTAAACAATTAAATAAATAAAAAGTATTGAAAAAATGCGTTATATAATTAAAATTCTTAGTAAAAAAAAAATTATAAAAAATCTAAAAATTCATACCAGTCGAATCACTAATTTGAATTTAGTGGGAAAAATTGATTAGCGTTCGTACGTAAAAGAATTACCAGAGGGCAGTAGCTATCAGAAAACTACTATTATCATCTATAGTTAAGACAGTAATTCGGAAAAATTTGGAAAATAATTCTACTAATTTTATAATGTTTTCCACTTTGAATTAAAATTTGCCATTCATGAAAATATTAATAAAGTTGTAAAAAATATAACCAAAAAATATTGCCAAAAAAATAACAAAAGAATAAAATACTGGTAAATGCTAGTAAAATCCCTGTATTATCAACAGTTAGTTAATTAACCATATTTATTTACTTTTTCTTGTACTAAAACAAACTTAAACATTACAAAAAAATAGTTATTTTATCCAATTATATATAAAGAAACAGCACAAAATAAAGAAAAATTATTATTTGATTATAGAGCTTTGGTTTGAAAAATTCGATCACTGATGTCACAATCCCATTTTCATTGCCATTCGCTCATTAATTATATTATTATAAACTATAATAAACATAGATTTGGCAAAAAGATTTTGCAAAAAAAATTATTTTATAATCTACAGTGTAATTTATTCTAAAATTCTGTTTCTATTTTAGGGACAAAAGTTACAAGGTGGTTCCGTGGTGTAGCGGTTATCACGTCTGCTTTACACGCAGAAGGTCGCCAGTTCGATCCCGGCCGGAACCAGTTTTTTTTGTTCCAATTGCTCTAAAAATTATTCTCTCTAATATCAATTTTTGCTAAACAATTTTTTTGGCATTGTTACAAAAAATATATTCAACAGTTAAAAAAAAAATGTATTTATTTCCAAAAAATGTTCACTTGTCTGTTATCAAATAAATATTTACTTGAATCAAGTAATTTTTATTTAGAGTAAATAAATTTGTAATCAATAATTATTTGAACCAATAATTTTTTTTTGAGCAAATAAATTTGAGTTTGCAAAATCATTGCCATTTTTACAAAGAAACTTGTGTAAAAAAAAAATCGTTGATGGTTTAAAATTTTTTATGATTAAATAAGAAGTTTAAAATAATTTAAAAAATGAGAAATAGAAAAGTGGAGAAGAGAATAAATCCATAATGAGAAATTTAGGACCAAATGTGGGGAGATGAAAATAAAATTTTAATTTAATATATGAAAAAGAGGGATTAATTTTTTTTTTTTTTCTGTGAAAAGAGAAGGAATGTATTTTGTAAGAAAGCTGCGAGGATTCTTTAAGATCGAATAAGGCGAGTGTGAAAAGAGGAGAAAAAAAGTAGATAAAAATGCGTAGGCGAATCGTGAGAATCGACAGTTGGCATCTTGTCGCAGCGGTCGCACAGTGGTTCGCACTTCAAGTCGCACTTGTTGTCAAGAAAAATCGAGTACTGATACAGGGCCGCTCTATTATAATCCATTTCTTTCGAATCCTTCAGGAAAAGATTCGAAAGAAAAAAGAAAAAAAAAGGAAAAAACTTCAATCTATTTTTTTATGCGAGATTAATTAATTTTGAAGATCTTTATTCATGAAAAGGAGATGAAAATTAAAAAGAAAAACTAAATCGACTGTAGGAGTTGATTTAACACTTTTTGAGTGTAAATAACATTTTTGAGTATAAATAGAAATTTGGAAGTAGAAATAATACTTTGGAGTAGAAATAACAAATTTTGAAAATAAATAAAATTTTTAGAGAGAAGAAAAACATTTTTAGAGTGTTGAAAGCAAATTTGGAGTAGAAATAACATTTTTGGAGTACAAATAAATATGTAAAAACACTTTTGGAGTGTAAATAACAATTTTGTAGTAAAAATAACACTTCTGAAGTAAAAATAACAATTTTTAAAAATAAATAAAACTTTTAATGAGGAAAAATAAATTTTTGCAGTGTGGAAAGCAGTTTTTGAAAAAAATAACACTTCTGGAGTATCAAAAACAATTTCGGAGCAGAAATAAAATTTTTTGAGTATAATTAACAATTTTTTAATAGAAATAACAATTTTTCAAAATAACTATAACTTTTAGAGAGAAGGAAAACATTTCTGGAGGGTCAAATTCAATTTTTGAGTAGAAATAACACTTTTGAAGTAAAAATAACAATTTGAGAGTAGAAATAACATTTTTAGAGTGTAAACAGCCATTTGGAAGTAGAAATAACAATTTGGTAAGAACAACATTTGTTTGGGAGGAAACAACATTTTTGGAGTATTAAAAATAATTTTTGAGTAGAAATAAACCTTCCGGGGTAGAAATAACACTTGTGGAGTGAAAATAACAATTTTTAAAAATAAATAAAATGTTTAAATAGAAAAATTTATTATTTCTACTGAAAAATTATTTTTAATACTCCAAAAATGTTATTTCCTCTCAACACAATTTTTTCTTACCAAATTGTTATTTTTACTTAAAAATTGTTATTTACACTCCAAAAGTGTTATTTCTACTCCAAAATTGCATTTGACAATCTAGAAATGTTTTCCTTCTCTCTAAAAGTTTTAGTTACTTTAAAAAATTGTTATTTATACTCCGAAATTCTTATTATTACTCCAAAAATCTTATTTTCTCTCTGGAAGTTTTTTTATTATTTACACAAATTGTTATTTCTATTATTAAAAAATTGTTAATTATACTCAAAAAATTTTATTGTTATAACACTTCTGGATGAAAATAACTCACTTTTGAGTAGAAATTGCAAATTTGCAGCAGAAGCAACAATTTTGAACTAAAAATAACCGTTTTTGAGTGTAAATAACAATTTTGCAGTGGAAATAAAACTTTAAAGTAGAAATAACAATTTTTGAGTAAAAAATAACATTTTCAAAGTGTAAACAGTCATTTGGAAGTAGAAATAACAATTTGATAAAAAAAAAATTTTTTTTGGGAGGAAGTAACATTTTTGGAGTATTAAAAATAATTTTTAAGTAGAAATAACACTTCTGGAGTGAAAATAACAATTGTTAAAAATAAATAAAAGTTTTAAATAGAAAAAATAAATTTTTGCAGTGTGTAAAGCAGTTTTTAAAAAAAATAACACTTTTGGAGTATCAAAAACAATAACGGAGCTGAAATAAAATTTTTTGAGAGTAATTAACAATTTTTGAAAAGAAATAACAATTTTTGTAAATAATTTTAAAACTTATTGAGAGAAGGAAAGCATTTCTGGAGGGACAAATGCAATTTTGGAGTAGAAATAATACTTTTGGAGTGTAAATAACAATTTTCGAGTAGAAATAACAATTTGTTAAGAAAAAAAATTTTTTAAAAGGAAATAGCATTTTTGGAGTATTAAAAATAATTTTTGAGTAGAATTAACACTTCTGGAGTGAAAATAATTCACTTTTGAGTAGAAATTGCGAATTTGGAGTAGAAACAACAGTTTCGGACTAGAAATAACCGTTTTAGAATGTAAATAACAATTTTGGATTCGAAATAACACTTGGATTTAGAAATAACAATTTTGGAGTAGAAATAAAAGTTTCAGAGTATTAACAGCCATTTGGAAGTAAAAATAACAATTTGGTAAATAAAAAAAATTTTTGGTAGGAAATAACATTTTTGGAGTATTAAAAATAATTTTTGAGTGGAAATAAACATTTTGGGGTAGAAATAACACTTTTGAAGTGTAAATAACAATTTTCGAGTAGAAATAACAATTTGGTAAGAAAAAAAAAATTCTGAGAGGAAATAACATTTTAGGAGTATTAAAAATAGTCTTTAAGTATAAATAACACTTCTTTAGTGAAAATAATTCACTTTTGAGTAGAAATTGCAAATTTGGAGTAAAAATAACAATTTTGGACTAAAAATAACCATTTTTGAGTGTAAATAACACTTTTCGTGTTGAAATAACACTTTTCGAGTGTAAACAAGAATTTTAAAGAAGAAATCAAAATTTTATAGTAGATTAACACTTTTGGAGTGTAAATAACATTCTACATTAATGTAGAATAATTAAACATTAAGAGCAGAAATAACTTTAATTTTAACAATTTGGAGTATTTTAATTTAATTTTAATTTTAATTTTTTTTTTTTAATTTTTAAGTGGAAATAACCCTTTTGGAATTGAAATAACAATTGGAGTGAAATTTCCTTAATGGTCTAATCTTTTCCCTTTTCGGAGAAAATAATTTTCCCATCTTTTATTTTCTTTTTGATCTCAATAACAGATGGAAATTTTCTTTCTGTTATAATTTTAGAAGTAGAAATTTCTTCTTTATTTTTCTGTTAGATAGCACTCAGAGCGTCCCTGAGAGTGAAGATTCCTAGAGAGGATGGTGTGACGGATAAAAGGTTTCCTTGTTTAACAAAATAGCGTCGCCGAGCCATTAGCTTGACTGCTACCACTTGAAATGGGCACTTCCCTTCTTTTCTCAATCCACAAGACTAGAGAAGATCTTCTGATCAAAATACTAATAAATAATACTCATCATTATATTCGCGAAAATTAAATTAAAAATTTTTTTTTTTTTTGATTTAATAATCTGTTTTAAAATACATTTTGGAAAAGTATAAAGTAAATATATAATTTAATTCCGATGCAAATAACTTCTTAAATTTTCTACACTGTTAAAAAAGGGTTAAAAGTATAAAGTAAAAACATTAATATTTTTCGTGCATTTTTAATACCGAAAGTATTTAATTTTTTCCCTCTTAAATAACAAATTAACCCACTGTGAAATATTCAATTTCTAAAAATATTCAATTTCTATCCCTTTCTGCTTAGAAATTTAAGTAAAAAACAAAAATTTTTAATTTAATGTAATTTTGGAAAAAAATAAAACTTTTGGAGAGAAAATAACATTTTTGGAGTGTGAAAAATAATTTTAGAGTAGAAATAACACTTTTTAAGTGTGAACAGACATTTTGGAGAAAGAATACAAATTTTGGAAAAAAATAAAACATTTGAGAAGAAAAATCATTTTTGAAGTGTCAAAAAACAAATTATAGCGAAGAAATAATAATTCTTGGTAGTAAATAACAATTTCGGAGTATAGAACTAACAATTTTTAAAAATAATAATAAAACTGTTAGAGAGGAAATAACATTTTTGGAATGTTAAAAGAAATTTTATAGTAGAAATAAAACTTCAGGAGTAGAAAAAACATTTTTGAACTGTAAATAATCTATTTTTGAGTAGACATAACAATTTTTGAAAATAAATGAAACTTGTAGAGAACAAAAAACATTTGTGGAGTAGAAATAACAGTTCTGCGTGTAAATAACAATTTCGGAGTAGAAATAATACTTTGGAGTAGAAATAACAATTTTTAAAAATAAATAAAACTTTCAAATAGAAAAAAAATATCTTTTCAGCGCCGAAAGCATTTTTCGATAGAAAATAAAACTTCTGGAGTTTCAAAAACAATTTTTGAGTAGAAATAAAATTTTTGGAATATAATTAACAATTTTTGAATAGAAATAACATTTTTGCAAAGAATTATGAAACTTCCAGAGAGGAAATAAGACTTTTATAAGGTAAATAAGAATTTCGGAGTAAAAATAACAATTTTTGAAAATAAACAAAATTTCTAGAGAAAAAAAAAAAACATTTTTGAAGGATCGAAAGCAATTTTTGAGTAAAAATATTTTAGATTATAAATAACTACTTTGAAGTAGAAATTACAATTTTAGAAAAAAATTTTTTTTTTTCAAAATTGTTAATTTCGAATATATATTGGAGTAGAATTTTTTGTTTCTAAAAAAAATTAGCATTTTGTAAAAAACGTTTTAAGTAATTAACATAATGTAAATCCTGCAAAATATTATCCTTTTTTTAATATAAAAACTTAATTGTTTGACAAATCGAAATTATGCAGTTATTTTTTTCCCTTTTTCTAAAAAAAATAAAAAAATTGTTAGAAAATTCAAATTAGAAAATGGAAAATATTTTGCACATTTTCTACTTCTCAATTACAATTAATAAACAAAGTACAAGTTTTAAGTAAAAAAAAATGTTATAAATCAAATTTTTTTAAAGAAATTTAAAATTTATTTTATCAAAAATATTTACAAAATTTCTATTTGTTAAAAACGATTGTAAAATTATTCTAAAACATCAATAACTTCTTTTCTAAATAAATATTAAATCATTATTATTTTTCCACAGGAATTAAAATTCTTCAAAACATTCAAATTCAAACCTTTTCAAAATTCAATTATTTCTTCAAATTCATGCTATAATGCTTTTAATATTCAAATATTTAAATAATTTGAATAATAATTATTCAAATCTAAAATTTTAACTGAAATTTATTTTTAAATCAATTTTTATTAGAAAATTCTACGAGAATTAAATTATTTAAATGCAAAAATAAATATTAAATAATTTATTGAATAATTAAATATATAATTAAATATTAAATTCTCATAAAAAATTTTATCAAAACATTTTTAAATAATTGATTTCTTTTTACGTTTTTTATTAAAATTGTTTAGAACAATTACATTTTTCGAGGAATTCAATTAAAATTATATTAAAAATAATTGAAATTCTGCGATCAGTTTTCTTTTTTGAAAATAATTGAATACCTAAAAAGAATTTTATTATTTATGAAAAAATTTAATCCCTGTAAAAAATTTAATTATTTATTGAAAATAATCAAATTATTGCGAAGAAATTTATAAATAAATTAAATATAAATTATAAATTTGATTACTTTAAAAAATAATTGAATTTATGTAATCATTTATGATTTTTCCAAAATTCAATTTTTTTTAGTTAATAGTTTAGTTTTTTTCAGTCAGCCAGTAAAATTCCAATTTTGAATAATTATTGTTCTATAAGTAAAAGTTATTTTCAGTCAGACAGTAAAATTCAGAATTAAATAATTTTGCTTTCAGTAGTAAAGGTCGTTTTCAGCCAGACACTAAAATTCTACATTCGAATAATTTTAATCAAATCAAATTAATTTAACAAGTAATAGAGTAATAAAGTAATAAAGCTTATTTTTAGTAGAACATTAACATTTTTATTCGAACAATTTCATTTTCAGTAGTAAAGGTCATTTCAGTCAGACTGTAAAATTCTAATTCGAACAATTTTCGTAAAAATTAAGTTTAGTCAGACAGTAAATTTTTATAATACGAATAATTATCCGTCCAAGTAGTAAGGGTCATTTTCAGTCAGCCAGGAAAATTTCAATTTTGAATAATTATTGTTCTATCAGTAAAAGATATTTTCAGTCAGACAGTAAAATTCGTAATTAAATAATTTTGGTTCCAGTAGAAAAGATCGTTTTCAGTCAGACACTAAAATTGTACGTTCGAATAATTTTAATCTCCGTAGTAAAAATCTAATTCAGTCAAACTGTAAAATTCTAAATTGAATAATTTTCGTCTGAGTAGTAGAAATTAAGTTTAGTCAGACAATAGAATTCTATATTAGAATAATTTTTGTCTCAGTAGTAAAGGCCATTTTCAATTAGACAGTAAAATTCTAATACAAATAACTATTGTCCTATTAGTAAATATTATTTTCAGTCAGTAAGTAAATAATTTTTGTTTCAGTAGTAAAAGTCGTTTTCAGTCAGCCAGTAAAATTCTACATTCGAATAAGTTTAATCTCCGCAGAAAAAATCGAATTCTAAAATTCTAAATTGAATAATTTTCGTCTAAGTAGTAAAAATTAAGTTTAGTCAGAGAATAAGAAATTTATAAAAAATTTGTAAATAATATAATTCACATGAAATTGAGTAAATTTTTTGAAAATTATTGAAATTTTGTCAAAAATTTTATTTAAAAATTGAATTTTGCCAAGAATTTTATTAAAAATTTATCGAAATTTAAAAATCGAAAGAAATCAGTTTATACAAACGTTTTTCTTTTTTTCAATAAACTTCTAACTTTTTTATATTTAAAAGATTTCTTTTACAATAAGACTATTTCTGCTAACGATTAAAGGACATGATTTAAAAAGGAAATTAGTTTTGCGTTTAATAGATCATTTCTTTGAGTGCGTGTAGCATTTCTCAAATATTAATAAATATTAATTACCCCCAGACTACTAGGAGTATAATTCAAAAATTGTCAATTTTCACACATTTCAATAAAAAAAAAAGAAAGAAAACCAGAACAAAAATCAAATATTGAAAAAAATTCCCCTTGGGACGTTAAAATAAAAAGAAAGAGTGAAATTCACAGAAAACTAAACTGACTTTCGTGCCTCATGTGATAATGCCTGCAAGCTCAGGACATTTTTTTTTATGTACCTGTTATGTGTACATACATTACCACATATATATATAATACATATCGGTAACTCGTCCTCGAGGTTTATATCTTGATAGGAAATACCAATCGCAAGGTTTCACCCCTATTTGTGAACTCCACCCTTCAGCCAATGGTGAGCTTCCTGGCGAGAGTTTTCTGCGCGTGCCACCCTTCTTGGGTGGGACAATTCTGAAAACTACCCTCTGGATTATTGGTTACGATCACCAACCCTCCAAGGAGATTTTTAGCAACGATACCAAAGTCAAAAATTTGTCAGGAATTATAGATCACCCGCACAGTCTGGCTACAAGTTGCTTCATTTCACAAAGTGTGCAAAATTCTTTTCAATAATTTTTTGAAAAAATTAATCGGTGTGCATTTTTAATTTTTGTTTAAATTCAGTGAAAAATTTGTAGAGAAAAAAAATTATTGGTGCAATTCAGTTTTTGGAGAATTCAATTTTTTTTTAACAAAAGGTTAGTTTTAAAATAGAAATATTTGGGGTAAATTATTTTTTGTTGTAAATTTTAATATTTTTCTAAATTTTTCATTTTTTGGGGTGGATTAAAATTTTTAAATTATGAGACAAGTGTTTGTAATTATTGCAGTAGCTTCGAATTCCAGTGAATGAACTTTTTTTGTTTTCAATTTTTCGTGAGTTAATTTTGAATTCCAAAGGACGAATTTCGTTCTTTTGGTAAATTTACAATGTCAGGAGTTTAAATATTTAATATTAATTGGAGTTGCTTCGAATTCCTGTCAATAAATCTTTTCTGTTTTACATTATTCGTGAGTCAATTTTGAATCCCAAAGGACGAAATTCGTTCTTTTGGTAAATTTACATTGTCAGGGGTTTAAATTTTTAATTTTAAGGGCTAAATTTGAGAATTTTCCAGAAAATTTAGATTTAGGGGCACCAATATTTACCATGGTAAATATTGAATTTCAAAGGAAAATTTTTTGTTTCTCGGTAAATTTACATTTTTTGTCGGTAAATTTTGAGTTCTAAGGGAAAAATTTAATTTCTTTGGTAAATTTACATTCGTAGGAGTTAAAATTTTGAAATTCAAGGAAAAAATTCTGGATTCTTTCAATAAATTTAGTTTAAGGGGCAAATTTTGAGAATCAAAGGAAAAATTTGGTTTTTTCGGAAAATTTACATTTTTGGTAGATGACTTTTGAAATCCAACGGCCAAATTTACTCATTCAGTAAATTTACATTCTTAGGGCCTAAAATTTTGAAGTACAAGGAAAAAAATGAGAATTTGACAGTAAATTTAGTTTTAGAGGGTAAATATTGAATTTCAAAGCAAAAATTTGGATTTTTTAGAAAATTTTCATTTTTTATGGGTTAATTTTGAATTCTAAGAAAAAAATTTCATTTTTTCGGTAAATTTACATTCTTAGGAGCTAAAATATTGAATTTCAAGGAACAAATTCGGAATTTTTTTAAGTAAATTTTTTTTAAGGGGAAATTTTGAATTTCAAAGAAAAAATTTGGATTTCTCAGTAAAATCACATTTTTCATGGATTAATTTTGAATTCTAATGAAAAAATTCCGATTCTTCGGTAAATTTACATTCTTGGGAGCTAAAATTTTAAATTTCAAGGAACAAATTCGGAATTTTTTCAGTAAATTCACTTTAAGGGATAAATTTTGAATACAAAAGGAAAAATTTAGATTTCTCGGTAAATTAAAATTTTTTGTGGATGAATTTTGAATTCCAACGGCCAAGTTTTATTCTTTCAGTAAATTTACATTCTTAGGACTTAAAATTTTGAATTACAAGGAAAAAATTTTGGATTTTGCAAGTAAATTTAGTTTTAGAGGGTAAATTTTGAATTTCAAAGCAAAAATTAGGATTTTTCAGAAAATTTTTATTTTTCATGCGTTAATTTTGAATTCTAAGGAAAAATTTTTATTTTTTCGGTAAATTTCCTTTAATAGCAGTTAAAATTTTGAATTTCAATGAACAAATTCGGGACTTTTTCGGTAAATTTAGTTTAAGGGATAAATTTTTAATTTCAAAGCAAAAATTTGGTTTTCTCTGTAAATTTACAGTTTTCGTGAATAAATTCTGAATTCCAACGGACAAATTATCTGTTTCCGGTAAATTTTCAATGTTTGGGGTTAAAATTTTGAATTTTAAGAAAAAAATTTGGGAATTTTCCAGTAAAATTAGCTTTAGGGGGTAAATATTGAATTTCCTTCGAAAAAATTTGTATTTCTCGGTAAATTTACATTTTTTGTGGTTAAATTTTGAATTCCAAGGGGAGAATTTCGTTTCTTTGGTAAATTAATTTTAGGAGGAAAAACTTTGAAATTTCAAGGAACAAATTTGGGATTTTTCGAGTAAATTTTGTTTAAGAGGTAAATTTTGTATTTCAAGGGAAGAATTTGGATTTTTCAGTAAATTTACATTCTTATTTCTTAGTGGGCACATTCCGAATTTTAAGGGAAAAATTTGATTTTATAGACTTTAGGGAATAAATTTTAAATTCCCAAAGGAGAAATTTCATTTTTAACCATAAATTCGTTTTTCGAAAAATCGAAATTTCGAAATTTTTAAACAAATTAGTAAAACTTTCTAAGTAAATTTCTACATATTTTTGTTTACTATAATTTTCGATAACGAAACTTTCTTTTCCAGTTTTTTTTAAAATTAATGCGCTTAAAAATATTCTTCAACTTAAAATAAAAATAAATAAATAAATAAATAAATGAATTTTCAAGAATCAAAGGAGAGCATCAATCTACTGGTTCAATACAAGAAGTAAGTGGTACAAATCACTGTTTTGTCAGACAGCCGTATCAGATAGATGCACAATTTGATAAAAGCAATTATGTAAATTGTTATACTATCTACATTGTAAATATCGGGGAAAAAAAATAAATTTTAAATGACAAAAAAATTAGTGAAATCTCCATTTCGATTTTTTTTCGCTATAAATAATATTTTATATATTTTAATATTTAAAATAATATTTACGTAATAGAATATTTAAATATTAAAATATTTTCAATAATATTTACGTGCTAGACAACTTAAATATTAAAATATTAAAAATATTATTTACAGAAAAAATATTAAATTTTCTACAATATAATAATAAATTATAATTAAAAATTATAATAGGGGAATGTAGTCAAGGTTGGCCTACTGTCTAGGTAGGCCACTCGCGTTTTTTTGTCAAGTTCACTAGCGCCACCTACGCGCATTTTTGTCGAAGCTTGTCTTAGTGAAACCTAACTTTTTGTTCAATTACATTTTCGGAAAATCGAAAATTGTGTTTTCTGTGACGTCGGTACAAAAAAAGCTCAAAAAAAGTTTTGTGCATAATGTGAAAAACCATTAATAAAAGATAAAAAACAAATTGAATCGTCAAGGCAAGTATGCAGAAAATTTGTGGGACTCATGGTTGAAAGGAAAACAAAGTAAAAAATCGAATCCCGAAACGTATTTCTTTTTGTTTACAACAATTCGGTAATGTTACTTACTGTCAAGGTCGGCCACTATGTGTTTAAAATGCGCAAAGTTGAGGACGAGCTACTTCATTTGCAAAAACTGCAATTCTGTATAACTCATAATATAATTGATCATCTTATTAATATTTTTATTTAATTTTATTAATATTTTAGTGCAAAACTTTTTTTTATTTATATTTATTTTTTTATATTGTTTATTGTTATTATTTTGTTATTTCATTAAGTTACAAACTGTAAACAATAAAGAATCAATTTTCCGTAACTCCAAACATGTTATTTTATTTTTTAACGATTAATGCCCTTTGAATTTTAAACATGGCCGACCTTGACTGTAATGGCCAACCTGGACTACAAATTTTTTTTTTTTTAAATCTTTATAACTTTTTCATTTTTAAACCTGTCAATTTACTTTGTACAGAAAAAATGTTCCTATTAAACAGGACTTTCCAACCATATACTTCAATTGTCCAAATTCATTTTTAAAAAAAAGTTATAAACAAAAGTCAAAAAGGTGGCCGACCTAGACTATGTTCCCCTATGCAATTGTAATTATTATATTATTATTAAAACATTTTTTCACATATATTAAAAATATAATTATTACAATAAGTAATTATTTTTATTCCATATTGAATTATAATATTTTAAATATAATTATAGTATAATAAAAAAATATTTGTAAATTTAAATTTACATAATATTACATTAAAAATGTAATAAACAGATATAATTTACTTATTACAATTAAGATAAATTAAAATTAGGTAAATTAAATTGAATTTAATTAAATTGTATTTTTTTTCTTTTCTCGGTCAGAATAACAAGAAATTTTATTTACTATACATGTAATTTAATTTTTTTTTTTTTTTTTTAATATTTAGATTATTAGAAGGCGATTTTGAAAAGTGTGTGTTCGTAGGAGGCGACATATGCTTTTTTTGACTTTAACATATGCGTAATATGTGCTCTTACATTATATCAATTATGAACATTATGTCGACTGTGTGTAAGTAGCAATTATCGTGTGCGATGCCAGAAAAGTGTGGCCTACAGGTCACAGGTGCGTTGTTACATGTCCCATACTGTTTACAACTTAGTAAACACGACCCTTATCACGCATTTATTGTAGTCAAATCAAAAAAATCAGATTTGTCCCTATTTATTATTCTTTTTCGTTTTTTTTCAATTTTTTCTCCAAAAAATATTATTTAATGTTAATTAGCAGTAGTTTCTTCTTTTTGACTGCTAATTAATAATAATGGACTGAACAAAAAATTAATTGGTTCAAATTAAAAATTATTTGGTTTAAGTAAATATTTATTTGTTTCAAGTAAATATTTATTCAATTCAAGTAAATATTTATTTGTTTCAAGTAAATATTTATTTAGTCACGTAAATATTTATTTGTTTCAAGTAAATATTTATTTAGTCACGTAAATATTTATTTGTTTCAAGTAAATATTTACTTAATTCAAGTAAATATTTATTTGTTTTAAGTAAATATTTATTTGTTTCAAGTAAATATTTATTTAATTCAAGTAAATATATATTTAATTCAAGTATATATTTATTTAATCACATAAATATTTATTTAATTCAAGTAAATATTTATTTCCTGGATAATAGTCAAGTAATCGGTTATTTAAATCAAATAATTTTTTTTCAGTGTATAATAATAATTAATATTATATTTAAATTACATAATTATATTTTTACTTCATAGTAAAGTAACTTTAAGTACTAAGTAACTTGAAATAAAAAGATACTATTGACTATGAAGTAACTAAAAATTACTATAAGTTATAGTGAGTAATTATATTTGCTGTAAGGTAAAAATTAAATGTTACATTAACTTTTAAGTTACTTTAAATTTTAAGTTACGTTAACTTTTAAGTTACATGAACATTTAAGTCTTATTAACTTTTAAGTAACATTAATTTTTTAATTTTTATTAACTTTTAAGTTACATTAACTATTCAGTTACTCCATAACCATAAAATCAATCGAAATATTAACTCACAATAATTATTGCGCTACTTTTATGATAACTCGAACAATAAATAATTCAAAAATGCTCATCATAATTGAAACATATTTTAAGTAAATATAGTGAATCGCTATAATGTCAAAACACAATAAAAAAGCCTCTACAGTCAGAAGACAATGTCTTGGCAATCGTTAATAATTCTTTAATGAAGCCAGACAACGGATAGACCAAGAAAATATTAGAAGCACTATTAATTTTCTTGGTTACCTATAGCCAAAGAAAGAGGAAAGAAAAAAAAATCGTTTGCCTGGTCACGCAATCACTGTCAAGTTGTGTGAAGTCCACACGTGTTATGGATCAGAATTAAATTCAATCAGACAAAACAAATCACAACTAATCGCAACTTTTATTTTATTCCATAAATATATATAAACAAATTCACTAAAAGAACGGTGAAAATTGTTCTCAACTATTTTTTAAAAATTTTTTCTAACAATATTTAAATTTAATTCAACAAAAAAAGGTATTTTGTTACTTTCAATTTAATGGTTTTTTTAATTTATTATTGTTTTTATTTCTTTATTTATTTTTATTCTGTTTTTATTTTTTTTACTTTATTTCTATTTTACTTTTACTGTAATTTGATTTAAATTTGATTTTATTTTTACTTTATTTTGATTTAATTTTGATTATATTTTTACCTTATTTTTATTTTATTCAGGATAATAATCATATTTTTTCTAAGGATATCAAATTGAGACAAAAAACGAATCAAAACGTTGCTTCGCAACACTTTTGATTCATTTTTTGTCTCAATTTGATATTCTTAAAAAAATAGTGAATTAAAAATTTTTAATTATTCAACTATAAGTGCGACTATAAGTAGAAAATTCTTACAACTATTAATTTGCTTTAGCTATTGAGCTTTTGTAACTATTAAGTTACTTTACCCATTAAGTTACTTTAACTATTTAGTTACTATTAGTTTACCTTAACTACTATTCACTATTAATTACTATGTTACTTTGACTATAAAGTTCCTCTGATAATAAAGTTGCTTTATGTATTAAGTTACTTTAACAATAAAGTGGCTTCAACTATTTAGTTACTTTCACTATTAGTTTTCGTTAACTATTATGTTACTTTGCTAATAAAAGAAAAACTTTACTTCTTAAGTTATTTTAAAAATAAAGTAGCTTAAACTATTAAGTTACTTTCATTATTAAGTTAACTATCAAGTTACTTTCGGTATTAAATCGCATTAATTATTATGTTACGTTAACTATCAAGTTTCTTTCACTATTAAGTTACTCTACCTATTAAGTTACTTTAACTATTTAGTTATTATTAGTTTACCTTAACTACTATGTTACTTTGACTATAAAGTTCCTATGACAATAAAGTTGCTTTATGTATTAAGTTACTTTAACAATAAAATTGCTTCAACTATTTAGTTACTTTTACAATAAAGTGGCTTTAACTATTTAGTTACTTTCGCTATTAGCTTTTGTTAACTACTATGTTACTTTACTAGTAAAGTAAAAACTTTACTTCTTAAGTTACTTTTACTATTAAGTTTCTTTAATTAAAATTAAGTTTCTTTCACTATTAAGTTACTTTCACTATTGGGTTGTTTCACTATTAAGTTACTTTTACTATTAGATTGTTTTACTATTAAGTTACTTTTACTATTACATTGTTTTACTATTAAGATATTTCCCCTATTAAATTACGTTAACTATTATGTTACTTTAGCTATAAAGTTACATTAATAATAAAGTTACTTACACGATTAGATAATGTTACTATTAAATCGTTTTCTTTAGTAAATACAGTAAATTATAGTAAATAGTTAATAATATTCCTATTAATTATTTTCCTTAGCAAAATTATGTTACTACTAACAATAAGTAATTTTCCCTTGAAATTACGTTACTATTAAGTTACTTTCCCATGTAAATTATGTTACTATTAATTATGTTACTTTTTCTCTTTAGTAAATTGGATAAATTAAATTACTATTCAGTTATTTTCTCTAGTAAACTATATTACTACCAAGTTATTTTCCCTAGAAAATTACGTTACTACTAAGTTACTATTCCATGTAAATTATGTTTCTATTAATTATGTTACATTTTCTCTCAACTAAATTAGGTAAATTAAATTCCTATTCAGTTATTTTCTTTAATAAACTATATGTTACTACTAAGTTATTTTCCCTAGAAAATTACGTTACTACTTAATCATTTTCCCTTGAAATTACCTTTACTATTACTTTTTCGTTACTAAAAAAATTACATTACTATAAAGTTACTTTCCCTATTAATTTCCATCAACTATTACTTTTCATGATATTTTTTAATATTATGTTACTTTAATAAAATTAATAATAAATAAATAATAAAATAGTTTTCAAGTAACAAGAAAAGTTACTCTAGCAAAAAAAGATCAAAAGTTAAAAATATTTCCCAAATATGTATTCAATGTCAATATTATATAAAATATATTTACATTGATGAAGCAAAAGTTACGAGGGTGCATGACTTTAAATCATTTGAACATTATAGAAGAAGTGAAGCAGAGATAAATTGAAATCAAATTCAAATTAGTTTGTTTCGAGAAGGTGAAATCGCAACAGAGAAAAAATAAGCGATCGGAGGCCGTGTCGTCTGCGAAATGTCACACATGGTCGTGACTTAGAAAAAAATTTACATACTGTATATATTTTTTAATGCGAGTTGAATTATTATCAACAACACCTTATGTCGAGTGAAAAGTATTGAAAAGTCATTGAATTGACATTAGGATTCCCGAGCGATTATCGCACAATATAAGCGAGAGACCCTCTTATTTTTAAATTTAGATAGACACTGATCAATAATTTCAGAAAATTTAATTTGTTTCATATTTTCATGAAAAAAAAAATATTAAAAAAGAATTTTCAATTTATTTTTGGTTTCCATTTTTTTGAATCGCTTTTTAGTTTGTAAATTGGAATAAGACAAATTTTTTTCCTGTGAAAAATTAAATTTGGTGATTTTCTTTTGCTAATTCAATTGAATTTATTTTTAAAAATAAACTATTTTTTCTAAACAATTATTTGGATTCGAAAAATATTTTTTACAAATAATTATATATTTAATTTGGAGTTTTTTTGTTAAACAATTATTTACACGATTTATTTGTAGGTAATAAATAAAATTCGATCAAAATTTATTTGAAGCAAATGAAATTTTTTCGTAACGATTAAAATTTATTTGATTCAAATAAAATTCGATCAAAATTTTCTTGATTCAAATAAAATTCGATCTAAATTTTCTTGATGCAAATGAAATTCGATCAAAATTTACTTGATGCTAATAAAATTCGATCAAAATTTATTTGATGCAAATAAAATTTTCTCGAAGCGAATAAAATTTATTTGAGGCAAATAAAATTTTCTCGAAGCGAATAAAATTTATTTGAGACAAATGAAATTTTTTCCAAGCGAAAAAATTTATATGAACCAAAAAGAAAAATCTCTTGAAACGAATAAAATTTATTTGAACTAAAAAAAAATTCTCTTGAAGCGAATGAAATTAATTTCTACAAAATTTGGGTCAAATCTTATTCACAACAAATTAATTTGAAAATCTTCAAGACGAATTTTCCTTACACTATTGCTACGGAATATTTAATATTTATTTATTTCAAAGATTAATATTCTAAATTAAAAATAAAAAAAAAATTATTATCACAATTACTGTTCATAATTGACAAGATACAACCTATATTATCGAACGGAAAGAAATTATTGATTGAAACAAAATATAAATGTATGTTACATGAAAATATCGAGTTGACGATTTAATGGTCTATAACCCCTTCTGGTGAATATTTTTTATTATTTTATGTATGTTCAATGCAAGCTCAGCAATTTACCAAGATCTATATAAATTCTTTGGAAAAAAAAGAATAAAAGAATTTTATAGATTGATTTTACCATTTCTTTTTTTTTTTTTTTTTTGTTCGTAGTTTCTACATTTTCTTTATGCACACAGGTACTCATTGGCCTTTATTTTTTATTATACCTAAAACTTTCAATTTTCTGGTTATAAGATAATTGAATAAAACAAGAAAATTAGGACACAAAGGAATAATTATTAATGAGCGAAATTCAAAAATTAATAATTGACAAATGAACTTTGAAATATTATTCACAATTGACTTTATTATCGAATTGTCATTACGGAATAAATAGAATTAATTACTCGTGGACGTAAGCAGTTTGATCAACAAGTGATAATTACTATACTGTCTTGGGAAAATGTCACGTTAACATAAAAATAATAATTCCAAACAGAAATTAGTAATTATAAATTTCTAAATAAAAATAGGTTAAAATACTGTTCGATTATAATACATATTAATAATAATTAAGTAATTAATAAAATTAATAAATTAATTAATTAAAAAAATTTTTCAATTAAAAATAATTTGACATTTTTTTTAATTTGAATTTTGTTTCATTCAAATTTTTTTTATTTTATTCCTTAATTTCGATTTGTAAATTACAATTTTACGATCATTTAAATGTAAATTTAATTAATTAATTTAATCTGCAAAAAGATTTGTAAAAATTGAAAATTATCCAAAAACCAAATATTATTATGAATCATTGAGAAAAATATAATCAAATGAACAATTAAATTCTAAAAAAATTAAAAAATGAATTATTAAAAAAAAAATAAAAATCAATTATTTAAAAAATAATAAAAATGAATTATTAAAAAAATTAATAAACAGAATAATTAAAAAACATTTTAATGTAGTAGAAAAAGATTTGATAAAATTGAAAATAATCTAAAAACTGAAAATTATTCTGAATAATTGAGAAAAATATAATCAAATGAATAATTTAAAAAATTATAAAATGAATCATTAAAAAAATTAAATGAATCATTAAAAAATAAAATGAATTATTAAAAAAATGATAAAATAAATTATTTAAAAAATTAATATAAACAATAATTTAAAAAAAATATTAATCTTTAAAAATAATTAATTTTAATATAAAAAAAAAAATTTTTTTTGGTTTTATAATAAAAAAAAAATGGTATTTATATGGGGGTCCCGCATGCAAAGCAGTTGGCTGCCGTGATATGTCATTAAGGGTGCATTGCTTAACCCTATTTTAACCCGAAAGCCACTCGACATGCAATTGACATAAGTACTTCAACATATGCTACTTGTTTACATCGGAGCAAAAAGCCAAAAGTATTATTATTATTACAATACTACTGTAATTATTTCTCTAAAAAATCTCGTATACGATTTTTTATGATTCACGAAATTTCAGAAAGCATATTATGGATTTTTTTTTAATTCGACAACATTGTTGACTTCCTTACAAAAAAAATGTACATTTAATTCCAATTAATAAGTGATTATATTTGAATCTAAATATTTTTCTGTATCTTAAATAAATAAATAATTAATTATTTAAATATTTAATTGTAATAATAATTTTTTTTTGAGTAGAATAAATATTTATTTGTAAAAAAATAATTTTTATGAGTTAACTAAATATATTTATTTATAAAAAATAATTGTTTTAATCGAACAAAAAATAAATTGAATCATATAATAATTATTGTTTACAAACAATTAGAAAACAATTAATTTTCTAAATTGAATAAATATTTTTTTAAGTTCTTTGAATTGAATAAATAATTATTTTAACAAAATATTTTTTTGAGACGTATAAATAATTATTTGTAAAAAAAAAATTGGTTATTCATGTAAATAATCATTTTTGAAAAAAAATTTATTGAATCGAATAAAAAATTATTTTAATCCAACATTTTCTTGAATCGACTAAATATAATTTTTTGTAGAAAGAAAAATTTTTGAATCGAATAATTTATTTATAAATAAATAAATAGATATTTATTTATTTTATTTATTTATAAAAAATAATTTTTTGAATCAAGTAAATATTGACATGAGAAAAATAATTATAAACAAAATTAAAACAAAAAAAATTTAAAAAAGAATTAAACTTAAAAACAGAAAACGGAGAAATAAATAAAAATAGAAAATAGAGAAATGCAAAAATAGAAAAATAAATAAAAATCTGAAAATAAGAAAAATCGGCACGTAAAAGAAGAGGGACTGTAAATTAAAAATTTTATCTTAAAAAATTTCTTTTTAACTGTAAATTTAAAATTTTAATTTAAAAAAAAATTCTTTTTTAACTGGTAAATTTTCGGGAATTTCCAACTGGCAAAAAAATTCACTCGTTTGCCTTCTCTGCTTTACATATATGGAAGTTGTCTCGATCTTTTTACTCTGTCGCTCCCCTTTTAATGGTCTAATGGCGCCTGTCTCGATCTTTCTTGCTCTAATAGAGAGTCGGAGGACACCTGTAGGGTTCTCAGGCTCAATAATGCATCGACAACATGGAGAGAGCATCGCCTAGAACAAAAAGGGTGGTAAACCACATGCGGTGGTTTACTATGCCACATGCCTTTTAGCCCCATATAAAACGACCATTTTCTCCTTCGATTTCATCTATTATTCCCTTACGTGACTCTTTCTCTGCCTCACGGCAAGAAGACACCATAAACCAATCACCAAGCTTTGCAAACGATTGGATAATCATTTGACTCTTATTGACGGCCAAATTTTTATTGTCGCAAATTTATTTCTTTCAAAATTTACCGTAATTAAATTAAATTTTAAATTAAATTAAATTTAATTCAATAAAAAATTAATGTAATTTAATTTAAAATTTAATTTAATTTATTTAAACAAAAAAATTAATTTAATTTAAAATTAACTTGAATTTTAGATTTTTAATTAATAAGTTTATATTTAAAATTTATAATTAATTAATTTACATTTCTAATTTATAAATACAGTCAACTCTCGATAATTAAACTGTTTATAAAGTAAATTTCCCAATAAATCGAATTTATTTTCTGGTTCCTCGAAGAAATTTTGTTAACTCAAAACATTCGATAAGTAAAACTCTTGGTAAATTGTATTTTTTCTGCGCCCCTTGAGATTCAGTTTATCGAGAGTCAACTGTACTTTATATTTGAAATTTATAATTAATTAATTTACATACAATCAGCTCTTGATAATTAAACTTTCGACAAATTGAATTTCTCTGGAAATTGAATTAGTTTTTTGGTTATTCCTTGAAGAAATTTTGATACTTAAAATATTCGATAAATAAAACCCCTCGTTAATTTGAATTTTTTCTGTGGCCCTTGAATTTTAATTTATCGAGAGTCAACTGTATTTTAAATTTATAACTAATTTAGATTTTTGAATTTGTAATTTTTGTTTCCAACTTACAATTAATTCATATAGACTTTAAATTTATAATTCAATTTACAGAGAAATTTAATTTGTCGAAAGTTTAATTATCGAGAGCTGACGGTAAAAAAAAATTTAATACAGTCGACTCTCGATAAATTAAAATTCAAGGGCCACAGAAAAATATCCAAATTAACGAGGATTTTATTTATCGAATATTTAAAATATCAAAATTTCTTCAAGGAACCAAAAAATAAATTCAATTTACAGAGAAATTCAATTTGTCGACAGTTTAATTATCGGGAGCTGACTGTAATAAAATGTAATGCAGTCGACTCTCGATAAATTGAATCCCAAGGGGCACCAAAAAGAAAATTAAAATTACAGAGAGTTTTTATTTATCGAAAGTTTTAAGTAACTAAAATTTCTTCAAGGAACCAGAAAATAAATTCAACTTATTGCGAAATTCAATTTATCGAATGTTTAATTATCAAGAATTGACTGTAACTGAAAATTTAAACAAAACCGAAAGTTATCGACTGTTTAAAAACTAAATAAAATAATAAATATTATTTATAATTAATATTAAGGACAAATTATTTTTGAAAATTGTCCTCAAATACAAAATACTTTTTATATTCCTTTTTTATATATTTTTCAAAAATATTCTTTTATTTATTAATAATTAATAATTTTTTTAAATACACAAACAGGGAAATTGGTTAAAAAATTTCATTTATGGTGACTTCAATTTTTTCCTTGCAAAAAATTCAAAGGAGAAATTTTTGCTGACAGCTTAGTGAAATTTTTCCTTTAAAATAAATATTTTCTTCACAAAAATAAAAAAAAAAAACAGTATAAACAATAAAATTTGTTCTTTCAGAAAAGAAAATTTAACGAAAAATGGAAGATGGCGGAAGAAATGAGACGCTTTGTAAAGTTTGTGGCGATAAAGCGTCAGGAAAACATTATGGAGTACCGAGTTGCGACGGATGTCGCGGATTCTTTAAGCGCTCAATTCGACGCTATGCGAGGTAATGCAAAAATTTCACCAATTATTTATTTATTTTGAAAAAAAAATTATTAATTCACAAAAAATTGATTATTCAATTAAGGGCGAAATAAAAATTTCTGCTTTTAAATAAACTTGTGATTAAAATATCATTTGGAAAAATAAATAAATTGAAAGAATATTTTCTTTAAACATTTTTTTTTGTTAAATAAGTATTATTTTATTTTTTTTTTTGTAATAATTGGTAAATTTTCTTCTTAACAGAAATCTGGATTACGTGTGTAAAGAAAATGGCCGCTGTGTTGTGGACGTTTCGCGCAGAAATCAATGTCAAGCATGTCGATTTACCAAATGTCTTCAGGTCAATATGAAACGTGATGGTACGCTTATTAACACTTTTGCTATTATTATCATTGATTTCCATATAATTAATAAAATTACTTTAGTAATTAAGAAATTATTAACTACAAACTTAACTTTCTAATCAATTTTTTAAAATTAAATAATGATATAAACGAATAAAAAATGCAAATATTTTTGAATTCACAAAAATGATTTTAACAAATTGAAACAATTGAAAATTTTGTAAAACTTTAAATTTTAGTGAATTTAACTTTTCCATCTTTAAAAATTATCAATAAATATAATTATTGTATTTTTGAAAATAAATTAAATTATGAATTTACAAAAATTCCTCTATTTAAATAATTCAATTCTCGTAGTTCAATTCTGGTAGGAATTGATTTAAAAAAAATTAGAGTTAAAATTTTAGAAAATAATTGAATATTTAAAGCGTTATCACAGAAATTTAAGGAGTTAATTGAATTAAAAAATTTTTCTAAATAAATTATTAATTACAATATTTTTCTTTAAAATTCTTAAAGTTTTTCAATAATTTTTATTTAAAAATTCCGAAAAAAATAATTGAATTTCGGAAGAATTAGAGTTGCAATTTTTAGAAATAATTAAATTTCATGAAGTTCAAGTTTTTCATGGAAATTATTTGAAATTTTAAGTCCTGTGAAAAAATTAATAACAATAAGTTTTTAATTTTTTTTAACAAAAAGTATTGAATAATTTAATTTAGAAATTCCGCAAAAATTTGTTTCTTGAAAAAAAGTAATTAATATTTTTTTTAAATTAATTGTATTTCTGAAAATAATTTTAAAATATTGAAACAATTGAAAATTTTGTCAAATTTCTTTCAAATAAATTTTTATATTTTAAAGAATTTTATTTGTTTACTTTATAAAAATTATTTTGAAATATAATCGTATTTTTGAAGAATTCTAATTAAAAATTCGGAAAATAATTGAATATTTAAAGCGTTATCACAGAAATTTAAGGAGTTAATTAAATTTAAAAATTTTTTTTAAAATAAATTCTTTAAAAATATAAGGAAAGCAAAAGTATAAAAATATTTAAAATTTTTATTTTAAAAAATTATTAATTAATAAAATATTATTAATTAATATTTAATCAAAAATATTCAAGTTGCTGTTAGAAATATCTTCAATAATTAAATTAAAAGAAAAACTGTTAGAAAAATTATATTTTCTAAAAAATGAAGAATTTTCAATAAATTTCAAAAAACAAATTTTTCAAAGTAAATATAAAATTAACCAAAGATTAACCATGAGCAACTCGTGAAAATTGATATTGCAGCTGCTCTAATGATTGCAATGGAAAATTTGATATATTTATAATCCACAGCAATATGTGTGGACAAGTGTGTAAATATAAAGAAATGAGTGAACACAACATTACAATGCATATGTGTGTTGCCCTTTAGGCAAATATAGAAAAAAGAGAGAGAGAGAGAGAAAAGGGTGGGGAAAAATGACAAAAAAAAAAAGTTTGTAGGAAGCACTACTTTATTTCTATAATATGAAGTCACAAAACGAAGTGTCAGACACAGACCGATGTTCGCAGCTTTTGTAAATATTGCGGGTAGCACCCCTAAAGTTCAGGGTGAGTTCGAATAAACCAAACACTAGATTGCGTCGAGATATCAATTAGCAGGGGGCCATTAAGCAAAGCACCTTCAGTGCCTTTTAAGTGTGTTTCCACTTTAACCTTTCATAGATAAATAGGCAAAAAAAAAAGAAAAAGAAAGAAATCTATTGATTTATTTTTTTTTCTTATCAACGCAAAAGTGTTTATACTTCTTGAAAATGATTCAATACCGATTTTCCAAGGGGGATGGGGAGAGATTATGGCATTTTAATTTTTCCTGTATTATTCCACTTGCTATATTTTCGAGTAAATAAAAAAAGAAATTCAAATTAAAGATTAAAATTATTAAAATAATAATAATTAAAATTAAAAATTAAAAATCAAACAAAAATAATAAATTATTTTTGTTTGATCTTTAATTTGAATTTCTATTTTTATTTAATTGAGGCCTTGGATCCAATAACTCGCCCGACGCTCGAAGGTATGCGCTAATACCAGTCGGGTAACAGTGAGTGGCCCAGAGGCGCTCACTGCTCACTGACTGGCAGTTACGCGTTCCTCCGAGCGTCGGGCGAGTTATTGGATCCAAGGCCTCAATTTAAAAAATAATTATTAATAAAATGTAGAATCTACAAAAAAAAATAACTTTCTGTCGAGTTCATTGTAAATTCGACATTTTTCCGGCAAGTTAACTTGGGAAATCAAAAAAAAATTTACTAAAAGAATGTAAAATAGAAATACATACCTAATCTATTAATCATTTAACACGAAATTTGTTTCTAAATTTAAGAGCATTAGTACTTTATAATATTTTTTAAAATCTTTACAAGTACAGATTGTGGTATAAACTTATTATTTTTTAATTTCTGTATTGAAAGTCAATTTTCGAAATAACAAATATTTTGAAAATAAATAAAAAAAAAATAAAGAAAAATAAAACAAAAAAATATTCTAAAGAGAAATAAAAAAAAATACAAAAAAAATCAAATAATAATAAAAAGAATTTAATAAATAAATGTAAAATAAAAGTAGTGACATAAATTGAAAAATTGAAAATAAAAACAAGAAAAAAATAATATAAAAAATTTGATATAGGGTAAGTGCGGGTATAGTCGGACAGTACTAGTAGTCGGACACTTTCGTGTTTTTTGGCAAATAAATAATAATGCATTGTGATAATTACTTTAAAAAGTATACAAAACGAATGTGTGAAGTTTATATTTTATTAAAATAGTGTTATTTTCGAAAATAATTAAACAAGAAATATTTTATTTAATGTTTTAAAAATCATGGTGTCCGACTATAGATACAACCATTTTCGAGTAGCGCGATGAGTGGCACAAAGTTTTGTTGACAATTAATCATAAATATTAAAACTTATAGGGTTTAAATATTATATTAATAACTTCTAATATGCTTTAATTCCATTTTCCAGCAGATAGCAATTAAAAAATTATCTTTTTCACTTTATAAATTCAAAATATCTGACAGATGTCCGACTATAGAAACAAGGGGAAAAAGTGTCCGACTACTAAAGCATTCGTAATTTTTCATTAAAATGTTTATATTTTATTAAATACTCAAGTATTTGTAACAAATTTATATGATTTTTAATCCTGAAGAACTCCTTTAATTAATAATGTGCTTATAAACACAGTAGATATTTGCTATTTCAAGAAAAAAAGCATAATTTAAGATTGTATCCTTAAGTGTCCGACTACTAGTGCATTTACCCTATAACAGGATATACAAAAATTGAATTTACAAAGCATAAACGGAATTTAAAAAAAAAATACAAATAAATGTAATACTTAAAGTAATTAAAAATAAGTAACTTAAGTTTTAAGAAGTAAAAATAAAAACTGGAAAAATGCAGAAAATTTAATTTAAAAATAAAAAAGAGACTATTGAAAAAAAATACAAAAATGTAAAAAATAAAAATACTTAACTTTAGTTTTAAGAAGTGGAATAAAAACTAGACAAAAATGCAAAAAAATAAATTTTAAAATAAAAATGAGACTATTAAAAAAATACAAAAATGTAAAAAATAAAAATACTAAACTTTAGTTTTAAGAAAAAAAAAAAAATAAAAACTAGAAAAAAATTAAGAAAAATTATTATGTGAAAGTAAGAAAATTACACAAGTTAAAAAAATAAAATATAATAAAAATAAACAGTAAAAAATTAAAAAGAATGAAATAAGATTGAAAGAAAAGTACGTAAAAATAAAAAATATAAAAAATAATTCAGAAAATTTAATATTTTAAAAAAGAGTACTCTAAAAAAAAAATTTAAAAAGTTGCTAAATTTAAAAAATAAAAACAAGAAATATAAAAAAAGAAAAATAAGAAGAATTAAATAAATATGATTAAAATAAAAACATGTAAAAATGAGATTACAAAAAAAGAATAAAAATTGAATAAATGAAATTAAAATAATAATAACGTAACTTTAGTTTTAAGAAGTAAAAATGAAAACTAGAAAAAAGTGCAAAGAATTGAATTTAAAATATAAAAACGAAACAATTAAAAAATAAAAAAAAATGTAAATAATAAAAATACGTATAACTTTAGTTTTAAGAAGTGAAAATAAAAACTAGAAAAAAATGCAGAAAGTTTATTAGGAGAAACTAAAAAAATTACACAAGTTCAAAAAAATAATAGAAAAAAATAAATAAATAACAATAAAAAATAAAAACCGCTGCCAAGTTGTATTTTTTTTATATAATTTTGGTGCTCATTTCATGAACACTTTACTTCCTCATAGAGATAAAAATAATAGAAATATATGAATGACTTTTTATAAATATGATAAAAGTGATTGAATTTTGAGTCAATCAATGTATTTTTAAATACACTACAAGATAGTTACAATAATTTAATAGTTAAATAAAAATTTTCAATCAAAAAAGTTGAGAAAATGTCATTTTTCACAATTTTTGGTTTTTAAAATACCAATAATTTTGAAATTTATTATCGAATAAGGTTCAAAAATAGGTCATTCGAAGCGTTTTTTAATGCTCTACAAGTTGATAACGATAATTTTAAAGTTACTTTTTTTTAACAAAATTTTCAAAAAAGTCTTATTTTTCAAAATTTTTGATTTTTAAAAGTTTAATAACTCCGGTTAATATGGACGAAAAATGTTCAATTAGGGCTCAAAAGATGCGTCTAAAAAAACTCTACAAAATTATGAAAAAACATTTATAGGTGTCCTAACATTTTTTTAAAGTTATGGTCAAAAAACGTTTTTTTGCAAAATTAAAAATCAAAACAAAATTTAGTTAAACTTTATTAATATATTAGAAAGTACTCTCGCTTTATGTCCGCAGGTGAGATCTACAATTTAAAAAAAAATTCAGTCCAATATCTCTTCATGATTTCGAGATATTTATGAAAATGTGATGTTTACACACACACACACACATACGGAATGACATTTTTTAAAAATGTCATTTTTGAACTCCTGAGGTCAAATAACATAAATATATGTCAAAAAATCGAACTCGAAAAATTTCAGTATTACAATACTTCCTCTATGAGGAAGTAAAAGAATTAAAGTCGACTGAAAGAAAAATATGTGAAAATAAAAAATATAAAAATAATACAGAAAATGTAATATTACTGAAAAAACACAAATTTAAAAAGTTGTTAAGTTTAGAAAATAAAAACAAAAAATATGAAATAAGAAAAATAAGAAAAATAAAATAAATACGATTTAAATAAAAATATGTAAAAATGAGAATACAAAAAAGAAAAAAAATTAAATAAATAAAATAATAATAAGGTAACTTAAGTTTTAAGAAGCAAAATGAAAACTAGAAAAAAGTGCAAAGAATTGAATTTAAAAAATAAAAACAAAACAATAGAAAAATGTAAATAATAAAAATACTTAACTTTAGTTTTAAGAAGTGAAAATAAAAACTAGAAAAAAATGCAGAAAATTTATTAGGAGAAACTAAAAAAATTACACAAGTTCAAAAAAAAAAAAATAAAAGAAATAAACAATAGAAAAAAGAAAAATAAAAAGAATTAAATACGATTGAAAGAAAAATACGTGAAAATAAAAAATATAAAAATAATACAGAAAATTTAATATATACAAAAACACAATTTTAAAAAATTTCCTAAATTTAGAAAGTGAAAATTAGAAAAAGAAAAATAAAAGAATTCTTTTTATTTTCCTTTTTCGAATTATTTTTACTTTTATGATTAAAATAAAAAGTAGAAAAAATAATACAGAAAATTTAATATATACAAAAACACAATTTTAAAAAATTTCCTAAATTTAGAAAGTGAAAATTAGGAAAAGAAAAATAAAAGAATTCTTTTTATTTTCCATTTTCGAATTATTTTTACTTTTATGATTAAAATAAAAATACGTAAAAATAAAAAGTAGCAAAAATAATACAGAAAATTTAATATATATAAAAAAACAAAAGTTTAAAAAATTCCTAAGTTTAGAAAGTAAAATTTAAACAAAGAAAAAAAGAAAAATAAATTAAAAATTATGTTGTATGTTCGCATTTTCAATGAACACGTTTAAACAGATTGAATCACCGACTATAATATTGATTTAAAATAAAAATTTTAAAGAAATCCAAAATTTTTTGAATTTCTCGCCACGAGAATATGATCTGATTTATATGAATTTGACAGCACTCCATTCGAAAAATAAACATTTTTTTTCTCCTCAAGGATTTAAATGGAGTGTCGACAGTGTAGATAGGTGCGCATAAAGTGAGCAATTTAGGAAATGCTCTGTGCACAGTAATTGTCAAGTAAAGTGGCTCTTAAGAGTTCGGTTGGGATATAATATCGTTTTATGGAGGATTTTTTACTTTTTCCTTCAACTGTATATTTTTTTCTCCCTCTCTCTCCCTCTCTTTTTTTTTGGTAAAAAGGAAATGTCATTTTCAGCCGTTCAACACGAAAGAGCGCCAAGAAGTGCGTCATCGTTGGTGGCGGCAGCGGCAAGAAGAACTCCATCGTCACTCTATCAGGGTGTACCCCACGTTTATCATCCAGGAAGCGCTCCTTATCATCCACTTCTCTATCCGGCATTTTTTTCTTTTAAACCCACCGTGCCAACATTTCCTTCCAGCGTTGGTAAGATTTTTCGGCTTTTCTCAAAAATACATAAGTAACAAAAAAAAAAAAAATGAATGAATGAAAAATTAATAATCCGCTGAAAGAAAAAAAAATTAGTTTATTTATTTCCATGATTTGCAAATCATGGAAATAAATAAACAAATTTTTTCTTTTGGAAAAAAAATTGGTTACTTTGAAAAATTTAATTTTAGTTTAAAAGTTGATAAAATCAATAAAAAGTTAATTAAAAAAATAATAAAAGGTTCATTAAAAGCTACTATTTCTGTTTTTCTTTTTGAGAATTTACACTACTTAAAATTCGCTAATACTAGAAATAAAAAAAAATATTCTCAAAAATTATAATCTAATTCTTTAAAAAGATTCAATTATTTTCAAAAAATATTCGAAATTCCATTATTTTCAATATCTAGTATTTTCATAAAATTTCACAAAACAATTTAGTTATTTAAAAAAAACTTGATAAATTTAAATTACACTATTTATTAAAAATTGATAAAATTCATCAAAAATTCAATTAATTTGGAATAGCACTTTCAAAAAAATTGTGAAAAAATCCATTTTTTAACAAAAGTTTTATACAATTCTTCACAATAATTCAATTACTTTCACTAATAATAACATTTTCCATGGAAATTCAATTTTTAAAAAAAAAATTTTTTGATAAAATTCTATGCAAGAATTTAATTATTTTCATAAATAATAAAACTCATGAAATAATTTCAATTATTTTTAATAATTATCTTCACAAATAAAGTTTTCCACAAGAATTCAATTATTTTAAATAAAATTTTCATAATATTTATTGTATTGCGAAAAAATGAATTATTCAAAACAATGTTTCAAAAATTCTAATAAAGAATTTAATTATTTTCAATAATAACAAAATTTTTCACACAAATTCAATTCTTCAACATTTTAATAAAATTTTTCGGAATAATTCAATTATTTTTATAATTCTTCTCAGGAATTCAATTTTTTTAAAAAAATTTAATAAAATTGTTAGTAACTATTCAATTATTTTCATAAATAATAAAATTCTTCTCAGGATTTGAATTATATGTAATACAATTTTACAGGAATTGCTCAAAAAATGTAATTGAGGCCTTGGATCCAATAACTCGCCCGACGCTCGGAGGAACGCGCAACTGCCAGTCAGTGAGCAGTGAGCGCCTCTGGGCCACTCACTGCTACCCGGCTGGTATTAGCGCGTGTCTTCGAGCGTCGGGCGAGTTATTGGATCCAAGGCCTCAATTATTCTTAAAAATTTAATTTCAATTTCTCGAAATAATCATTTATTTAAAAAAATGTTTTTTTAAAATTATTTGGAAGTAAGCAATTATTTACAAAAATATTAAAATTTTTCACAGGAATTCAATTATTTACAAATATTTTAATTTTCAGAAAATTCAATTATTTTCAGGCATTTTAATAAATTTCTTTGCAAAATTCAATTGTTTTCATAAATAACAATATTCACCACAAGAATTCAATTATTTTAAAAAATAACAAAAACTTTCACAGAAATTCAATTCTTTTTAAACACTTTAATAAAATTTTTCGCAACAATAATAAAATTCTTCTCAGGAATTTAATTATTTTTGAAAATTTTAATAAAATTCTTAGCAACAATTCAATTATTTTCATAAATAATCAAATTCATTGCAGTATTTTAATAATTTTTAATACAATTTTAAAGGAATTGTTCAAAAAATGTAATTATTCTTAAAAATTTAATTTTAATTCCTCCAAAAAATAAATTATTAAAAAAATTTTTTTTTTTAAATTCTTTAGAAGAATTTAATTATTTACAACAATATTAGAATTCTTCACATGAATTCAAATATTTTAATATTGATATTTATTTTAATATTAACTTATTTAATATTAGATTTTAATGAAATTCTTCCCAAGAATTCAATTATTTACATAAATGCACAGACATTCAATTATTGTAAAATTTTTTTAAATAATTCTTTGTAAAATTTAATTATTTTAAAAACCTTTTTTATTTTCATAAAATTTTCAAACAGTATTCAATTATTTAAAAATTTTTTTGCAAAAATCTTTGTAAGAATTCAATTTTTTTCATGAATAATAAAAATTTCTCAGGAATTCAATTATTTAAATATAGAATTTGCATAAAATTAGCCGAAAGAAATCAATTAATTATTTAAAATTTTTTTATAAAATTCTTCTCAAAGAATTAAATTATTTTTATAAATATTTAAATTCTTTCATGAATAATAAAATTCGTTGCAGGAATTCAATTTATTAGCAGGATAAGAAAGAAATAAATATTTTTGTTGAAAATTAGGAAAAAGTCAGAAAAATAAAATATAGAATGGAATTTTTGTCAATTTTCTGAAATGTCTAAAACGAATTTTTCGATCGTTAAATTTAATTTTTCGATAGCTACTTTTTTTTACAACTTTTCTTAGTTTGAAAGCTACTTTTTGCTACTATTTTAAAATTAATTATCGAGTGCGAAGTCTGGTAATTTTAATCTAGAAATTGTTAAAAATAAAAAAAATATTAATGAACTTTGTTTTCAATATTTTTTATTCATTTTTTTTAAACTTAACTAAAAGGAAATTAATGAAAACATAAAAATTTAATAATATGAAATTAATAAAAATAGTCAATAAAAAGAAATTAATAACAAATAAGCAAAAGCGAGAAAAAAGAAATGAATAAAAATGAAAGAGAAATTAATAAAAATAAAGACAAACAAATTAATAAAACTTAAAAAACAATAAAAATGAGAAATTATTTAATTTTTATTAATTATTTAATTAATTTTACCTGCTTGTAGATGTCAACGATCTGTTACGTTTTTCCACAGCCACACACTTTTTTCCACGCACGTCGACGGATTTAACAACACCTGCCAAAGAAGATGAAGTCACCAGTTCTGAGGAGGCTGGAAAAGTTGATGATCGAATCGATATTAAAAAATGTAATTAAATTAACACCTTCTATAAATTTAGTAATTAATCATTTTAATCATTTGTTGAAAAATTTATGAAATCCTTCTTTATATTTTTTAATCATATCGACAAGAATTTAAAAATACTAAATTAAAATTTTTTCAAATTTAAATAATAATGTTTTTGAATTATTAAAATTAAATTAAATAATAATAAATAAATAAATAAATTAAATAAATAAAAAAAAGTAAATTAAATAATAAAATTATAACAGTGGATCCAGTTACTCGCCTTGTTCCTCAATTCATGGGTTCGACACTATCTGAGAGTGCAATGCCGTCACTGTCAATTTTGCCAACCGAAAATGTTTACGAGCTTGCGGCAAAATTACTCTTCCTAGCAGTCAAATGGCCAAGAAGTATTTCTTCTTTCCTCCAAGTGAGTAGAATATTCTGAAAATGAAAAAAAAATTAACAAAGTTAGTAAAAAATAAAATAAATTTCAATTACAAAATATTTTCTTATTTGTAAAAATAGAAAAATTTTGTTGCCTCTTAATCAATTTAATAATAAATAGTACATAATAAATTATTTTGTAACAAAAAGGCCGAGTAAATAATAAAATATATTGCAAACAAAAAGGTGTAATAAATAATAAATTATTTTGCAACAAAAAGTCGTAATAAATAAATCAACAATTTTGCAAAAAAAAAAGGGCCAAATAAATAATAATCTTTATAACAACTAATCTATTAAATATTAATAATTAAGTTTTCAAAACTAAATTAGTTTTCTAATTTGGAATATTTTTTTTCAGTTATCCTACAGAGATCAAGCAATATTAATCGAGGAATCGTGGAGTGAATTGTTTGTCCTTACGGCAGCGCAATGGAACTTTCCCGTTGAGGAATCGTCATTGATACCATTAAATTTGCCAACTGATAGAAAGCAAATTCTCATTGACGAAACTAGAAGATTAAAAGAATTATTAACACGATGCGCAATGTTAAGAATCGATCACTCTGAATTTGCTTGTCTAAAAGCCATTGTTCTCTTCAAAGGAGGTTTGTTATTAATTACTGTAACTATACAAAAATTATTTTAATTAATTAATTTCAATAAATTATACTTTCAATTTATTTGCAATTTTAACTCATTTTTTCAATACTTTTTCTTTTAACTCATTTTCTAATTTATAGCAAATTTTTCTCTTTTTTGTAATAATATATTACAAACAATTGTTAAAATTAAAAAATTATTTTTGTAATAATATTACTTTTTTTAACTATACTTACCTATATTATTAAAAGTGTTGAATGAATAATCTGCAAGTCGAAAGAATTTTTATTAACAAGTTTTTAAACAAATTTTTAAATTTTTGACAAATTTTTTTTTATTAGTAGTGTAGGTAAATTTCAGTCAGATGGAAAAATTATTATTATTAACTATAATAATTGTCGTGTTAGACTTTTGTGCATACTTTTGTTTTTTTTATATGTTTCGATAGATAATATTATACTTACTTCATTATTTTTCTTTACTATTTTTTAATTTAATAATATTATCTTTATTTTTCAAATAATTCAAAAATACTTTTATTAATATCTAAAAAAATTATTAATGTTATTATTCATTATTTCTTTGTTTCTAAAAAAATTAGCATTTTGTAACAAACGTTTTAGGTAATTAACAAATGTAAATCCTGCATTATCCTTTTTTTAATATGAAAAACTTAATTGTTTGACAAATCGAAATAATGCAGCTATTTTTTCCTTTTTTATAAAAAAAAAATTAAAAATGGTTGGAAAATTAAAATTAGAAAGTAGACAATATTTTGCACATTTTCTGCTTCTCAATTACAATTCATAAACAAAAGTTCAAGTTTTAAGTAAAAAAAAAATGTTATAAATCAAATTTTGTTTAAGAAATTTTTAATTTATTTTGGAAAAAATATTTACAAAATTTCTATTTGTTAAAAAAGATTGTAAAATTATTCGAAAACATCAATAACTTCTTTTCTAAATAAATATTTAATCATTATTATTTGTACACAGGAATTAAAATTCTTCAAAACATTGAAATTTAAACCCTTTTTGAAATTAAACAACTTATAAGAATATTTATTATAAAACATGAAGAAATTAAAGATAACCGAGTGATAAGATAATTATTTTACATAATATAGAAATATTTTTATTGTAATTTTTTCAAAATTATTTTTATCATTTTAATTCAATGATTATTTTCTAGAATTTTTAAATAAAATTCTTCTTTAAATCAATTATTATTTTTAATAATTTTTGAAAAAGTTCTTTGAGAATTTGAGAATTTGTTTACAATTGAATTTTACGAAATTTCAATTATTCAGAAATTCTTGAATTGAATACGTATTAAAAAATAAACACTTCAAATTATTTCAGAAAAAAATTCAATTAAACTTTTTCAAAATAATTAATTCTACAGAATTGTTGGTTATAAGTAAGAAAAATTAAGATTTTCAAAAATTTAAATTCAGACAATAGAATTCTATATTAGAATAATTTTTGTCTCAGTAGTAGAGGCCATTTTCAATCAGACAGTAAAATTATATTTTGAATAATTATTGTCCTATGAGTAAATATTATTTTCAGTCAGTAAGTAAATAATTTTTGTTTCAGTAGTAAAAGTCGTTTTCAGTCAGCCAGTAAAATTCTACATTCGAATAAGTTTAATCTCCGCAGAAAAATCGAATTCTAAAATTCTAAAATTCTAAATTGAATAATTTTCGTCTAAGTAGTAAAAACTAAATTTAGTCAGACAGTAAATTTTTATAATACGAATAATTATTCGTCCAAGTAGTAAATGTCATTTTTACTAAAACAGTAAAATTTTAATTCGAACAATATTTTTTTAGTAGTAAAGGTCATTTTTAGTCAGACAGTAAAATTCTAATTCGATTAATATGTTAATTTCTGCAGTAAATATATTTTAATAAAACAAATTATATTTAATATTCTTTAAGAGACGTTCAAAGTAGTGAACGTCCGCTTTTGTCAAACTTTTACATAAGAAATTATATTAATGCTACTTTAAGTAGTAAATATTAATTTCAGTCAGACATTTTAATCACTTCTCCCCCATTTTTAGTAGCAAAGATCGAATTTACTCAGTTGGAAATTTAGTAATTGTTCGTTATTATTCGGACATAGCTATAAAAATTTTATGGTTTATAAAATCAGTAGAAATAGTCGATATTTATTCAGACAATTTATCTGAATTTTTTTTTTCACAGTAGGTAGTAAAGTTTATTCTCAGTCAGACAATTATGTTAAAAGTAGTAAATATAAATGTTAGTCATAAGAAATACATTAAAAAGTTTAAAAATTGCATTATCAGTAGTATAGGTCAATTTTAGTCAGACAAGACCTGAAAAATACGTGAATTTACTGTTTTTAATATTTATTTTTCTAGTAAATAAAATTTTTTTTATTTTAAAAATAAGAAATAAATTTATAATTTCCTTTGCAGAATGTAGAGGGCTTTGCGAAGCGGCACGAGTCACGGCACTACAGGAACAAACCGTTGCCGTTCTTAGCGACCGAGGAGCCGGTAGAATAGGACAACTTTTGCTTCTCTTACCACCGGCTCGTGCGCTTTACCGCAGCACTTTACACGAGCTACTTTTCAAACCGACTGTCGGTGATGTCAGTGTCGAAAGGTTACTCGAGGACATGGTTCGAACATCGCGACCAAATTAAAAAAAAAACAATTTATTTAAAAATAAAATTAAATATTATTTATTTCCTCATTATTTATTAAAAAAAAAACTATAAAATGAATTATTCTTCATTTCCTGTAATTATTCATTAAAAAAATATATATAAACAAAGTTATACAAAAATCGCAATAACGCTAAAAAAATTGTTTTAAAAAATTATGTTAAATTACAAATTGTTAATCTTTTTTTTTAAGATAAAAAATTTATTTTTCAAAATACTTATTAAAAATTGTAATTTTTCGTCGTTCGACAGAAAAAATTTTTTAATTTCTTAGAAAAATTATATTGTTTAGATATTTAGTATCTATTTTATTGTACAAAAATGAATTTAAAATAAATTAGAAAATATTTCAAACAGTAATTTTCGAAAAATTATAATTTCAAGCAAACTAAGATTAAAAATTAACTCTAGTTTTAGGTTTTAGGTAACAAAAAATTTTAATTTTAAGTAGTGGGAATTGTGCATTATAAAATTTTCTCTGCAAATAAAATTTCAAAAAATTCTAAATACGTAATTGTAAATTAATTTAATATTCATTTGTTTATTTATTTAATTTAATATTTAATAATTTAATATTCATAATTTAATAATTATAATTTAATAATTATAATTTAATAATTATAATTTAATAATAGATAAATATATAGTTATTAATATTTAGATTATTAATTCTCATTAGTTGATATTTTTTTATTAACATTTAATTTATTATTTGGTTTATAAATTTTTCATTTATTTACACACTAATATTTTATTTATCAATTTATTATTATTTTCTTATCTTAAATTAAGATTTGTTTTCTTATATATGGTAAATATAAATAAAAAGTAAATTTTACCAGTGTAAAATCTAAAATCCAGTAAAATTTACTGAATTGGGTATAAATTTTACTGTATCCAAAAAAATTAATAAACTAATTTTTACTGTACTTATTATAGTAAAATTAAAATTTTTAGAAATTTTTGCGGCAATTTTTACTGCTTTTGGAATATTCAGTAATTTATTTAGTAAATTTTACAGTATTAAATCTAAAATTTAGTAAAATTCACTGAATTGAATGTAATTTTTACCGTTTTCAAAAAAAAAACGAATAAAATTTTTTTATGACAATTTTTACTCTTTTTGGAAAAAATTTTGCTGTTTTGAAAGTAAATCTTCGTATAAAAATTGATAAAGAAGACTTTTTTAGAAATAATAAAAATTAAAGCAGAAATTATAGAAATTTGTAATTTTTCAACAGAAGTAATAATTGCTATACTTTATTGCTCTTTTTCGTGTATAATTGAATAATTAGTAAAATTTTCTGAACATTCAATTTATAATTAAATTAATCATTTTTTTTAAATTTTTTTAATTTAAACAAAGTTTTTTAGAAAATTAAATAAAGAAAGGCTGGAAATTCTTTTTTAATTTTATTCTAAAATCAAAGCAAAAAATTCCAAGCTCTTTTTTTTAATAAAATTGAATTAAATTTTTATTAAAATTTTTTAATAAAAGGAAAAATCAAATTCTTTTTTTTCTATAGTAAAATTGAAGAAAAAAATTACAAATTCTTTTTTTCTAGTAAAATTAAAAGATAAGATTGAAAATTTCTTTTTTTATTTGCACTTATTGCGTAAGTAAAAAAAATTAATGTAAATAACAAAATTATTCTTAAATGAATATCAGACTAAATTAATTGAATATTTAATAATTAATACACTTATCTAACTAAAAAAAAAAAAAAAATAGAAAAACAGGAAAAAAACAGGAAGAAAAAAGGAAAAATGGAAAATATGAACAACACATTTTTATTTTTTTTTTATTAACTAGAATAATTTATTTTTTTCACAGTAGAAAAAGGAGAATGTATCTTAAACTCATGGACTGCATTGTACTCATATATATACAATTACATACAATCCTCGATCGAATGTTACACATAAAATTCATCATAAATTGATTTGTTTTCCATTGTCCTTGGCATTTGTAGAATCTCTTTTTCTCTATCTCACTTTCTCTTACTCTCTTACTTTCTCTCTCTCTCTCTTTCTTTCTTTCTCTCTAAAATAAAGTTCATGTTTTTTGAATTTTTTTTCAAAAATCAATCACTAATTCTCACGAAATTAATTACAAAATAATAAAAAATAATAAACAAAATAATAATAGAAAAAATATACATAAACGATTTTACAATTAAATATACAAAAGAAAAATTTCTTCTCATACAATATTATGAAAAAAAAGAGTGTGAGGAATGAAAAAAAAAATTAAAGAAGAAGAAAAATTAATTAAGAAACTAAGGCAAAAAGAATTTTTTTTTTTTTTTTTGAAAAAAGAAATAATAAAATTTGGAATAAATTGTATAATTTATAAATGAGAAAATATATGGAATCAGTGTGTGATAAAAGAAAAAATACGATTAAAATCAAAAATGAAAAATTTCGCAAGTGCCTTCTTTTTTTTTGGAAAACAAAAATCAAGGAATTGATTTTCTTTTGTGGACTATGGAAATCTTATATATATATGATTCTTGTGTAAGCATTCACAAAGGCCAAAGTACATAATAAGTAAAGCTAGAAATAGAAAACAAAATTGGATTTCGCACGGATTTTCGGACAGATGATAAAAAAAACATTTTTTTTTTATCGAGCGATACTAATTATTGTACATATATTTGTATATGATTTAAAAACGTTTTCCTTCTTCTCTTTTTTTTTGCTCTTCTACTACTTAAATGCTTAGTTAAATCGTTTTGCACAATTTTTTTTTTATCTGGCTTTTTTTTCCAATTTTCGCTTTAGCATCTAAACACATATGTTAAACTTTAAGAATCCCTTTTTTTCTTTGTATAATATGTCTCTTTCGAAAGTAAATTTACAATTCAAGAAAAATTTAATTTCTTACAATTTCGAAATAAATTGGTATAGACGATCGATTTTTTTTTTTTAATTTTTTTCCATTGAATCCAAATTTGAATTTTGACGATCGATCGTACGTGCTTTGCGCTTCTTTTGAATTGGCTTTTGCAACTCTCGACTTAAACGAATATCGACAAAAAAATGTTTCTAAAAATTGCGAATTTTTTGCAAACTTTTTTCAAACTTTTTAAAACTTTTTCAAATTTTTTCAAACTTTTTGCAATTTTTTTTCGAACATTTTTTTTCGATAATTGTTTTTTCCGTGAGGGCGTTTATGTGCCTCGACGCTAAAAAGCGTTTTTCCTTCTTTTTCGTTTTTCATTTGCAAAATCGCTCTATTTCACTTTCATTAATGTGAAGAAAGAAAGAAAAAACACAACGGCAATCTACTTTTCATTACCTTTTTTTTCTATTTAACGCTAAATTGTAAGGACAAAAATCTAACAGATTTCGGAATAATAACAAAGTCGTCGTATTCAAATCGTGTGTTCAAAAAAAAAAATCTTTTTTTCCAGAAAAAAATCTTTCTTTTTCCTATTTTTTTTTTTTTTTTCAACGAACAACTTTCGATCCGATACGACGAAATATAACAGATTTTAACGACTCTGACATTTTACTAACCCAGTCATAGCGAATTTTTCACAGAAAAAGAACTTTTTTCTTCAAATTTTGTCTAAAAAATTTTTTTTTATCATCGAATATTTCCGAACGAAAATAAGTTCTTTTTTCCTAAAGAAAAAAAAATTCGCTAATAACGAGTTGACGAAAAACTATTTACATACAAATTTTAAGAAAACGGTATTTTTTTCGAGTTTCCTTTTTTAAAAAAAAAAGCAGGAGAGTAAAAAATAGTCACAAAAAACAAATTCTCCCCTTTTTTTTGCAAAGAAGTAACTCAAAAAAAAGAAACCGTCAAAAGTGTGTCAGAGTTCGCGAACACAATTCATTTCTTTATTTTTAATAATTGTTCTATCGATCATCAATCATTCACTTCAACTATTTTTTTTTTTTTTGTATCCAGATTAATGGCGAATTACTTCTTTTCTTTTTTTATCAACAAATATAAAGAAAAACCAACTGAACAATCTCCAATATAATATAAAAAAAAAAAATTTCCCAATTTAACGGGGGGGGGAGGTTTGGGGTTTTTTTGGGGGGTGGGGAAACAATTATCGACTAAAAATCGATTGAATTTTTTCAATGTAGGAAAAATTCGAATTCAATCGATTTAAATGACATTTGACAACTTTTTTTTCTTTTTCCTTTTTTGATACACATACACATTTATATAGATATAAAAAAATCTATATTTATATATAATTCTATTCAATAATTCAGCAAATCGAATTAAAAAAAAAACACTTAACGAAAACAGCGAAGAAAATAAATGGGGAATTGGAAGATAGGTTTAATTGAGGGGATCGTACAGCGATTATCACTATTTTGTTATTTTTTGTTTTTCTGTTTTTTGTAATTGAAAAATTAATAATTAATAATGATAATTGATAATTAATAATTAATAATGATAATTAATAATTAATAATTAATAATTAATAATTAATAATTGATAATTAATAATCAATGTTGATAAAATTAATAACTGATAGTCAATATTGATATAAAATTAATAACTGCTGATCAATATTGACAAAATAATCAATATTCATAATTAATAATTAATAATTAATTATTGATAATTGATAACAGATAATTGATAGTTGATAATTGATAATTACTAATTATTAGTAGGCAGTTTTCGGGTTTTTCTATTGCAATTTACGATTAGATTTTTTTTTCACATTGTAAATATTTGTAAAAAAAATCTGTACACTTGAGATGCAGTCGATCACATTTATAATTATTAGATATTTATTATTTTATTCATTACTATTGTTATATAGAGAATATAGAAAATTCGCATTGTACGATCTAATAGTTTTTTATTTTCAAAAAAGGCTAACTGTTTTTCTAGATTTTCTAGATTCCAGATTTTCTAATTTCCAGATACTCTAATTTCCAGATTTTCAAATTTCTAGATTCTCTAGATTCTAGATTTTCTAGACTCCAGATTTTCTGAATTCTAGATTTTCTAGATTTTCTAGATTCCAGATTTTCTAGATTCTCTAGATTCTAGATTTTCTAGATTGTACATTATTTAGATTCTAGATTTTCTAGATTTTGGGTGTGATTATTTATTTTTTTTTTTTGCTACTTAATGAGTTATTAACTATTTTGTTGCGGCTTAAAAAAAATTTGCGAGGTAGTTTTGTGTGTGAATTCGATCACATCGCCACTTTCGCGAGTGACCGTCTCCGATTCCGCAGTCACTGCAAATTTTCGGATTCACCAGCCGGTTTGATGGAGGGGCCAAAAAATATTATTTCAATTCTTCGTTTCATTTTCGAGAATAAAACGAATTTTTTCTTTTTTTTTTTTTTTTTTTGAAGGGAAAAAGTAAAAGAAAAAAAATTAGAAAAGAAGAAAAAATTGAAGAAACGGGGAAAAAAATAAGAAAAAGAAAAGAGAAGGGAAATAAAGGTAAAGAAAGGGAAGAAAATGAAAAAGAAGAAAAATTAAAGAAAGGGAAAAAATTAAAAAAAAGGGAAAAATTAAAGAACGGGAAAAAATAAAGAATGGGGAAAAAATAAAGAAAGGAGAAAAAAATAGAAAGGAATAAAAAATGAAAAAAGGAGAAAAATTAAAAGAAAAAAATTTAGAAAGAAAATATTGAAAGAAAGGGATGAAATCTCTTTCTTTCATTTTTTTCTTTTTAAATTTTTTAAAAATCAATAGAAAAAAGAAAACAAAAATTTATCAAATAAAAAAAATTTGCATTTCGGCTGGTAAACCTGAATATTTTCCACGATCCACTATTTAATTAGCGATCGGAGAAGTCCTCGCAAAGAAAAGACGATGGATCTTAATTAAAAATCCCTGTCTATTGTAAATAACTATTGCACTTATGATTTGTTTATTAGTTTTTTTTCACGGTTTAAATAACTGTTTTCTTCTTTTTTTTTATAATATGTATTTAAAATAACGGCGCCTTAAAAAAAGGACATCTTTTTTCTCTCAATAAGAAATAACATTACTGTAGATATTTATTATCATTATAAAAGAAAAAAAAAAAAAAAAAAAAAGTAATAATAATTCCTCCCACTTTTCATACATCATCTTCGCTCTATTTCGCTCAGCGTGTTGAGTGATAAAAAAGCGATACCGATAAAATATATATGAAGTATATGGTATAAAGGTACATAATATATTTGGAGATATAATATTCAATAATCATATGTATTTTTTGTGGTGTTGTTTCTGTTGTTTGTAATTGTAATTGTTGTGTAAGTGTAAGTGTATATTTTTTCTATCGCGAGAAATTTTTTTTCCAAAAAAATACTTTTTTTAAGAGAAAAGTTTTTTATAACAGAAAATTTTCTTTCTTTTTTTCTTCTTAGTGCACGTTTTTTTTTGTTATTATAATTTTTTTTATGGTTTTAACCAATTTATCGAATTTTTTAATCAGGATTCCTAGAGTAAGAATCGTCCCCTCCAGAAATTGGGATTAAATCGAAAGTGTTGGGTACTTTTTTTTTGAATTTTGTAAATTTTTTTCGTATCGAAAGAGAAGTGGTGAAACAAAGTATTTTCGAGACAAATTTTTGGATTTTTTTTTGTATCTGGAGGGAAGTCACTTGTTTTCAATCCTTAATGCCTATTTATTTTTTTATTTTTTTTTTTAATTTTATTTTAAATGCTTCGTGTACTTAATAATGATTATCCGTATATCTATATATTCAGTAACCGTTAAACATTATCCACTAAAAGACACCGTATCCGTTTTGTCTAGAATTTTAATATATAATTTTTATTTTTGTACGAAACGGAGGCCAAGAAAGAGAATAAAAGAGAGATTGTTTTCTTTTTTTTTCGTTTCGAATTTAATTTCAGAAATTTTTTTTTTTTTTGGTAAATTTTCATCTTTTTTTGTTTAATTTTTATAAATTAATAATTTATAAAAAATTTATTTTTGAGTAAAAAATCTTTTAATTTTCAAAAATTAGTGAAGAAAATTTAGTTTCAAAATATTTGTTTTTGAAAAAGAAAAACGAATTCATCTCATTATTCCACTTTCTTTTACCGTGCAAGAATTTTCTTATTTTTATATATATATACTTTTTTTTTTTATTAAATTATCCTTGTGAAAAACGATAGCCTATTTTATGTGAACGTCTCTTTTTGATTACCAAACGCAAATATATTACGAAAAAAAATCCGTAATATTGATTTTCTCTTTTTAGTTTTAATGAAGAAACGCGTTCTTAATCACACGTCAGTGAATTATTTCATTCTTTTTTTTTTAGCGAATTAATTCCCATTATCGAATAGACTTTTTAATTATCATTTATCAAAAAGACACAAAAAGTAGTAGTAGTAGTATTTTTATAGTAGAAGCACTAGCAGTAGAAATTGTAATATTAGTAGTCGTATAGTAGAACGAGTTTTATTGTTTGATAGTAGCGATTAAAGTAAACTAAAGTAGAGAAAAAAACAAGGATTTAATTATGACAATTAAAAAAATCGCGAGACCCGTCTCGAAAGTAGAATCTTTTCTCACTGCATTTTCTTTTCTTCATTTTTTTCTTCTCTTCATTTTTCTTTTTTTCTTTTCATTCTTTTTTTTTCTTTTTGATATCGTTTCACATTGAAATTATCTTCTCACTGAAAAAAAATTTTCCTACTTGAAATTTTATTTTTTCGTATCTTCTATTAGAGTAGAAAAAGTATTTTTCGATGAAAGTATTTTTAATTCGGAGTATTCTTCATTAAAAGTATTTTTAACTTGAAGTATTTTTACTTAAAAGTATTTATAATTTTCAATTCAGAGTATTCTTTATCAAAAGTATTTTTAATTTTAAGTATTTTTCATTAAAAGTATTTTTAACTTTAAGTATTCTTCATTAAAAATATTTTTAACTTCAAGTATTTTTCACTAAAAGTATTTTTAGTTAAATAAATAATTTTTCATTAAAAGTATTTTTAACTTTAAGTATTCTTCATTAAAAATATTTTTCACTTCAAGTATTTTAACTTTCAAGTATTTTTCACTAAAAGTGTTTTTAGTTAAAAATACTTTTAGCTAAAACTATTTTTAGTTAAAAATACTTTTAGTTAAAAGTATTTTTAGTTAAAAGTATTTTTAGATAAAAGTATTTTAGTTAAAAATACTTTTCGTTGAAAGTATTTTTAATTCAAAGTGTTCTTCATTCTAAGTATTTTTAACTACAAATAATTTTAAATTAAAAAATTTTTAATTCCGAATATTTTTCATTAAAAGTATTTTTGATTCAAAATATTCCCCATTAAAAGAACTTTTAATTCGAAGTATTCTTAATTAGAAGTATTTTCAATTCAAAATACTTTCAATTCAGAATATTTTTCACTAAAAGTATTTTAAATTCAAAGTATTTTTCATTAAAAATATTTTTGATTGAAAATATTTTCCACTAAAAGTGTTTTTTAATTAAGAATATTTCTTACTAAAATTACTTTTAAAGCAAAGTATTTTTAATTCGAAATACTTGCAATTCAAAATATTTTTTAATCCAATACTTACAATTGAAAGAATTTTTAATTCAAAATACCTGCAGTTGAAAAAATATTTTTATTAAAAATTCTTGTAATTGAAAGTATTATTAATAAAAGTACCCGAAATTAAAAGTATTTTTAATTCAAAATACTTGCAATTAAATGTATTTTTAATTCAAAATACCTGCAGTTGAAAACTATTTTTATTAAAAACTCCTGCTGTTAAAAGTATTATTAATAAAAATATCTGCAGTTGAAAGTATTTTTAATTCAAAATAATTCGCACTAAAAGTATTTTCCATAAAAAAAGATTTTTAATTTAAAAAAAACTCTTAAATTAAAATTACTTTTCCCAAATTTGTATTTTCAACCGAAATTGGTATTAATGTCGAAAAATTTTATCTATTAAAAAATCGAAATACTTTTTTTTCGAAAATAGTCAATATTTTCAAATCGAAATTTTTTCCTTATCGAAATACTTTACAAATAAAATATCCTTCGAATAGAAAATACCTTTTTCAATCAAAAGCCATCATTCCTTTACAAATAAAACGATTTTTAATCCAAATTTTTATTTATTTACTATAATTAATTTTTTTTTTTTTTGCTCCAATTTTCTTTCAATGTTCCAAATAACAAAAAACTGACCAGAAAAGAAGCCATTCGAACGAGTCCCGAAACAAAATGCAAAAAAAAAGGGGGTAATTAGAATAAAAAAATTGATTATCAATAATATAATATTGTAGCAAGTGCGAAACAAATGCAAGCGCGGAGGTTGACTCCGTCGGCAATGCGTAACTATATTGAGGTATATAAGAAAAACTTAAGTATCATGATTACGTATAAACAAAAAAAAAATAAAATAAAATTGATTATAGTGTCGTGTCAAATTGACGTCGTGTCAATTTGAAAAATTCATCGATTATTTTATGGATTTTCATCTTTTTTTTACTTTCTCACGTATGCATGCAAAAAAATCGTCATTAAACGTTTTTATCTCTAGAAATATTATTTAAGAAAATTTGTGTTTTGCCAACAGTTTTCAAGTTGTTGTAAACATTGAAAACGTTTCACGCGCGCCTTCGAACGGTTTTTTTTTATTCTTCTTATTTCTTATTACTTATTTACTCAAAAAGAAAATCATCTTTTTTTTTATTTCGATCCTGATCGCTTGTCAGTATCCCTCGTCTCGTTGGCTGATTACGCGCTTTTTTTTGTCACTATTTTAATAAAAAAACAAAAAAAAAAAAATATTTTCATGAGCAAAAATGTGTATAATTTATCAAAAAAGCCGAATAGAATGCGCGTTATTTGAGCGGGTTTTTTCGTTTTTTGTTTTTATTTTGCCGAAACATAAACTCGATTTTCGGCTTTTTTATGCGATAAAAAACATTATTTTTTTTTAAAGGGGTTTTTTTCTGCGAAATTTTTTTTCAGTATAAAAAGTCCAATAAAAACGCGATTTTTATCATAAAAAAAATTGGATCAACTTTGAGACCACTTTTTATTCCCGATTTTTCTCAAAAATTGTAGGGGAAAAATCGAAGAACATGAGGTAGTTTATTCTACTCTGAATGCTTCAAATTTATTTTCCACAAAAATTAGAACCAAAAAACATGTGCGCGCCTCGTTTCAAATTTCCCAGACTCGCGGATTATTAATTTTGGGTTTTAGTATCATAAAAACACTATAAAAAGAAAACGCTTTTTAGAAAATGGCAGTTTAATAATTTTTTTTTAATCTTTAATTATTATAATTTAATAATTAATAATTAATAATTAATAATTAATAATTTAATGAATTGAATTTTAAAATTCGAAATAAGCGTTTTTTCGTGTTTTTAAATATTCCGATATTCCGAAAAAAATTCCGTTTTTCATTTTTTTTTTATTGGAAATCTTAGATTCATTGCTAATATTAGTATATATAATTTAATATATATAAAATTTATTTTGTAATTATTTTGTATTTCTTTTTAACTATTTTCAGTTATTATTTAAAATTATTTTTAATTATTTTTAATTATTTTCAGTTATTTTCAATTATTTTTTTTTTAATTCTCGCTATTGTTTGTCTCTAATGCCAGTTGCGGATTTTTAAGGTCACCTTCGGCAAGATCGAAGCGCTAGAGTAAATATATAAATGTATAATATACCGGCTATACAAATCTGCTTATTTATGTGTTTTGTGTATTTTTTTTTTCTTTAGTGTATAATTAAATGCGTGTAAATATATATATTTATATATATAGATACATAAATAAATATGTACAAAAAAAGGAAGGTGTTGTGTTTTATAGTAGAATAAGTTACGTACCCGCGCGGATTTCTGATAATGCCCATCATCGGCAACAATAAGATAATAATAGATAATATAATTAAAAAAAAAACACCTTTCAACGCAACATTTATCCCTAAAAATTCATTTATACACTTTTCATACATTCAAAAAAAAAAAATATATATTTTTTAAGAATCCTTCCAACTTTAACATTAAAACCCCTTAATTCCAAAGGTATGTAAATTTTCAAAGAAATTGGAAAAATCCAATTTTTTTTTAGGAAGTGATTCTTAAAAAAAAATTGCAGTCTCAATCATTCGTCTTAAATTTCTAGCTGCTGCCAATTTAAATCTTAGACTATTTATCAACGCGTTTCATTTTCTTTTTTTTTCTTGATATATTATCTGTTAGCGATATATGAACGTGAACCTTTTTCACAATAACAACAATGCCCAACTTTTTTGTCTTTGAATAAGGCCCTCCGATCTTGGCCATATTCTGAACTCTAAACAAAAATTATTATTCTCTTTTTCTTAACAATAATTAATTAGGTTTTTCTCGATTTATGGGATAAAAATTAGAATTGTATTTTTTTTTTTGCTTTTTTAGAGTCACAGAATAGGGGGGGAAAAAAATTCAATTTTTTTTTCTACCCTGCTCGAAATCGAAAAACTAATACTAAAGCCCAAAATGAATGAACCCAATTCTAGCGCATCCTATTCCTATTAACTATCAAACTATTATTAACTAGTTATGTCTTCTCCCGTTTCGCATTGAATCGGCGATATTATATAGACAGAATCTTTCCGCGTGTGTAATATTATATTATATGGGGTGAATTCCCTGGATTTTTTTTTGTATAGTATTTTTATATTTTTTTATAATTAACTGTGCGCTGGTGTGCAGACAGTGGCTCTTTAGAATATTTCTTGTTTTCTTTTTTTTCATCGTTTTGTTTTTTAACTGGCACTCGTGCAATTTGAATTTCCGTGATGTTTTTTTTGGAATCGAAGATTTCGACTGTTTTTTTCTTTTCAAACTCAAATATTTTGGTTTTTTTTTTTGTAAAGTTAAAACATTTTTTGGTATTAATTACAGAAAAATTGAGTTGTTCAATTAAATAAAATATTTAAATTCAAATAATTTAATAGTAGAATAATTTCTTCACAATTAATTGGAGAAGAATTAAAATTTAGTAAATTAAATTTTTCATTTTTTACTTAAGATTTAAAATTCATTTTTTCCGAAAATTTATTTTCAAATTTCTTTATAGAAACACGAATTTATGTAAAATCGATTTAAATAATAATTTTCAAAAATTAAGTTTGAATTTTCAGATTTATTTCGAAAATTATTTCTCAAAATAATTTGCAAAATAAATTTCAATTTTCAGAATTAATTTTAATATTCAAAGTTAATTTTAATTAAAAAATTAATTTTAATTTCGAAATTTAATTTAAATTTCCACATTCGATTTGCAAAAAAAATTTCTCCAAATAATTTACAAAATAAATTTCAATTTTCCAAATTTTATTTTGATTCTAAAAATTAATAACAATTTCCAGAATTAATTTTAATATTCAAAGTTAATTTCTCATTTCCAAAGTTAATTTTTAATATTTAAAGTTTAAATTTACAAATTACTGGTTAATTTTAATTTTAAAAGTTAATTTTAGTTTCGAATTTAATTTTAATTCCGAAAGTTAATTTTTAATTGCAAAATTAATTTGAATTGCGAAATTAATTTGAATTGTGAAATTAATTTTAATGTCGAAGGTTAATTTCAATTCCGAAAGTTAATTTCAATTGGGAAAATTAATTTTAATTTCGAAAGTTTTCAATAGAAATTTCAATTTCTAGAATTAATTTATAATTTCCATAATTAATTTCCGGATTTTATTTTAAAAATTCAATTCAAAAATTTAAAAAAAATTTCCATTTAGAAAAAATTTTCCCAAAAATCCCGAAAATTTTCATTACCAAAAAAAATCCATACAATAAAATTTCAAAAAAAAATATCAAAATCGCCATAAAATTGAAAAACCAAATAATTCAAGTTTAACAAGAAAAAAAAATGTTCCAAGCACGGAAATTGTCTCTTGTAAGACAGCAGCTGTTTGAACTGTTTATTTTGAGTTTTCTTTTATTCATTTTTGTCATTTTTCGGACTCTGGGAAGTCAGTTTTCACCATGGAGTCCCGGAAATGCGAGTGTGTGTGTTTCCCATTTTGTATTTATATATTTTCATCTTTTTTTTTTGCAGCCGTATAATTCTGGTTGCTAGTGATTTCATTTTTTTTTTTTTACACATTTTTATAATCTATCATGCGAATCGCGTCGTGCGATTTTACAATCGGTATTTTATTTGATCTTTTGATATCAAAGTGCATTGTTTTTGCTCGTATTTTTTTCTTTTTTATATCCAACCTTTGCCGTTAATCTCTTTTTTTTCACCTCCTGTATATTAACAATTCTTTTCACCATTTTTTTTTCCTTTTGTCATAAAAAAATTTGCTTTCAAAAAAAAAATCGAAAATTTCAAAATATTAATCATTCACGCGAACGGATTGATTGCCGTTTTCGATCCTGAGAACTGCGATCAAGGAGAGTTGAAAAAATTTATTTATTTTTTTTTCTGAGAATTATCTCAACTATGAAGATGCAAAGTTTATTTATTTATTTATGTTTTTCGAAAAAGTTTTCTCTAAGTTTTTTCATTTTTCCCCACTAAAAATACATTTTAGACTAATATTTTTAATTTAGTTTAATTAATCGAATTTGTACATTTGTTTGTCACTCTTGTTTTCTTTTTTTTTAAATTCTAATTCATCAATAATAAACTTTAAAAATACTATTAAGTTACTTTTTTATTATAATAATTATATTAATAATTTCTATGCACCTCCATTTGTCATTCTCTTAAACTTCAAATTTGTACATTTCTCTCGATCGTGCGGGCGGGTTTTTTTTCAATTTTTTCTTTTTTATCAAATCACTGTGTGTTTTTTTTTAATCAAGTGAAATGGAGTCGGCAGAAGAGTTTTCCCTTTTCGTTAAAAAATATCTTCTTTTTTCTTTTTGGAACGATTTTGAAAGACAATTGCGATCTAGAGTGCGATCAGCCTTTTGTGTCTTTTTATTTGAGTCTTGAGAACTGCGAGCGATCAACAAAGTTTTAGAATTGTAAACTCGTCGTCTGACTCGGAAATTAAAATCCCGAAAAAATAACCAAAAGAGCGTCAAAAAAGTTTCTTTTTTTCTCGAAGTGTGTTTTTCATATTTTAGGCTAATTTTGAATTTCAGCGATACTTCGGTTTTTGTTCAGATGTCCAAAAGGGGTAGGGGGTGCTTTTTTTGGATTGGATGGCGGTATTTTTTTTTTTTTTTTTTTGAGAATATTTGCGTTTTTTTTTATTTATCGCCATCGCGAACATAATTGAAAGAGCATCTCGCATTTCGCTACTGTTTTGTTTAATATGGCATCCTAGCCAACTTTCCCCCTCACTTGGCTCTTTTTTTCGAATTTAGAACAATTTTCCAAGAATTTATTTTCAATTTATCCAAAAAAAGTCGAATTGTTAAGCAAAAATTTTTTTCGAAGCCAAGTGTTTGAAGGAGAGTTTGGAAGGTTTGGTCGTTTCGATGCATTTTTTTTTGTCGGAATTTTGATAGGCAGGTCGAAAGTACTAAAAGAATTTTTTACTTAAAATGTCTCCTTGAAATATTTTAGCGTAAACTACTTTTTTTTGAAAAGACGTTTTCCATTTTTCATACTGTGTATATATTTTTTTTTTTCTTTATAAATCCGCTTTTTTTGAGATCCGTATTTAATCCCTTGGCACTTTCGCTTTATCTCATCATCTTCATTTTATTTATTTATTTTTTATTTTTTTTTCATTAAATATTTACGCTTTGATATAATAATAATTCGAATGCGATCCAAATTGAACAACGATCGTCGTAAAGTGTTAAAAAAAATAAATAAAAAGCATCACAATGAAAGAAAATCAAAGCGTCACATAAAACTGTGAGGCAAAAATATTCTTTCATCGAATTTAAATTCTTGATTTGTATATAAAAACGACGATCGTTGATTTTTTTCGTTCAGATCGCTGTCGCATCATTGAAATATATTAAATATATTATACAATTTATATCCGACTAAAATCTTCTATAATTTCTTTTTCCTCATGGCGACACAGTCCAAAAAGCTGCGCGCGACCATTTACCATTAATTAATTCTCTTTTTTTTTTGCCCTCTCTCATTTCTTGCGAAATACCAGTTCGCTTTTTATTTTTCATTACGCCTTTAAACTCTCTTCTTTTTACATTTGAAAAAAAATTTTTTTTCACCTCCCTTTTTTTTAAACCTTCCTCACACTCTACCACCTACTCCTTTAATATCGTTAAAATTCATTAAGTTATTAAAAACATCTAACAAAAAAAAAAATTAAAAAAAAAAAAAAATTGAAAAAGAAAGACTAATTAAGATCTTTCCAACAATGTATCAAAAATAAACTTATATTCATATTTTTCTTTTTACTCTCTCTATCCTCCGCAATTTTTTTTCTGAGAGGGATGGACCAGAGAAGAGAAGAGAACGGGGGAGGGGGTTGTAGGAGGATTTCTTCTTTTTTCCTCTCCTTCTCTCGTCCCTAATCTCTCTCAAAGAAAAAACCTAATCATACACACGTTTTAAAAAAAAAAATTTCGCCCTACAGACGCAAATTAATTTTATTTTTCTTTGACTTCGCTTTCGTATATCTTTGTACTTTTTTTTAACGCGTACCGAATGCCGTGAAAAGAATACCGACGATAATTTTCTCTAATCGTCAGGTAGAAAATTCCCTTTTTGGAAAAAAGGAATTCAGAAAATTCCAAGTGCTCCATTTTTTTTTTATCAAGAATTATTTTTACGAAAACTATTCTTTTCAGAAAAAATACTTCTTGAAAAACTCACTTAAATTTATTCTCTTTTGAGAAACATTTTTTTGGAGAGTATCAAAAAAATTTCTTCCTTAAAAAAGGAATTTTTTTTTCAAGGAGCAATAATTACAGTTTTGTCAGTCCGATTTTTTTTTTTTTTTTAATAAATTTTTGATCAACGTTTACAAATCTCTTTGTTTTTTTTTACATTTAAATTTTAGTAAATTGTTGAAACTGTCGAAAATTTGTCAAATTTTCGAATAATAATATTTGTAAACGTTTGTCAAAAAATTTTGCAAAAAATATTTTCTCTCAGGATAAAAATATTCTCTCGAGATAAAAACACGATGTCATGATGAATAAAATCCTGAAGATAAATATCTTTCGATTTTCCTTAAGAGTTGTTGAGGCTTAAAATCTCAAGTACTAGAACAAAAGTCATTTAGTCGCGACTTGTTCGGTCAACTTTTTTTTTCTTTTCTCTTCAATCTTAATGAGTAATTAATTATTTATTAATTAATAGTATTATTCAACACACGCACACTAGCACACTATTACATCCATGGTAAATTAAGAATCCCTGATAAAGTTTCTTTTTTTTTTGTATGCAACTTCCTCGTACTCATGTCGCATTTTTATTTTCTAGAACAAAAAAATTGTTCTAGATTTAAAAAAAAACGCGATAAATCGGCCCCTCGCTCTCTTTTGTTGTTGCAAGGAACTGGAGGCGCTTAATACGAAAAACGTCGTAATCGCTTCTTTGGTATTGCATCGCGAGGGGTCGCTGCTTTCTCTCACTCTCACTCTCTCTCTCACTCTCTCATTGAAACAACTCTTCAAAATTTTCGAATCAAAGATTCGTGTCTCTGGATTAAATTCAAAAATAAAAATAAAAAAAAAAACGGTAAAAGAAACTGAATCTATTTCGAGAAAAAAACAATACTACCATTAGGCAGTGACAATAATAATAGTAGTAGTAGTAATAGTAATGTAGTATTTAACCAGTTTTTTTTTATAACGTAAAGTGTAGCTTTTAAACTTCTCTGTATATTATTTTAAACTTTAATATTAAGTGTTCCTTTTTTTTGTCAGTTATTTCTCATTTCACTTTCCATTATCATAAATCTTTAACCGTAATGAATGAGGTAATATGGTTGTGTGTGTTTCGTCGTTGCTCCACTTTTTATCAGCGAGGTGGATTCGTTTTCAAAACGCTTTTTCTCCTGGAATATCCATTTTTTTCAAAATTCGAAGAAAAAAAAAATTCGAAAAAAAGCAATGTCTCGAATATTGAATTAATCTTCTCTTTCTCTCTCTTGGGATGTTGAGAAATGTTGTCGAAAATAATCCAAAGATAGCGATTTTAGTATCGCTAGAGGAAAAAATTGAATAGAATGGTTCTTTGTTGTTGAGTTGACCATTCGTGGTTCTTGTTTTTTTTTTTTTTTTGGAGAAGATGTGCTTAGCGATGAGAAAGAGTTTTTTCTAAGAGCAACGAGACCACCTCGACCGAGTAAAATGGAATTTCGTGAGGCGTTAGTTGGCGTTTTTTTTTTTTTTTTTCTTTTGATGAGCGTCGTCAACGTTACTGATTTTGTTGTTGCTGTGTGGGCGAGCTCGATTGTTGAGATGGAACTTGCTGAGGTGTCGTGCTTCCTGGCTGAGATGTAGCACTGTCGTCCCTTCGCGAACGGACTCCACCTTCCTGGCTGCTACCACGTCCAGCGCGAGTGCCAACGGTGCCCGTTCCAGTGCCTGGACCCGCTGGTTGCAGGACCATCGCACGAATTCTTCTCTGCGCCGACTGCGAAATAATTCAAATTAATTTCAATACTCAATATCGACTCGATATATTTTTTTCTATTTTTCACTATTTTTACTATATTTCTCATGTTATTTACTATTTTTACTATTTTTTAAACATTTTTACTATTCATTTACAATTTTTTAATAATTTTACTACTTTTTTCTGAATATGTTTATTGTTTTGACTATTTTTACTATATTTTTCATGTTTTTTACTCTCTTCAATATTTTTTTTACTAATTTTACTATATTTTTAATATTTTTAATATTTTTTTTTACTAAATTTACTATATTTCTAATATTTCTACCATTTTTGAATATTTTTTCTTGGTATTTTTTTACAATAATTTTTAACTATTCTTACTATTTTTTCTGAACATTTTTTTTATTTTTACTAATTTTAAAGCTTTCTTACTATTTTTTTCAAATATTAATATTTTTACTATTTTTTTTGAATATTTTTTATTAACTTTACTATTTTCAGTATTTTTTTTTTTTTAATATTTTGTTCAATAATTTTACTATATTTCCGATATTTTAACCATTTTTTACTATTTTTCCTTTTTTTTTGAAATTTTTTACAAGTTTAAACTAATATGACTATTTTCTCTTAACATTTTTATTATTGCTATTATTATTAAAGATTTTTTACTATTTTTTCAATTATTAATATTTTTCTGAATATTTTTGTTATTTTTACTATTTTTTAAAAATATTATTAAAATGTTTTTTACTATTTTTAACATTTTTTTAGTAATTTTACTATATTTTTCATGTTTTTTTTGCTATTTTTAACAATTTTTAACTATTTTTACTATTTTTTCTGTACATTTTTATTATTTTTACTCCTTTTAAAATTTGTTTACTATTTTTTACAATTTTTTAATAAATTTTACTATCTTTTCTAAATATTTTTATAATATTTTTTTTTACTATTTTTAATATTTTTTTTACTAATTTTACTATATTTTCCAGGCTTTTTACTATTTTTAATATCTTTTTTAGTAGTTTTACTATATTTTTACTATTTTTAATTTTAAAATTTGTTTACTATTTTTAATTTTTTGTTTACTAATTTTACTATATTTCTAATATTTCTACCATTTTTCTACTATTTTTACTATTTTTTCTTTTTTTCTGCTATTTTTTACAATTTTTAACAACTTTTACTATTTTTAAAGTTTTTTTTTACTTTTTTTTGAATATTTTCTATTACAAATATTTTTCTTTCGGTTTCTTATTGTTTTAAGAAATAAAAAAATCATCGAAGGATTAAATTACAACTTTCGTATTATTTAGAATAAAAAAAATTAAATTTGTCTTCCTTTCGGGAATTAAAAATTTGTCGGCGGATAAATCGGATCCAAATCGCTAGAATTATCACGATCGGTACGGGATCCTCCATTTTTTCTTCCTGGGTTTTTCTGACAAATTGTCTGCTTACAACAAAAAGCCCAAATGTTCCAGGTTGCAAATTGTTTAACAAATAATGCTTGAATATTCCCAAAAAAAAATTAATTAGTTCAAGAAAAAAAATTCTGTTAGAAGAAAAAGTGATTTTCAATAAAAATAAAATTAACAAAATATATAAAAATGAAAAAATAATAGTACAATAGAAATGAAAAAATAAAAAATAATAGAAATTAAGAAATAAAAATTATAGAAATGGAGCAATAAAAATAGGAAAAATTTTTTCATTTTTTTCGAAAAAATGTAAAAAAAATTAAGAAAGCTTGAGAAAAACTTTATTTTCGAATTAAGAGGGAAAATTTGGGTAAAAATGAGGTGGGTGTAAAATTTACCTGAACGGAGAAGAAGGGACCAATAATGTGAACAGTTGTTTCCTCATCGGCTGCTGGCGGTGTCGCTTGTTGTTCGGATAATTTGATAACACTTCCGGTTACACGTTGAAGTTCACGTACATTTTGACCGCCTTTGCCAATGATTCTTCCAACTTGAGCACTTGGCACGAGAATTTCAATTGTCAATCGCACGTCCTCTGTTCCTGCAACAAATCCTTCTTCGCGCATCTTCTCGAAAATCAAGTACTGCGCCTGAAAGAGAGGAAAATCAATTGAATTAATATTTAAACAATTAACTAAAATAAAAAATAAATAAATAAATAAAAATATAAAAAGAATAAGAAAAAAATTTATATAAAAAGAATAAAAAATAAAATTTACTATTTGCTGGAAAATTCTGCTTTCCTGAATTTACTACAGCTTTGAAATTGATATTTGTTTAGAAAAATTATTTTGCTTCTATTTTATGGAGAATAGTTGGGAAAAAAAATCAAAATTTCCCTTTTTTGAAATTAAGAATAAAACTGTCGATGGATAAAACGGATCCGTTATCGCTAGAATTATCGCGAACGGTACGGGACCCTCCATTTTTATTTTCCTGAATTTTTCTGACGAATTGTCTGCATACAACAACTGCCCAAATGTTTCAGGTTTCAAAATTGAAAAAATCAAAAGATAAAAAACTATTAAATCAGAATAAAATGAAAAATAGAGACAAATAAAAATAAATAATAAAAAAATAAGTAAATAAGTAGCAAAAGTAAATAAATTCATAAAAAATAAAAATATTGAATAATTTTATACAGAAAAGGAAAAAGAGAAAAAAAAATTTCAATGAAAAAATAAATGACAAACGAAATTAGAAGTAAATAAATTTGAAAAGTAAATAAATTTCCATGAAAAAATAAAAATACTGAATAATTTTATACAGAAATAGAAAAAAAATTAAAAAACGTAAATGAAAAAATAAATGCTTATAATAAAAAGAAAGTAAATAAATACGCTAAAAAGAAAAATACGAAAAAATTTTATACAGAAAGAGAAAAAAAAACGCCAATGCAAAAATAAATGACAATAATAAAAATAAAGTAAATAAATTCGCAAAAAAGAAAAATAATAAATTTTTTATACAGAAAAATTGCAAATAACTGGAATTTGAATAATTTTTCTGATGGGAAATTGCAATAATTTGATGGAAAATTAAAAAAAGAATTTATTAAGTGATAATTAACTGAAAAGCGAGTGTATTACCTTCCATTGAGATTCCGGCGATCCGACGATAGTGACTTTTCTTTCCGTTTGTTGTTCGGCCGGCTTATCCTGTTCGAGTGGTGCAATTTTAACGCTTGCACCGGAAAACCTGATAATGTTTCTAATGTGGGAACCCTTAGTTCCAATGATAGCACCAACACTGTTGTTCGGAATGTATAAGAATGTCGTTTCCTGAGTGTCACCACCGGCCGGTGCTCCCTGTTGAGTTGGTAGACTGCTTTGATAAGGATATGGTGCAGGTCCGGAACCATAAAGTCCCGGTCCTCGTGAACTGTAACCCATTCCAGCCGTTGACATCATTGCCATTGGATGAAGACCCGGGAACATCATACTTTGTGGCTGTTGACAAAAAACCATTCTTAATTCTCTTTTTCATTCATTTTATTAAACAAATAAATAGAATTAATTAATTAATTTAATTTAATTTAATTAAACAATTAAACTCCTCGATTTTTTCCTTTTTTTAACAATATTAATTCGAATTTATTTGTATTTCAAATTATATTTTGAACTAGAAAATGTTACGCGCGGAACGTGATTTTCAATTTATTATTGTTATGTAAATTAAAAATTTTTTATTTTCAAATATAAATTTTTAAATAATTTTATAATAAAAAATAATAAAAAAAAAAATTTTAAATTCACTTGTTAAGTACAAAATTAATTATTATTGTTTATATTTTCAACAATTTTAATATAATTCTTCCTAACAATTCAATTATTTTTATAAATAGTAAATTTTTTTGCAAGAATTCAATTATTTTTATAAATAGTAAAATTTTTTGCAAGAATTACATTATTTTTTATCACAATTTTATGAACGAATACAATTATTTTCTAAAATTTTAATAACTCCTTCTAAACAATTCTTAAATAGTAAAATTCTTCGCAAAAATTAAATTATTTTCAATTAAATTTTCACGAAAGAATTTAATTTTTTTCTTAATTCGTTATAAAATTTTTATCAAAAGAATTCAATTATTTTCCAAAATTCTAATAAATTCTTCCAAAAAATTCAACTATTTTTATAAATACTAAAATTCTTTGCATGCATTCAATTATTTTCAAAACAATTTTAATTCAATTCAAATATTATTCAGAAGAATTCAAATATTTCCATAAAATTCAATTATTTCTAAAAAATTTTAATAAATTTTTCAAACCAATTCAACTATTTTTATAAATACTAAAATTCTTTGCAAGAATTACATTATTTTTTATCTAATTTAAATAAAATTGCACGTAAGAATTTTAAAAATTTCCATAAAATTTAATTTCAACAAGAATTTAAAATTCTCTAAAAATAATTCAATTATTTTCAAAATATTACAAAAAAATTCTATATAAAAATTAAATTACTCTCAATGCAATTTTCAAATATATTCATCAAAAAATTTGAAAAAATTCAATTATTTTCACAAAATTATAAAATTCTTCTGATGAATTCAATTATTTTGAATATACTTGATTTTAATAAAATTCTTTACAGAAATTCAAACATTTTAATTATTTTTATAAATAGGTAATAAAATTCTTTTCGAAATAATTTTAATAGAATTCCCTCGAAAGAATTTAATTATTTTCAAATATTTATATAACATTCATTTATTTCCTAAAATTTTAATAAATTCTTCGGAACAATTTAATTATTTTTATAAATTGTAAAATTTTTCGCAAGAATAAAATTATTTTTCATAAATAATAAAATTCTTCTGAGGAATTCAATTATTTTTATAAATAGTAAAATTTGTTGAAAAAATTCAATTATTTTTAACAAAATTTTAATAAAATTTCACGAAAGAAATCAATTATATTTAAAAATAGTGAAATTCTTTTTAGAAATTCAATTCTTTTCAAAACAATTTTATAATCAACCGTAATTTATGGAAAAACTATTTTTTAGACTGAAAACAAAATTTTTTTTACAACCAAATGAAAATTTGACAAAAAAAATATTCAAGCAAAAAATTATTGAAATTTGCTAAAGAAAAAATAATAAAATGTTTTGAAGAATTTATTAAATTATTTTTCATAAATAATAAAATTCTTCTTAGGAATTCAATCATTTTTATAAATAGTAAATTTTTTTTGGCAAAAATTCAACTATTTTTAAACAAATTTTAATAAAATTTCACGAAAGAATTCAATTATTATTTTTAAAAATTATAAAATTCTTTTTAGAAATTTAATTCTTTTCAAAACAATTTTAATAGAATTCCCTCGAAAGAATTTAATTATTTTCAAATATTTACATAAAATTCATTTATTTCCTACAATTTTAATAAATTCTTCCTAACAATTCAATTATTTTTATAAATAGTACAATAATTCTTCGCAAGAATTAAATTATTTTTCATAAATAATAAAATTCTTCTGAGGAATTCAATTATTTTTAATACAATTTAAATAAACTTCTTCTTCATGAAATTCAATTACTTTCGAAATTTGAAATTAAAATTCTTAAAGAAACTCCATTATTTTAAAAGAAATTCAAAAAAATTCTTTAAAAGTATTTAATTAGGATTTTTAAAAATTTTAATAAAATTCTTCGCGAGAATTCAATTATTTTCATAAATAAAAAATTTTTTCGAAGGAATTGAATTATTCTCTTCAAATTCTTTGATAAAATTCTTTGCAAAAATTCAATGATTTTACTTGCAGAAGAGAATATTTTTTATTTCCAAATTTCAATTTCTTGATTTATTGATAAAGAAATTAAAATTTGGAAATAAAAAATATTCTTCTTTTTGTAGAAAATATTTTCGATAATTTTTCGCTTGAATATTTATTTTATCAAGTTTTCATTTGGTTGGATAAAAAATTTTGTTTCTCAGTATAAAAAATAGTTTTTCCATAAATTACGGTTGATTATAAATTTGTCATCTTTTCGACGACTGAGTAATTTCTTTGGAAAAAAAAAATTCGTGTAGAAAAAGTATAATCGTCGTTGGTGTATACGTACAGCCATTGCCTGAAGATCGTTCTCATAACTTTGACGCAATTTTTGTGAAATCATCGCCTCTGCCTTGCTCATATTATCAATGGATCCCTTGACAGTGATAATACGCTCGAGATTGAAGCTATTAATATCGTTGATACTGCTCACTGTGATTTTCGTGTCCGTATCCTGCATAATCCTCTTTATTGTATTTCCTCCTTTTCCAATGATGCGACCAATCAAATTATTGTGTGCCAAAATTTTCAGAGTGATTTCACTGTTAAAATGAAAAAAGAAAAACAATTGTTAAAAATAATTTCCCTTGAGAATAATTGCCGGTGAAAAAATCAGCAGAAAAATAATTAACAGAAAATAAATCATCGGAGAAAAAATTAACAGAAAAAAAATCACAGGAGAAAAAATTAACAGAAAAAAAATCATAGGAGAAAAAATTACCAGAAAAAATATTAACAGAAAAAAAATCAACGGAGAAAATATAATAACAGAAAAAAATCATAAGAGAAAAATTAACAGAAAAAAAAATCATAGGAGAAAAAATTATCAGAAAAAAAATCACCGGAGAAAAAATTGACAGAAAAATTATTAACAGAAAAAAATTAATCGAAAAAAAAATTTGACAGAAGAAATAGAAAATGTTTTGGAGTAAAAAATATTTTACCCTTTGTTGGTGTTGGTGGCCTCTTGCTGCATAACTTCGAGAATCTTTTTGCAGGCGTTCGTGCAATTTTCTGGATTTCCATAAATAGTGATGGCCTTCTCCAATGAGCCGACATTGTCCTTTCTGTGTACGTCGACCCTGGCGCGGGTCATCTGTGTTATTTGCCTTATCGTCGAGCCCTGACGACCGATAATGGCACCAACCATATCTGACTGGACCAGAATTCTTAATGGGAAGTCCGTTTGACGACCGGATCCGGGAATTCCTGAGAAAGCGACGCCACTTCTTTGACTGCGACCCCTTCGTCGTCCTTCTCCACCCATCATTTCAACTTTCAATGGATTTCCTTCCAAATCATAGCCGTTCAATTGATTTGCAGCTCTGCAAAATTTTTTCAACAATATTATTATGTATTTTTCTCTCTTTTTTTCGCAAAAACAATTTTTTTTTCAACTTAAATTAAACTTTTCATTCCAAATTAAATTATAAATATGATTATTAATAACTCGTTAAATTTGTAATAAATAAATAAATAAATTAATTAAATTTTTCATTTCAATTTGAATTAAATTTTTTCTTTTTAATTTTAAACAAAATTTTTCTTTTCAATTTTAAACGAAATTTTTAATTTCATATGAAATTATCCTCTTAATTTGAGTAAGATTTCATTTAATTATTTTCTTAAATTAAATTTAATTCAAAAATTTAATTAAATTAAATTTAAATAAATAAATAAATTAAATTTTTCATTTCAATTTTAATTAAAATTTTTCTTTTCAATTTAAAACAAAGTTTTCTGTTTCAAATGAAATCATCCTCTTAATTTTAATTAAATTTTATTTAATTATTTAATTAAATTCCATTTCGTTCAATAATTTAATTAAATTTCAATTTAAGTTAGAATTAAAAAATTCCCATTTAAAAAACAATTCATCAATGAAATTTGCAAATTACAGGAAAACAAGGGTTTTATTCGTCCTTTTCTTAAACTTCAAGAAAAGAAAAATCCAAAAAATATCTTCAAAACAAAAATGAAATCAAAGAAAAATTTTCTATTTAGAAGAAAATAATTGTCGGTGGATAAAACGGATCCAAATCGCTAGAATTATCACGATCGGTACGGGACCCTCCATTTTTTCTTCCTGATTTTTTCTGACAAATTGTCTGCATACAACAATTGCCCAAATGTTACAGGTTTCAAATAAAAAGTAAATTTTTACTCTCAAAAGAAATCAAACGATAAAAAAATTAAAAAATATTTTTTTTGTGTTTAAATCCAATTTTAAATGAATTTTCAGTTAAAAATATAAACAAAAAGGAAAGAAAAAGAGAAAAAAATAAAATAATGACAGAAAATAAATGAATAATTCAAAATAATGGAATAAAAAGATTGAAAGAATAAATTGAAAAATTAAAAATGAAATCAAAATAAAAACAGTATAAATAAGAAAAGTAAATGAAGTAAACAAAAATTAATAAAAATTCAAAGAATAAAAAAAGTCAAAAAGATAAAAATAGACAAATAAATCAACAAAAGTAGAGAAAATAAATAATTAAAAGAAAATAAAAATTCATGAAAATAGAAGAATAATAAAGGATAAGTAAATTAAAAAAATTTATAAAAATAAAAATTAACAAATAGGTAAATAATATATAAATATATAATATATAATAATATAATAAAAAGACAACAAACAGAAATAGATGGAAATAAAAAACATAAAAATAATAAGCATGAAAATATAAAAATAAGCAAAATTGAGAGAAAAAAATAAGAAACCTAATAAAAATAGTAAACACAATAAATTATTAAACAAAAATAGAGAAAAATGAATAAAAATAAAAAAATTGATAATAATAGAAAAAAATGGAATAAATAAAGATGAAAATAAAAGAAAAGAGTAATTTCATGATTAAAAGTTTTAAAAAAATAGGAAAATTTTTGTTTCTTTTTTAGAATTTTGATTTTACTCACTGATGTGCTTGTTCGACGGTTTCGAAAACGGCGTGGATACTTTGCGAGACTGGATCGCGCGATGCAACCTTTTCAATGTTCTGAATTTGTCCATAATTTGAAAGCAGCTGCTGGACATCGTCGAGTGTGAGGTGAGGTGGCACATTACTCATTAAGATTTTATTGGCGGCACCACTGCTGAAAGCAAATAAAATACGTAAACTTTTAGTTTTTCGTTGCATTTTTTTTTTTTTAATTCGACAACAATAATAATAATAATAATAATAATAATTATTATTATTATTATTATTATTGACGCAATAAAATACTCTACACGGAAAGCTGAGAAATAGAAAGAAGATATATCATTTTTAAAAATGATAAGAACAATATACCAACAAAACATTTACTTAAGTTCAGAATCTTAGTCATTAATCAAATTTCATATTTTTTCTTTTAATAAAACTTCTTATAATTTTTCTTTTTATCAAAAAAAAGAAAAAAATTTATTAATATTTTCTACTATTTTTAAGAAAAATTTTAAAATAAAATATAAAATAAAATTAATAATTATATATTTAATAGTTAATTAATTAAATAATTTAATCCATAATTAAATTAATGAAAAGAAACAAATAATAATAATAATAATAATAAAATAAAAAAAATAATTATTATTATTATATTATTATATTTATTATTATATATTTAATAATTATTAAATTAAATTAATTAATTAATTAACTATTAAATATATAATTATTAATTAGTAGTAATTTAATAATAATTTCCATTGCCTCAAAATTTTTTTTCTTAAAATATTTCAAATATACAATATTTTTAATAAATGAAAAATAAAGGTTTTTTTTTTAATAATAAAATATAAAATAATTAATTACGGTGATTATATGAGGCCGAGCGGAAATCCTACATTTTCATACCTTGAAGAATGTAATCGATTATGAGAGGAGCAAAAGGAAAAAAAAATGTTTTCGTGCCGATAATGATAAGTTTGGGTTGTTGAACTGGTCAAATTGCCCTAATGAAAGGGACGAACAATACAAGACTCGTGCTGCCAACAAGAATAAAATTAAAAAAAAAAAACAGAAGAAAAAAATTTACCAAAATTTATGCCTCTTTCAACAGTTTCAACACAGCAGTTTTACGTAAACATTTGACATTATTGCTTAAGTATTAAAAAATTTTTATTAACAAATAAATAACTCGATTTCATATCCTTCGTTTTTTCAATCAATTTTTTATTTCGTTATTCGATTATTTATTTTATATTTATTTATTCTATTTTAATTAATATATTTTATTTCATATTTATTTTATTTTATATTTATTTCAATTTAAATTTATTTAAATTTAAATTTATTTCATTTTTTTTATTTCATTTTTTTTTTATTTATTTCCTTTATTTTTTTATTTAAGAAAAAATGTTTTGCAAAATAATAGTAACAACCAGTGATAGCAACTATTATCGACAATAATTACCATTGGTTGTAACTACTATTGATAGTAACTATCATTAGTAGTAATTACTATTGCTACTGACTACCAGCGATAGTTAATATTACTAGTTGTAATTACCATTGATACTAACTACCATTGATAGTAATTATCACTAGTAGTTACTATCACTACTAGTAATTACCATTGATAGTTAGTAGTTACTATCACTAGTAGTAATAACCATTGATAGTAATTATCACTCGTAGTAAGTACTGATGATAGTAATTATCACTAGTAGTAATTACCATTGATAGTAATTATCACTAGTAGTAATTTTCAGTTATAGTTACTATCACTAGTAGTAATCACCATTGCTAGTAATTATCACTAGTGATAGTAATAGTGAAAGTAACTATTGATAGTAATTACTACTAAAAATAATTACCATTGAAAGTAATATTATCACCAGTGTTAATTACCATTAATAGTTACTATCACTAGTAATAATTACCATTAATAGTTACTATCACTAGTAGTAATTACAGTTGATAATAACTATCGCTAGTAGTAATTAGCAATGATAACAACTACCATTGATAGAGACCATCACTGATAGTAACTATTACCAGTAGAAATTTTACTTATTTAAATGAAGAGAGTACAGAGAGGCAGGAAGGAAGACAGGAAACTTTTTCTGAATGGAAGAGATCTCGGTTGTATTGTACTGTCACTGAAATGTAGAGCAGAAGTGGAAAGAAAGCAAAACGAAATAAAACGAGAATGGAAGACCTTGATCCCCCCCCCCTCTCTCTCTCTTTTTTTTTCTTTTGCCTGATAGTTAGTCATCGTCCCAAGTGATTAGCCGGCGTCTGTTATTCGTCCTTGTCTCATAAAAGCCGGCTTGAGAGAGCAGATTGCACGTGTGCACCGAAACTTCAAATTTATATATCTATATATTTGTTTGTTAAATTTTTTGACAAAAAAAAATTCCCTCACTAATTATTTTGAAAATTTTATTTAACTTGAATTATAAATCTCATTTTGATTTTTACAATTTTTTTTGGGAATAAATTTTTAAATAGTGTCAATTTTTAGATTTTTTAATGAACGATATAGTGTTTAAATTTTTTTATTAGCAAAAATTTTTTTCTATTTATTAAAAGGTTTTTTAATACAAAAATCTATTTTCGAATTGACGACAATTTCTACTTTTTTTCATTTAGTAACAATTTTTATTGTTTTATAAAATATATAAATTAACAAGTATTTATTTTTTTTAATTATCTAATAATGATTTTTTAATTATCATCAACTTTTTTAATTACAGTAACAATTTTTTATTTAGCAACATTTTTTTCCTATTTAGTAAAAGGTTTTTTACAATTAGTAAAAAACAAATTTTCGAATTAAGGACAATTTTTTTTTTTTTGTTAATTGTACTCTCGCAGTTTTTCAGTCCAATAGGTAACTAAAAATAGTTTCCTGATCGCATGATCTTTGCAATTATCTATTTAGCTCTTAAATTGGAATCTAAAGATAGCTGGAAAAAATTATTTTTTTCGGAAAAAAAATGATATATTTACAACATTAGAGCAAGAATCAAGATAAAGCTACATTGTATATAGATCTAACAATCATGATGCGACTAATTTGTAATTAGGAATGGAGAGAACTACAAGGAAGATTACTAATGAGTGGACATTAATAATATCCTTGAATTTCTGTAACGTTTCTTTGCTCAGATATGTTATTTTTTTTTCTTGTTAATGGTGTTTTCGATAATATCAAATTCAGATAAACAGCAATTTTCAACAAATTGATAAAAATTACTACCCTAAATTTGTGTTATTATTTCAAATAAAAAAAAAAAAAAATTTACTACATTGTAATAGAATATCGGATAAAATTATTAATAATATCTAAATTAAATTTTTTTAGTAAATTTTTGAAGTAAAATAATTATTTTAATTAATTTTTTTTTCTTAATTTTTCAATTAGTAAATTTTGTTTCTAAATTAGAAAATTTAGAAACAAAATTTAATTTTTATTCTCAATTAGTAAATTTTGTTTCTAAATTAGAAAATTTAGAAACAAAATTTACTAATTGGGAATAAAAATTGTTACTAAATAATAAAAAGTAATAATTAAACTGTCACTAGTAGTGACTACCATTAGTAGTAATTACCACTCATAATTGTAATTGGCAGTAATATTAATTAATAATCAATAATTAATTAATAATTGTTACTAACTACCATTAGTAGTAATTACTATCAGTACTTATTATCATTGATAGTAATTACCAGTAGTAATTACTATTAGTACTTATTACCAACGATAGTAACTACCATTAGTAGTAATTACTATCAGTACTTATTATCATTGATAGTAACTACCAGTAGTAATTACTATTAGTACTTATTACCAACGATAGTAACTACCATTAGTAGTAATTACTATTAGTATTTATTACCATTGATAATAACTACCTTTAGTAGTAATTACTATTAGTATTTATTACCATTGATAGTAACTACCATTAGTAGTATTTACCATTGATAGTAACTACCATTGGTAATAATTACTATTGATAGTAGCTGTCATTTTTATATTGATTACAATTATTAGTAATTACCATTGATAGTAACAACCATTATTAGTAATTACCATTGATAGTAACAACCATTAGTAGTAATTAACATCGTTAGTAAATATCACTAGTAGTAACTATTACTAGTAGGAACTATCCCTAGTAGTAACAACAATTATTAATAATTACCATTGATAGTAACAACCATTAGTAGTAATTACTATTAGTAGTAATTACCATTGACAGTAACTACCATTATTAACAATTACCATTGATACTAACTGTCATTGGTAGTAATTACTATTATTAGTAATTACCATTGATAGTAACAACCATTAGTAGTAATTACCATTGTTAGTAAATATCACTCGTAGTAACCATCATTAGTAGTAACAACCATTATTAATAATTACCATTGATAGTAACTATAATTTGTAGTAACTACCATTAGTAGTAATCTCTACTGATAGTAATTATCATTACTTGTAACCCCCATGGCAGTAATTGTAACCACTGGTAATAATTACCATTAATAGTACCTACTAACCATAGTAACTACCATTAACAATAATTGTAATTACCAATAGTTACCATCGATTCCACCTACTATCGAAATCAACCATTCCGAATTGCCCTTCGAATGGTGAACCATTGGAAATAATTACCATTGTACAAAACTACCATTCTTTGCCCAATTAAATTCGTGCTCGCGTTTAATATTGAAAAAGAGCTTTTGAAAAATAGAAAAGAGATTTTTTTTTCCTTTAAAGTCTTTGAAGGAGATTTTTTTCTAATACTACTTTTTCTTCTTCTCAGTATCCGTTTCCATCGAATCAAATATATATAGGATGAGATGAAGAAAGAAAAAGGTGGAAAGAAAAAATATGTTAGTTGGTAAACGAAGTTTGGATTTACTGATCTTGCGTAATTCTCTCTAGATGGGATTTGATACGATTCTAAAAGAGCCATTCAAATCGAAAAGAAAGAAAAAAAATAACAATAAAAAAAAAGAAAGAAAGAAAGAAAAAAAAGAGAGGATTGTCTCGCGACCCAACTTTCAGGGAGGTCTTGTTTGTCCACTCTTGCGGGATTGGCAACCTAGTATAGAGGAGGAGGAGGAAGAGTAGGAGGAAGTGTTGCTTGCTGTGAGAAAGAAATCGTAATGAAATGTATAACATTTCTGGGTTGCATTGAGATAGCAAATTGTAATTGGTGTTAATTTATTGCTGGTATTGTTAAACAATGCTTTATTATTATTAATCCATTAATATTAATAATTAATTAACATTAATAATTAGTTAACATAATTAATTACCCAATTATTATGTAACATATATTATTAAAATGACTAGAAATAACTACTACTTTAAAATTATTAAATTAATAGAATTACCATTATTTGTTATTCATTCTATTATTTATTATTAATTTTTTATAATCAATTATTTATTCTTTTTATCACAATTATTCATTGTCAATATATATTGATAATAAATAATAAGTTAATTAGTTAATTAATTATTAATTTAGTTAAATAAAATACTAAAATTATTAATTAATATTCATAGTATTAATAATTATTCAACTAAAATAATTAATTACAAAATATTTATAAAAAGTCAACACAAATAATCTAAATAAAATAATTAATTAGCGTTAATAATTAGTAAAATTTAAGAATAATTAAATTAATAATTCTAAAAAATAAAAATAATCAAAAAAATACTAAAAACTAAACAACTAAAATAATTACAAAATTAACATTAATAATTAGTTGATGAAAATAATTTATTTTCAACATAAATAATTAGATAATTAAACTAACCGTTATTTATTGACAAATTATTATAGACAATAACAATTTATTATAATTGTTATTATCGACAATAATAATTTATTAATAATTTAATTATTATTATTATTAACAACAATATTATTATCGACAAATAACAATTTATTATAATTGTTATTATAATACTGACAAATAATAATTTGTTATTAATAATTGATAAATTATTATAATTATTACAAAATTGGAAAATTTTTATTTTCTATTAAAATTCTGTGGAATTGGAGAATTTTTTTTGCAGTTTATAACAGAAGGTACGTTTTTCGGTGGAAATTTTATTTTCTAGATTTAAGCTCCGTGAGGAATTTGAAAGGCAGATACAAGCAAAAACACGCGAATTGCTTCCTATCAGATTCATTTAAAGTTGCCAAAAACATTTTGTTAAACGTCCCGGTTTGAAATCAATATAATTAGACTACAATTAAAAGAGAACTTTAAAAACCCGGGAAAAAAAATTTGAAAACTCACAAAACCAACAAAAAAAAAGTTTTATTTTTAACGCTCTGAAAAATAAACTAAAATTAAAAATAAATTAAATTTAATATTTTTAATTAAGGAATGAAACACACGAGGAATAAATCATAAAATTTTATGGTAGTTTCAGTATTTTTTAGTATTTTTTAGTTTTTAGTATTCGTAATAGTTTTAGTATTAATTTTTAGTATTAACATTAGTTTCAGTTATATTTTTAGTATTTTTAATGAAAAATATTAAAATTAGAAATATTAATAATAAAAAATACTACTAATGAAAAATATTCAAAATAAAAGTACTAAAAATAAAAAATACTAAAGATAAAAATACTAATAATACAGATACTAAAATACAAATATTAAAAATAAAAAGTACTGTAGTTAAAAATACTAATAATAAAAATACTGATAAATTGATAATTAAAATACTAAAAATAGAAAATACTAAAAATAAAAATATTAAAAATAGAAAATACTAAAAATAAAATTACTAAAAACAAAAAAATGCTAACGATAAAAAATATCTACTAAAAATAAAAATACTAAAAATGGAAAATACTAAAAATAAAAATATTAAAAATAGAAAATACTAAAAATAAAATTACTAAAAATAAAATTACTAAAAATAAAAAAATACTGACGACAAAAAATATCTACTAAAAATAAAAATACTAAAAGTAAAAATACTAAAAATGGAAAATACTAAAAATAAAAATACTAAAAATAGAAAATACTAAAAATAAAAAAATACTAACAATAAAAAATATCTACTAACAGTAAAAATACTAAAATTACTAAAAATAAGAATACTAAAAATAAAATTACTAAAAACAAAAAAATACTAACGATAAAAAATATCTACTAAAAGTAAAAATACTAAAAATGGAAAATACTAAAAATAAAAATACTAAAAATAGAAAATACTAAAAATAAAAAAATACTAACAATAAAAAATATCTACTAACAGTAAAAATACTAAAATTACTAAAAATAAGAATACTAAAAATAAAATTACTAAAAACAAAAAAATACTAACGAGAAAAAATATCTACTAAAAGTAAAAATACTAAAAATGGAAAATACTAAAAATAAAAATACTAAAAATAGAAAATACTAAAAATAAAAAAATACTAACAATAAAAAATATCTACTAACAGTAAAAATACTAAAATTACTAAAAATAAGAATACTAAAAATAAAATTACTAAAAACAAAAAAATATTAACGATAAAAAATATCTACTAAAAGTAAAAATTACTGAAAACAAAAATACTATCAATAAAAAATAAAAATAATTAAATTTTCCCGTTTAAAACAAAATTTTCCACACGTGTAAATCATAAATTCAGTCCATTTTCTAACAAAAATGCAAAATCCATTTAGAAAATGAGCTTTTAGGCAAAATTTACAATTTTCACAATACATATATATGTGTGTATGCACACATTTCAAAAAGTTCCTTTCAGTGTGAAAGTACGGTCCTGACCGTGAACGCACCGTCGACCGACGTTACGAGCGTCGGGACGCTCAGCGCCAAAATCGATTTTAAAAAGGGAAAGTGGCGAATGAATATATATATATATATATTTACAGGACTATATATATGTCGTCAGGTATATGACTCGCTTCCGCTTAGAATTTTACGCAAGTGTATAGATGCATATACACATGCGTGTAGAAAAAAAACGTGTAAAACGTACACGAAGTAGAAACTGAGCGCGCGGCGCGGTACTTTGAATAAAAGGTAATCTGCTTCGTGCCGTCGAATAAATATATATATATACATCGTGTCTGCACTTTTTTCGTGTTTATAACGTAAAACTAACAATAATGAGGGACTACTCCCTTCGCCATATATATGTATATACATTTTACCATCCACCATACTACACACTCTAGCTGATAAAAAAAAAGTAATTAATTTACTGATAAAAGTGTGTCTGTAAAAATACACGTGAAAAATAGTATTTTTTTTCAAATAGACAAGAAACAAAAAAATGTAATTGGAAATTTTTAATTAATTTCCTTTCATCAATTAGTTTATTAAAAATTTATTTCTTTATTTCAATCTTTGATTATTTATTATTCATTAATTTTTTATTATTAATATTTTTACTTTCAGTATTTCTTATTATTAGTAATTTCATATTATTAGTATTTTTATTTTTAGTATTTTCTATTATTAGTATTTTTTATTATTAGTATTTTTAGTATTTTGTATTATTAGTATTTTTTGCATTTTGTATTATTAAAATTTTTATTTTTATTATCTTTTATTACTAGTATTTTTATTTTTATTATTTTCCATTATTAGTATTTTCATTTTTAAACTAATTGTATATTCTCAATAACTACATATAATTATTATAAATTATTATATTTACTTTTATGTAAATTAAAATTAACAGTATTTACTATTTTGTTAATTTTAATTTACATTAAAGATTAATGTATTTGTAAATTTCTATAATAGACGAAAAGAATACTTTTATAATTAAAAAATTTTACTGTAAAAATATTTATGTAAAAATATTTAGTGAAAGTAATAATCATATAAAAACAATGCTTTCATGATGAAGCAAATAATTCGTAAAAACAGTATTTAATTAATACAAAAATTTTAACTAAAAAATAAATAATAAATTAGCAATTACCAAAAGTATTTATACGAAAATATTTAAATACTATGTATATTGTAAATTATATCATTCCAAAAAAATACATTTCTCTTTTTTTTTTATCAACTAAGTTTTTGATAATTAGACCTGGAAATGATAACATTGACAAATAAAAGTCTCGTATTATATTTACAAGAGGAATTCAACACTTTTAAAAAAAAAAAAAAAAACTTCTTCAGAATATATATGTATGGATGAGTCAACATTATTTTCTGAGCACGTGTCGTATTTTTGCAGTGTATCTTTAGTGCTCCATTGGCCGTCCTTCGCGGCTCAGGAGAAAGCCTCAAATTCTTTAGATCACTATGTAATGCGATAATTCTATATTATTCTTATTGTCACAATTAGCATCAATGTATATAATTACAATAATGATTTTTTCTGTAATAATAAAATTGAAATATAAATATATAAAATGTAAATAAATTAAAAATACCTATATTAAAGAATTATATTAAACATTAAAGATATTTTTAAATTCTCTTGTTATTATTGTAATTTTCCTCACGGGAATCGAACCTCCAACCTTTGAAGTTTCACGTGCCTTAACGACCACAGCTATTGTAGATTCAATTATTGATTGAAATAATTCATTGTAAATTTCGATTATTATTAATTTTTATCATTTATTTTTTGTCAAAACTGTTTTTTTTTAATTATGTAATAAAAAATAATAAACAAATAATAATATAACCGGATTTAATTTTTATTTTCCACTATATTTATTATAAATTTCGCTTATTTTTATTAATTTTCAATATTTACTTTTTGTTAAAATTATTCTTTTTTAATGATTTTGTAATGAAAAATAGTAAATAAATAATAAAACTATATTTAAGCCTTATACTTACAAAATAATTAATTTTGTCTCTTAAATTTATTTAGAATTAAGTACTTTGTACGAAAGCAGATTTTTTTTCTAAATCCGTTGATGCTAAATAAATTTATTTATTTATTACTTCCTCATAGAGGAAGTATTGTAATACCAAGTTTTTTCGAGTTCGATTTTTTGACATATCTTTATGTTATTTGACCTCAGGAGTTATTGCCTAAATTATCTATATTCAGCATATCCGGATCGCAAATACGGTTTACGGAGATTCTCACATAATGGCTTTTGAACTTCTTCGTGCCAGTAATGGAGACAGATTCTCTGTATTAATATGACCCACCCAAATGACCCCACAATATTAAAAAGAAGTCCAAGAATTTCTCAATGAATATTAAATAGAGAAAATTCATTTAAAAAAATTTTTTTCTGCCACACGGAATTTAATTCTTCTCACAGAGTGACTATTTATTCTCAGAGAAAATTCACCAGCAAAAAAAAAATAACTTTGTAAATTTTATCATAATGAAAGAAAAAAAATTTAAAAAGCTAAATTTAAAATTCGATTTTGTTTTTTGTTTGTTTTTTTTTCTTTAAAAAATATTGTTTGGCAGATCGAAAAAATTCAGATATTTCTTCATGATTTATAATAAAACAATATTTGAAATTAGAAAATATAAAAAAATTATGATTAACAAATAAATTTTGTTTATTATATGCTTTTTTCTATAACAAATTTCGTTTGACTGATCTAAATTATGCAAATTTTTCTCCTATTTATTTATAAAAAATATGAGAAAATTGTTAATTTTCAAAAAATTATAATTTAGAAATAGGAAATATTTTATGCATAATTTCTATTTCTCAATAAAAATATTGTTCAGAAACTCATTCTTTCCTTTTGGAAAAGAAACATTACTCATTCTATTCTATTTGTCAATTACAAATTTTAATTGAAAATGAAATTGAAACTTTTTAAATTTTTAGAAAATAAAGTAAAATTATTCGAAAACATCAATAACTTTTTTTTTAAATAAATATTTAATCAATATTATTTTTCTATAGGAATTAAAAATTTCAAATCAAATAATTAAAATCTTTTTAAATTCAATAACTTTAAATATTTTTATAAAACATGAAGATAGCAATTGCTCCGAGTCAAAGACTCGGAGTGATCGATTTCTTCCTGTTTTATAATAATTAAAAATGACCGAATGATAAAATCCTTTTGTTTTTATATTATTATTATTATAAGAATATTATTACAGTAAATTTTTAATAATTATTTTCATCATTTCAAATCAATTAATATTTTCTACAATTTTTAATTATTTTTTATGAAAATAATTGAAAAAATTTTATTATTTATAAAAATAATTGAATTATTGCGAAAGAATTTATAAAAAAATTTGTAAATAATTGAATTCCTGAGAAATTTTTATTATTTATGAAAATAATTAAATTGTTTGCGTACTATTTTTGGGAATTTGAAATTGATTTTTGAAAATAATTGAACTTTGGAAAAGAATTTTGTTATTTATAAAGATAATTGTGATTTTGACGAGAATTTTTTTTAAAGATAATTGAATTTTATGAGAAGAATTTTATCACTCTTGAAAATAATTGAATTTCTGCAATTATTTGTCATTTTTCCAAAATTGAATTTTTTTTAGTGTTTTTAACAAAAATTTGAATTACAAATTTTTAAATACTATTATTTTTAAAATTGCTAATTTTATCCTAAAAAGTTAGCTAGTTTGCTAGTTATTGTTGCTAATTATCAATAATTATTAATATTCCTGTTAATAAAAAAAATGTATTTATTTAATTAATATTTTATTAATAAAAAATTTATTTATTTTCACGTAAACGGACTTAGAAAAAAAAGTCGTATCGTTTCGGTTTATAAAGAAAAAAAAAAAAATTCGAAACCATTTTCTTTTGTGCCTAAATTATTTCTGATATAACAAATATTGATGGTTCCAAATTTAATGAGAAGGAGTTTCAAAATAGCGTTGAACTCGCACGTGTAAGCGTTTTAAGCAGCGGTAGGAAAAAAAAAATTAAGAAATATTACGGAGGCGCAGTTCGTAGAAGTCATATTGTCGTTCAAGGTCAATTTCAACGGCCATTCACATATACGTCAGAATTAGTAGGGAACCACTTCGGCAGAACGTTAGACCTTCATTTTGTGAATAAAGCAGATGGCATAAAGGAGAAAGAGAGAAGGAGAGAAAAAGAACGAAAAAGAAAAAAAATAATGAATAATACGTTGGGGCATCGAAATACTAAAATTTTTGGAATTCTACCCTCACCTCTATTCAATTATTCCACATTTATCAATGAGAGAAATTAAAAAATTCCACGTGACAAAAAATACCAGCAAATACCAAAAAAAATATCCTTTTTTTTACTATTTTGACTTTATCAATAAAAAAATTTTTTTTTTATTTTTTTAATATTTATTGGTGTTCTTATCTTTGTTTATCAATTTTTTCTCTAGGGGAAAAAAAATTGTTCTCTTCTACACGTCATTTAAAAATACACAAGTATGCAACGTGTATAGTGCTTAGTCAGAGATCGTTCTTTTTTTTCCGGGGCATGTGAAGGAGATATATTTATGGGTTAATTTATTTTTTTGTAAAAGGATGTTGCGTCACTTTTTAGAGAACCGATTCCGTGTGTGAAAGAGTGTGTTTCAAGTCGAGGGAATAAATTACCTCCTATCTAGAGAGAACGAGAGAGAGAGAGAGAAAGACATTGAACCTATCGCAGTTATTATGATACAAATATTTCGAAACTAGTGGAGAGAGAAGCAAAAAAAAAATTCCCAAGATGCAACTTTTCGGATGAAAAAATTAATGAGATGTGGAGAAAAAAAAATTACTGTCAGGAAAATCAGGACAAACCATTATTAACTATTTTTACTGCCACTGATTATTACTACTATCAATATTACTACTATCACTGTTTTTTACTGTACCACTGATTATTTTTACTATTTATTATTTTTACTATTTATTATTTTTACTATTGATTATTTTAACTATTTATTATTACTACTATTGATCATTTTTACTGCTGATTATTACTACCATTGATTATATTTACTACTGATTATTACTATTTTTGATTATTTTTACTACTGATTATTACTACTATTCATTATAACTACCACTGTTTATTACTACTATTGACGTTAATCACCACTAATTTTTACTGACACTGACTATTTTTACTATCACTGATTATTCCTACCAATGATTATTGCTACCATTAATTATTACTTACAGTAATTTTTACTATCCCTGACTATTTTTACTATCACTGATTATTACTACCAATGATTATTACTACCAATGATTATTACTACCAATGATTATTACTATTTACTATTATTAATTATTACTTGCAGTAGTTTTTACTATCCCTGACTATTTTTACTACTGATTATTACCACCATTGAATATTACTCCCACTGATTATTTTTACTATTAATTACTACTTACACTAATTTTTACTATCACTTTACTACCATTAATTATTGCTTGCAGTAGTTTTTACTATCCCTGACTATTTTTACTACTGATTATTACCACCATTGAATATTACTCCCACTGATTATTTCTACTATTAATTACTACTTACACTAATTTTTACTATCACTGATTATTTTAGTTACTGATTTTTACTACCACTGATTAATTTTACTCTTGATAATTACTACTGCTAATAGTAACTACCACTATTCATTACTACTATTGACTATTTTTACCACTGATTTTTACTACTATTAATTTAATAATCAATGGTAATAATAAACAATAGTAAAAAATATCAGTGGTAGTAAAAATCACTGCTAGTAAAAATAATCAGTGGTAGTAAAAAACAGTGATAGTAGTTATTGATGGTAGTAAAAAACAGAGATAGTAGTAATTGATGATAGTAATAATCAGTGATAGTAGTAATTGTTGGTAGTAATAATCAGTGATAGTAGTAATTAGTAGTAAAAATAATCAGTGGTAGTAAAAATCAGTGACAGTAAAAAACAGAGATAGTAGTAATTGATGATAGTAATAATCAGTGATAGTAGTAATTGTTGGTAGTAATAATCAGTGGTACTATTAATTAGTAGTAAAAGTAATCAGTGATAGTAAAAATAATTAGTGGTAGTAAAAAACAGTGATAGTAAAAATAATTAGCGGTCGTAAAAAAACAGTGATAGTAAAAATAATTAACGGTAGTAAAAAAACAGTGATAGTAAAAATAATTAGTGGTAGTAAAAAACAGTGAAACTAGTAATTGATGTCAGTTACAATCAGTGATAGTAGTAATTGATGGTAGCAATAATCAGTGATAGTAGTAATTAATAGTACCAAGAATCGTCGAATATTATAAAAATAAGTGATAGCAATAATTAGTTCCTTTTTCCAATGGTTGTGACAAACAACCATTGGAAACAGGAACCAATTATTGCAACCATTTAATTTCACTGATTGTTATTATAACCATAAAAAATCAGTTTATCAGAAAAGTCGAGCGTCGTGAGACTTTTTTTCCTTCTCATATATATATTTACTTTATTTAACATGCAAATGATAAATGCAAAGATTCGAAAGCATCCGTTTTGGTATAATGTTAAACTTGCCGGATGAATTAGCGAGTTAGTCTGCCAAGTCAAAATGGTTAGTGAGCGCAGATTGGCACGATAACGAGGCAAAAAAACGACGTGTTTACGCGATAATTCTGCACTGTCTGAAAAGTATAACCTCCGAACTATCTCTTCATGCAAATCCCTTTCCTTTTTTGTTCTCCACCCGAGAGCACGCTTTGTTTTTTTTTTTTTTATTACGTCCTAGAAATAATACCTTTAATCGCTTATCAGAATAAAACACTATTTTTGTTATCACTATTTTTTTATTAAAATTTTTACCACTATTTTTACTATAGTAAAATTAATTGAATTTAAAAATTGAAAAAAGTTTCAATTAAAATATTTAATTGTATTTTAATTATCACTATTTTTTTTATTAGTTTTTATCATTATTTTTACCAGTGGAATTACTATTGGATTCAAAAATTGGATAAAGTTTCAAATAAAATATTTAATTCTTCTTTTATTATCACTATTTTTTTATTACAATTTTTACCACAAATTTTACTACAGTAAAATTAATTGGATTCAAAAATTGGAAAAAGTTTCAAACAAAATATTATTTTTTTATTATCACTATTTTTTTATTATAATTTTTATCACTATTTTTAATAGTAGAATTATCAATTTTACTACAGTAAAATTAATTGGATTCAAAAATTGAAAAAAGTTTCAACAAAAAATTTTTTATATTATTTTTACTTTTTAGTATTAAAAAAAAAATGCACTACTAGTGGATTAAAAAAATGAGAAATAGAAAGTTTCGTTTCACTAAAAATCACTTTTTTTTATTATAGAATTTTTTTAAATGAATTTTATATTAGTAGCGGAAGTTAAAAAATGAGAGAAGTTTGAATAAAAAAATAAGAAATAGAAAAATTTTTCTAAATAAAAAATTTTTCTTATCTTAAAAAAGTACGTGAATGTATTTTAAGATGCTGCATCAATTTTTGAAATGACAGTGTTGCGCTATATCGATATAATACCGTTATAAATGTAGAAAAGCATCCTATCTCATCGATTATTCAATATTCTGAAATCATAAAATTCAACCGCATATATGCGAGTGAAATAAAAAATACGAAGAGTGCATTGCACTTTGTTTTTCAGAATTTATTTATTCTCCCCCCTCCTCGAAAATAAAAATAACATTAAATAATTATTTATTTTAAAAAAATGACAAATTTCAATTATTAATATTTTTTACTTTTTTTATTCGCCTACTGGAATAATTTTTAGGTCAATTAATTAATTTAATAGACGAATTAATGAATTTAGGGCTGTGATTAAAAGGGAAAAATAAATTGAATCACTTAATTGATTAATTAAATTTTATTAATTAATTACTTGAATTAAGTGTAATAAATAAATTAAATTCACTAATGAATTAAAATTAATTGAATTGAATTCATCAATGAATTAAAATTAATTAAATTGAATTCATTAATGACTCGAGTTAATTGAATATTTACTAATGAATTAAATTCAATTGGATTTAATATTAATGACTCGAATTAATTGAATTGACAAATGAATTAAATTAAACGAATTGAATTAATGACTCGAATTAATTGAATTTACTAATGAATTAAATTAATTGGATTTAATTAATTAATGAAACGAATTAATTGAATTAAATTAATGAATTTATTCAATTAATTAAATTGAATTAATTTGAATTGAATTAATTCGAATTGAATTAGTTTGAATTGAATTAATTTGAATCGAATTAATTTGAATTTAATTTAATTTAATTTAATTGAATTTGAAATTATTTTCATTAATAAATATTGAGTTAAAAAAGATGAAGTAAATATTTTTTTGCACAGAAAAAGAAAGTATTTTTTTTAATATATAAATGATGTAAGAATTGTCTCTTGAATTGAAAACTTTTAACGTCTCGTTTTAATGACCTCCAAGTGTCAAGTTAACATTTCAAATGTAATATGAAAGCACTATTATTTTGCTTACGCGAACGAGAAACGTAGGGTTAAAGACATGATTAGGTTTCCGACATACGTGCGATAAGAGTTCTTGATCTCAAAACGAAAAATATATCACAAAGTCTTCTCTTGCGATCTCAAAGTAATGCAAATTTTATACTCTCAAGATCTAAATGCGATAAAATTATTATTGTATAACCAACTTTTAACTATCTCAAATATTATTATTTTTTATTTTTATTACTACTATTTTTTATTTTTTAAAAATATTTTTATTATTATTATTCTTTATTTTTGTTACTATTTTTTTTCTATTTTTACTATTTTTGTATTTTTTACTATTTTTGTTATTATTATTATTATTATTATTTTTATTACTATTTTCATTTTTATCATTATTTTTATCTTAATTCCTTTTTTTATTATTATTATTTTCAATTCCGCTCACGTCTATACATATATGGACTCCAAAGTTATTTATTCAAAGTTATTAAAAAAAAAAATCCTTTATTTAGATGAAGTTTATTTTAGTAATAAAATTTATATACGCACTTCTTGACTTTTTTAATCCTTTATTTATAGTTCCAAGTCTTTACGATTCTTTTTATATTCGTGCAAATTAATGAGCTAACAAATAAAAATAATAATAAAATTTTCTCGCTTGTTATCAAGTAAATAAATAAATAAAAAAATAAATAAACAAAGAAAATAGTAGGTAGTAAATATAATTATAACAGTAATAAATAGGTAATAATAATTAATAAAATAATATTTAATTAAAATATAAATATGCTATAATACGAATTAATAATTAATAGAAATTAATTAAAAATTTTATCCTTCTTGATTCTCAAGAAATTTTACTTAGTTCGATAAATACAGATACTAATTAAGTCTTGGAAATTACTGACTTGAAAATTAGGGAAATCTCATTAAAATTGAAAAAGTAAACAAAAATATTTTGATTTGACAGTAAAAGATTCCATCATAATTATGTTAAGTAAAATTCAATTAAATATTATAACTGAAGAGAAAAAAAATTATATGTTAACTGAGTTCATCTTTATATGTTTCGAATACTTAAAATTGAAAAATTAATCAAAATACGAAAGAAAATTTAACAAATTAAAATGCTATTAGTAATTAATAATTAAAATATTAAAAAATTAAATTATTTTTTTTTATTAAAGTTCTGTATATATTAGATTTTTAAAATTCGTAATTAATTTTCCCGCTTTCTTTAAATTAATTACTTTAATAATTATTTTTAATAAATTATTTTAATAATTATTTTTAATAAATTATTTTAATAATTATTTTTAATAAATTATTTTAATAATTATTTTAATAAATTATTTTAATAAATCATTAATCGAATTTATTTTAAACTGAAGAAAAAAACGTGAATAAATTTTTGAATATAGAGAAAAAGAAATTGCGAATAAATAATTATTAAATGTTGAAAGAAATCAAAGGAAGAAGGAAAAAAGAAAAAGTGAATGGACTTTATAATTTAGTTACTCAATTAACATTAATATAGTAAAAACTCACACGTATGGCAACACTGGCTGTAGTTGTACATGTGGTGCACTAACGTAAACCGGGAAAACACAATGCGAATACATGTAGATTGAGTCTTTGAACAACAATAACAAAATTTACAATGAAAATTGTCCTTCTTCATTGCCAACGCGCGAGCAAAGATTGACGATCGTTGTCAAAGTAACACATCACACACAATTATACAAAAACGAAAATTTATTTCAAAAACAAAACTATTTCGTATTTATATATACACAAATATATATATACAATTATATTTATTATATAAATGTTCTTATACATACAGTCGAAAATTTTTAGTCCTTCAAAAACACTATATTCCCTCACACAATGAAAAATTAACAAAAGTTTGTAAACAACCTCGAGGAAAACTTTTCTTGAAAAATTCAAATTTTTCCGTTAATAAACTGTTTTTTTTTTTTTTAATTAACTTCCTCTCTTAACTTTTTTTTAATTAACCATTAAAAAATTTTTATAAACTATTAAATAAACATTAATAATAGCTCATTTTAACATTTCCTTAATTAATAAATTTAATAAATTTAATAAATAAACAAATAAACTTTCAAAATGTCAAAAAAAATACTTTCACTAATTTGGACAATAAACAAAATTTTTTCTCAGAAGAAATAAAAAATTTTCTTTTGCTATCGTTCATTAATTTGAATTACGAATAACAATTATAAAAAAAACAATTCCCGGTACGTGTGTCTAATAAAATTCAAAGTAAACAAACGAAATCTTTTCTTCTAATCTACATGAAAAAATATATAAAAAATTGTAAGTGAAAATTATTTGAAAGTGGAATTTAATTTTTGTACGAAAATTTCTTATTTATAATATGAATATGAATTTTGTTATTTTCATGTTTCAACTCGTGATGATTAATAAAAAAAACAAATCACATTACGCAATTGTAGTAAATGTAATGTAAAATGTAATTACATAAGAAGGTTTAAACAAAAATCTGTAAACAATAAATAAAAAAAATTATTCCAATCGAAAAGAAAAAATATTCTTCAAAAAGTAAACAAATTCCGAAACGTTATTAAAACACTACGATTAATAATTATCCAAGTTTTTTTTTATTACTTTATTTTAATAATTATTACAAACCACCTTAATTATTATTATTTTTATCATTATTATTATTAATATTATTAATATTAATATTATTAATATTTTTACTACTATTTTTAATAATATTATCTTTATTTATTTATTTAGATAATCCTATCTATTATTTATCTTATTATCTTTAATACTATTATTATTTTTTTTATTAATATTTTTGTAATTATTACCATTACTAGTTTTTAATTATTAATCACCATTATTAATGTTTACTACTATATTTTTGTACTATATAGTTCTTTTGTAATTTATTTTCGTCAAATTTCTGTTGTGAAAAATGTCAAAATTTTTTCAAAGTTAAAATTGAGAATTATTAATGAAAAAATGTTTATTAATTAAAAAATTTTAAAATGTTTATAAATTATAAACAAATAAATAAATGTTAAATAAAAACAAGAGTCTTTTTAAAATCACACGACACTTTGAAGGCAATGAATCGTAACAAACAATGAAAACCACGTGTTATAACTGTTAATCATGAATGATAAAAAAAAAAAAAAATTTGCAAATTTAGAAAAAAAAGTACGTAAATATTTCTTTATGGAAAACAAAAGAGAGAAAGTTAATTTAAAAAAAGGGAGATATTTTTTTTAGAAATTTTGCAAAAGTAAAAAAATTAATTTTTAAATTATTTAAAACGAGAAAATAACTTGTTGAGCAGAAAAAAATAATGATAAGTAAATAACAAGAGAGTTGGTCTGACTCGTGCACGCACTAACTACTTTACGTCTCTCGTCGCGAACTGTATATGAACTGGTGAGTGCAAAATGAAAATGAACCGTCGGCGACGAAACGTGTGTGTATTGAGAGGCAGCACGATCGTTCCTCAACCACACATTATTCTCTCTCTCTCTCTCTTTCTCTCTTTCTCTCTTTATAAATTCTCTCTTCAAAAACAAATTGCGACAAAGAGACACGAATTTTTTTTTTTTTTTTTTATTTTGCAAAATTTGTTTTTTTTCTCACGAATTTTTTTATTTTAAAATTTAAACAAATTTTCGATTTGCGAATAATTTGATTTTCGAATGAAACAATTTTTTTGGATTTTTTTAAACATATTTTTATTTAATTTATTTTTTTATTTTTATTTTTATTTAATTTTATTATTTTAATTTATTTAATTTTATTTTATTATTTCCTATTTATTTATTAACTCTGTTATGATTGATTATAATATAAAGAAATTATCAAATTTGTTCAAGTTAAGTAGTTAATTAATTATAGTTAATAACAATTTATTTATTTACTCAATAAAGTTTACTTAAAAATGTGAATAAAAAAAGGAAATATTTTGTTGTTAGATTTAGTTTTATTTACAGTTCGTTTTGTACTGTAAATAAAGCAATAAACAAATTATTGACAATGCATTAAAAAAAAATTATAAATCAAGTAATAAAAAAGTTAAAAATTTAATTATAAACAAATTTTTTAATAAAGTAACAAAGAAGTGAAGAAATAAAAAAAGTAAGAATAAAAAATTGCAAATAAAATAGTAAACAAATTGTTAAAGTAACAAAGACGTTTTTAGTAATATGATAAACTAATTATTAAAAAATAATACTTGTTAATAAAGTCGTAAGGGAATTTTTTTATAGTATTTGGTTGAATTGATAAGTCGCGTGCTTGGTAATTTTACGTCTTGAGTTCGAATCCTCTTGAGGGGGAATTTTTTCAATATAGAAATTTTTGATAAAATAGTAAGTAAAGTAATAAAATAAAAGAATAAACAAAAACTGTTAGTAGAATAATAAAGAAATTGTAAAAATTATAAAATAGAAATTTAAAAAAAAATAAATTATTAACAAAATAATAAACAAATTATCCATAAATTGCTTTGTTAGTTTCGACAGATAGTTATTAATAAAATAGTTCAATTTTATAAATGAAAATAGTAAAATTGTAAATAAAATAATAAAATTACGAATAAAAAAATATAAATTGTAAACAAAATAAAAATTATAAACGAAATAGTAAAATTATTAACAAATTAAAAATTATTAACAAATTAATAATTATAAACAAAAGAGTGAAATTATAAATAACAAAATAATAAATGAATAAAAACTGTGAAGATAATAAACATTAATGAAGTAAAAAAAAATGTTAACAAGACAAAAAATAATTAAACTAATAAATAATTATAATAATAATAATAATAATAATAATAATAATAATAATAATAATAATAAAAATAATAGACAAACAAAAGAAAACAGAGCAGTAGCAAAAAAAGAAATTTTGATTCCAATCGAAAATAAATTTCCTCCTCTTTCACCGATCTACGACTATGAATAAAAAATATATTTGATTCAAGAGAAAAAAAATAATTGAAGTGATCAAGGAAACAAATGGCGATTCTTGCGCCAAGTTTCTGCAGCACCTGTTGCGAAAAGAATACCCATAAAGGTTGCAAGGTCGCCAAGTTGCAAGGTTAGAAATATCCGGAAAATAAATCTTGGATTTTAATGATGGGTCTCTAAATTCGATAAGCCCCTTCCTATCAAGATAAAGAACTATACAGTTCTTATATTATGTAGTATTAAAAGTCTGTCAATAACCCATATTAACGTATTAAAAAGGTCACGCAACCTAATTTCACTATATCTCTTCTTTCTTTTTTCTCTTTTACATCCCATTTTTTTTCCAAAAAAAAAATTTTATTAACGGAATATTTTAAGAGAAATTTATATTTTTAAAACTCTTATGCAAACTTTCTATTTTTCCTTTAAATCGACGCAGACAAAAAATATTTTATTTTGCAATAATAATTAATTATCAACAAAATAAAATTTTCACGTATTTTATTATTATTTTAATCATTATTACAAGGAAAAAAAATTATTCAATTCAAATAATTAATTACTTACTTTATTATTGCAATGAAAAAAATTTGATTCAAATAATCAACTACTTGACTATTATCAAATAAATATTTATTCGAATCAAATAATTTTCATCTCGATTTTTATTTAGATCAAATAAATTGTATTTAAAAGAATAATTTCAATACTTGAAGCAAAATACGATTTAATTGACTTAAATAAAAATTATTTATTTCTTTTAGACAAATAAATTTTTACTTGATAGTAGACAAGTAATTGTTAAATTGAAACAAATTTTTTTCATTGTATTACGAAATAATTAAAAAACGATTTGAACAAATTATATTATTATTGTTACTTAAATTATAATTAATAATATTTCCCTTGATCGAAATAAATTTATAAATAAATAAAAATTACAATGGGGAGAATCGAACCCCTGACACTTAATTTGCAATTTCTGCGCCTTAACGACTACGACTAAGAGCAACATTACAATTATAATCAATTAATTAATTAAAATTGTAATTAAATTATAATCAATTAATTAAAATTGTAATTAAATTATAATCAATTAATTAAAATTGTAATTAAATTATAATCAATCATAACAGAGTTAATAGTAAATAGATAATTAAACTAGAAACTAAATTATTTTCATTTCAAAATGGACAAAAAATTTTTTATATTTCAATTTTCGAATAATAGAAAAATTGGAAATTAAATTATTTTGACGACAAAATTGACACAAGACTAAGTATGAAAAATTTTTTTCGATAAAATCAATTGAATTGAATAAACTATTTATTATTATCATCATCATTATTCAAGTTTGAATTTTCCTCTTCTCTACTAATTTGCAAGGGAGAAAAAAAATGCTATTAATTACTATGCTAGTCATGTTTTCTCTGATGATAAATGACATGATAAACACGAAAGTAGAGAGAGAGAGGTGAAATTTCCATTTTTTTGAAATTTCATTTTGGGGTGTATATGTATAGACACATATTGGGGAATCATGGATTTTTAGGGAACAAAATTTGGCCCGCCTTGCATCATAGCGGCAACAGCTGTTGTTGCAGCTGCCACGTGGCGAATATATCCAGCTAGGGTTGGTCGAGACGTTTCACATTTTTCTGCCGATCTTTTTGTCTACGAAACTTTTATAGGGCGCGTTTCAAAATCGACTAAACCTTTGCAAAATCACGTTTCATATTTATAAATATGTACAAGATTCGTACGCCTATGAAAATCGAATCAAAAAAAAAAAAGAAATCTCACTCGATATTAAAACTCGAAAAAGAAACTATCGCACTCAATATTAAAACTCAAAATATTAAATTTTAAATAAAAAATAAGTGAAAAACAATATTGATACTTAATAACAGTGATAATAAAATTTATATTTAGAAATAGAATAATTTAGAAATAAAATAAAAAAAACAATTTGATCATTATTACAACTAATTATTAATTATTTATTACCATTGCAATTTCGAGTATTTATTTATTACTGATTTTTACAGCTTTTATTACAATTATAATCTGTATTATTATATTTTAATTATTATAATTAATAATTAATAACTAATAATTATTAGAATTATTATTAATTTTTTTGTTTCTGTTAGTCGTGATCGTTAAGGCGCAAGAATTTGTAAATTCAGTGTCAGGGGTTCGATTCTCCTCGAAACGGATTATTAGAATTATAATTAATTATTAATAAAAAATTACAATTATAATTTCTAGCTAATTAATAATTACTATAAATATTTATTATAAGTATTTTATATTAATCATATAAATAATTATAATTAATTATTAATTAAAAAATTAAAATTATTATCATTAAAATAATAATAATAATAATAATAATAATAAAATTATTATTTCGAAAATAATAATTTTATATAAATAGAAATTCTACGAACTTTGATTATTATAAATATATAAATAATCAAAAAATAAGTAAAAAAAGATCAATTTTTTTTAATTTTGAAATTATTTAAAAAGCACATAAGTGTTTTCCAAAAAACAGAAAGAAGAACTTGGAGTATTTTAACGTGTACTCCCCCTCCTCTCACCAAGCGCCTTTTTTGACAATTTTACGAATGCTTAAACAATATTTTTTGGCCTCCGTTTTTCGCTGTCTAGAAGAAGCAAAAAAAAAAAAAATAAATAAGTATTTTATATTCGCCGAAAGGAGAAAAGGATGTAAATTGCATGAAAAACTCGAGTCTTTTATGACTTTTTAAGTCTTAATTAGTAATTAAAGACTACAGGAAAGTGCATCTCTCTCGCGATCCCTCTTCAAGTTGCACCCTCCAAATGTACCTACTTAAAAATTATTTCAGTACAAGGGTAGTTGCACACTCTTATTTTTACTTTTTTTACTCCCACTAGCACTATATTAAAAAAAAAATTTTTTGTTCGTTTTTTTTACATTTTTAAAGAAAAAAATATTTTTTTTCTACGAAATAATAATTAATCAAACGAATTTTTTGTTGACAAAAATAAATAATTAATTACTACTGTTCATATTTTCAAAAATTTTTTTTTAATTTTCACGAAAGAATTCAATTATTTTCTAAATTTTTAATAAATCCTTATAAACAATTCAATTATTTTTTTTAAACAGTAAAATCATTACAAGAATTCAATGATTTTCAAAACAATTTTAATTGAATTCCTCGGATGAATTCAAATATTTTCAAATATTTTCAAATATTTCCATAAATTTCAATTATGTCCTAAAATTTTAATAAATTCTTCGAAACAATTCAACTATTTTTATAAATAGTAAAATTCTTCGCAAGAATTCAATTATTTTTAATCAAATTTAAATAAAATTACATGAAAGAATTTATTTATTTTCAAAAATTTCCATAAAATGCAATTTCAAGAATAATTTAAAATTCTTAAAAAATAATTTAATTTATCTCAAAATATTTTTAAAAAATTCTGTATAAAAATTAAATTACTTTTAATGCAATTTTTAAATAATATATATTCGTCAAAAAAATTGAAAGTATTCAATTATTTTCAAAAAATAATAAAATTCTTGTGATGAATTTAATTATTTTGAGTATACTTAATTTTAATAAAATTCTTTAAAGAAATTCCATTGTTTTCGAAACAACTTTAATTGAATTTCTCGAAAAAATTTCATTTATTTTCAAATATTTCTATAAAATTCTTCATAACAATTTAAATATTTTTTAAATATTTTAATAAATTCTTCGAAACATTTCAATTATTTTTATAAATAATAAAATACTTCGCAATAATTCAATTATTTATTTATTATTATAAATAGTAAAATTCTTTGGAGGAATTCAATTATTTTCAAAACAATTTTAATTGAATTCCTCGGATGAATTCAAATATTTTCAAATATTTTCATAAATTTCAATGATGTCCTAAAATTTTAATAAATTCTTCTAAACAATTCAATTATTTTTATAAAATAGTAAAATTCTTCGCAAGAATTCAATTATTTTCAATTCATTTTTAATAAAATTCTTCTTCATAAAATTCAATTGCTTTCAAAATTTGCAATTAAAATTATTAAAGAAACTTCATTAGTTTAAAAAAAATTCAAAGAAATTCTTCAAAAGACTTTAATTAGGATTTTTAAAAATTTTAATAAAATTCTTTGCGAGAATTCAATTATTTTCCTAAATAATAAAATTCTTTGAAGGAATTCTATTATCATCAAATTTTTTGATAAAATTCTTTGCAACAATTCGATGATTTTCAATACATTAATTTTAAAATTGAAAATATTTGAAAAGAAAAATTATAAAAAAGTTAAGAAACTTCATCAAAATTATTATCATCATTTTAATTCAATTATTAATTTTCTAGAATTTTAAATTATTTTTTATGAAAATAATTGAATTCCTTAAAAAAAAATTATTATTTATAAAAATAATAATTGAATTCCTGTGACATTTTTATTATTTATGAAAATAATTAAATGTTTGCGTACAATTTTATTAAAATTTTTTTAAATAATTGAATTCTTTTTGGGAAATTTTATTAAAATAGTAGATATTGAAATATTTTATTTTTAAAAATAATTGAAATTAGGATAAGAATTTTTTTGACATTTATGAAAATAATTGAACTTTAGAGAAGAATTTTGTTATTTATAAAGATAATTGGGATTTTTACGAAATTTTTTTTCAATTTTTGTACATAGTTGGATTTTATAAGAATTTTATTTTTTTTTTAATAACTGAATTTCTGCAATTATTTGTAATTTCTCCAAAATTGAATTTTTTTAGTGTTTTCAACAAAAATTTAAATTAGAAAATTTTCAAATTCTATTATTTTTAAAATTGCTAATTTTATTTCAAAAAGGTAGTAAAAAGTTACAAGAATTGTTGCTAGTAAAATAATAATAATAATAATAATAATAATAATAGAAATAGTAATATAATAACAATAATAAACAAAATTGAAACACTAAAAAATAGAAATAAAAATTGACAAACAAATTCTGTTGGTAATTTTCGTAATACGTGATATTTTTCCCCAGGAAAAAAAGAAAATAAGAGAAATTTTTTTGGGGATGAGAGGGCAATGGATGAAAAGTGGGCGACAAATATGTAAATGAATTTAGTTTGGAGAAAAAGGAGAGAGGGCTATCAAGACAAAAGCGCGCGTGCATATAGAGAGAAAATAATGTATGAAATTCGAAACCACCCCGTTTCCCTTGTTCTCTCAAAATTAGCAAATTATGCATCGCGCTCGTACGCAAATAATGTTTCATTTATAATTGTCATTTCGTATACATATATCGTTCCGAAAAAAAATTCATGTCGCCGGTTACATACGTAATTTCTCTTCTCTTCTTTTTTTGAGAATTTCCTTTCTTCGTTTGCATTCCAGATATACACCAATTTATTTTATCTTCCGTTAACTCTCGTCGAGAGCGTAGAATGAATTATAATTTTTACATCTAATTATTCATAAAAATAAATAAAAAAAAATTTTAGTTTCTGTATTTTTGCTCCAAAAATTATAAAAGTAGTGTGACATTTTTACCTGTCAATACACAAGTACCTAATAAGAAAAATATTTATTATTTTATTCTAATATTTAATTTTCATATATTCATTTCATATTTCAACGGGAATTTTTTTCCCATGGTTTTTTCTGTACTAAATTCTTACAGTACCGAAAAAAAATCCCCAAAAAGTAGGAAAACAAACTCTCAAGAGAAAAAAAAATATTCCTAAATTTAACGAAAAATATTCCCAAAGAATAAAATGTAAAAAATGTTTCTGAAGAGATATTTCCGTTTTAGAAAACTACAGAGAGAACTAAACAGAGAGAGAGGAAGCTATTATCGTAAATAGCACTTGTTTAAAATAAAGGGCATGTCAATGGGTCCTTTAATTTTCTCGGTACTTGGAGGCTGGAGGACTCGTCGTCGTTCTGGATTTTTTTTTTGGGGAGAGAAAGAGAGAGAGAGAGAGAGAGAGAGAGAGAGAGAGAGAGAGAGAGAGAGAGAGAGAGAGAGAGAGAGAGAGAGAGAGAGAGAGAGAAAACAGTTTTACGATCAACAAAATCGACTGCCAAATTTCTCGTTTATTACCCGGGACGCCGACGGCATATTATAAACGTTCTTTCGTTTGACTTGTACGAGTTCACGATAAACATGCCGAGAAACAATTATTACCCCTTAACGCCCGAGGGAAATCTTTCATTAAACATGGGCGATTTTAATCAAAACGGATTATCAGATTCCAATTATCAGCACACAAAGTCACAAACACACAAAATTTCCTTTTCCATCACAAATTTCACAGATTTTACTCTAATAATAATAATTTTTTTTGCCACACAAAAAGTTTTTTTCTAATAAATTATATTGTGTTCGAAACAAAATATTTTTTGGCACAAATAAATACTTTCTTTGGCTCTCAAATAAATATTTTCTTTGGCACAAATAAATATTTTCTTTGTCACAAATAAATATTTTATTTGTCACATATTATAATTATATTTTATTTGTCACAAATAAATATTTTCTTTGTCACAAATAAATTTTCGATTTCAGTCAAATTAGCTCGAAAAAAAATTTTTCCGCTAAATGACAAATATTTATTTTCTCTCTCCTCAAACAAAAAAAAAACTTTTTATCTCGCAGAAAAATAAATAGAAACTTCAAAAAAAAATATCTATTTTTTTTATAGATAAAATTTCTTTTTCGAGAAAAATTCAGAAAGAAAAAAAATTATTAACTCGGCCCTGTTTATGCCACCCACATTGTTCACAACAATATCCCCGTCTATGTAACGTAACTTTTTTTTATTTAAACACAGAAAAGATAAAGGATATCATTTTATCCAAACACGATAAATCCACTGTATACAATAACTTACACAATTTCTTTTTCTTTTCCTTTATCTCGCTTATAAAAAAAAGAGAGAAACAAGAAACAAGAAAAAACAGAAAATTATATAATAAAAAAAGTTTCTTTCTTCTCTCATTTTGGAAAATTTTTAAATATTTTGGAAAAAATCTTTTTTTTTTCTCAACATAGAAGTAAGGATATCAAATTGAGACAAAAAAGGAATCAAAAGTGTTGCGAAGCAACATTTTTGATTCCTTTTTTGTCTCAATTTGACATCCTTAGAAAAATTGTGAAACAAAAATAGCAAGAAAAAACCGAAAATTATAAAAAAAAATTCCTTTCTTCTTATTTTATGAAAATCCCCTTTTTAGTATTAAAGTAAAAAAAATATCAATCTCAAAATAAATTGAAGAGTTACAAAAGAAAATGAAACAGAAAAGTATAACAAAAAAAATTCCTTTTTTCTCATTTTTGACGAAAACTTCCATTGTAATATGAAAGTGAAAAAAATATGAATCTCAAATTAAATTCGCGAGTTTCAAAAAAAAAAAAAAGAAAACAGAAAATTATAACAAAAAAATTCCTTTCTTCTCATTTTGGAAAATCCCTTTTCAGTATAAAAGTTAAAAATAATTATTCTCAAAATATATTCACGAGTTTTTAAAAAAAAAGAAACAGAAAAATATAACAAAAAATTTCCTTTCTTCTCATTTTGAAAATTTCTTTTTCTGTATAAAAGTAATAAAAGTAATTTCAAAATAAATTTGCGAGTTACAAATGAAATAGAAATAGAAAATTATAACAAAAAAAATTTCTTTCTTCTCATTTTACGAAAATTCCTGTTTTAGTATTAAAGTGAAAAAAATATCAATCTCAAAATAAATTCACGAGTTTAAAAAAACAAAAGAAACAGAAAATTATAACAAAAAAATTCCTTTCTTCTCATTTGGTGAAAAAATTCACCGAAAAATTACATTTTCAGTATAAAAGTAAAAAATAATTAATTTCAAAATATATTCACGAGTTTCAAAAAAAAAGAAACAGAAAATTTTAACAAAAAATTCCCTTCTTCCTATTTTGAAAATTCCCTCTTTACGGCCTAAAAGTAAAAAAAGCAGTCTCAAATTATATTTGCAAGTTACAAAAGAAATAGAAATAGAAAATTTTAATTGGAGGGTAAACCTATATTTTCAACCATTATGAAGAAAATATTTTAAATATTTAATAAAATTATTTTTGTAGTAATTTTTTGAGAGGAATTCAATGGTCAGAAAATATTTTGACCATTTTTGAATTTTTATTTTTTCCAAAAATTGATAGATTATGAAATCCATACGTAATTTTGTAAAAAACATGTTTTTGTCTCCATAAAAAAATTGCCGAATGAAAAAATTAATATTTACAAAAGTTTTAGCATTTAAAACAAAAATAGTTTTCAGGTTAAGAATTTTAAAAAAATATGATTATTATTAATTAATTTTATTGCACGAAGACTCATTTGTTTTTATGTTCTGAAATTAGTTTAAAAAAAACAAACGAATTTTCGTACAATAAAATTTAATAATAATCATATTTTTTTAAATTCTTAACCTGAAAACTATTTTTTTTGTTGAAAAAATACTAAAACTTTTGTAAATAGTCATTTTTTTATTCAGTAATTTTTTTATGGAGACAAAAACATATTTTCTACAAAATTACGTATGGATTTCAAAATCTATCAATTTTAAAATAAAATAAAAATTCAAAAAGTGTCAAAATATTTTCTCACCAATTTTTTTTATAACCTATTGAATTCCTCTCAAAAAATTACTTTAAAAATTACTTTAATTAAAATATTTAAAATATTTTCTTCATATATAGTTGAAAATATAAGTTTACCCTCCTCTTAACAAAAAAATTCCTTTCTTCCCATTTTGGAAATTCCCTTTTCGGTATAAAAGTAAAAAATAAATTCGCGAGTGTACTTTCAAAAAAAAAAAAAAAAAGAAAAATATAATTTATATGAGGGGAAACTGTCCGTGGATGCTTGATCAAAAGAGAGGAGAAAAAAGAGAAAAAAAAGAGAGACAGAGAGAGAGAGAGAGAAATGAAGAGGGAAAAATTGATGGCATTTTCAGTGAGTGAGAGTGAAAGTAAAAGGGAGAAATAGTAAAGATATTCGTTTGGAAGGATCAAAGGGGGAGGAATTACATTGCGATTGTGTGTGTGTGTGTATTCGGGAAAGAAGGGAAAAGAGGGGAGGGGGTAAACATTGCGTTTCAAGAGCGAGGGTTGTGAGGAGGGCAACCTTGACCCGGGGATGAACGACCCTCCGCGCGCATGGCACCCCTCTCTTTTTTTCTCTCTTCCCCACTGCTATTCAGGATTTCTGCTTTAACCACCCCACCCCCCTCCTCCCTCGCTCTCTTTCCTTCTCTTCCTTATAGAGAGAGAGAGAGAGAGAGGGAGAAATCCCCATTCCCTTCATTTCATTTTTCACCACCCCCCCCCCACCCTCTCTTTCTAAAACCACCCAATTCACAACCCTCCGAAAAAACCACCACCGTTTCCCTTTCTTCCAACAACCACCCACACCTACAAGGACAACGCATCACCCCCCCCCCCTCTCCTCCCTCAACCATCGCCTTCGCTTATTTCCATTTCCCTTTAACTAACTGCGAATCCAGTGCACTTTCGCTTGGCGCGCACAAGAGCTTATATACCCCAAAATAAAATAAGGGTACATAATAAAAGGAGCGTATATATATATATTTTTTTTGTTTGTGTTTAAAAAAGCAGAACCTCCTTTAGTTGGGTATTTTTCTTTTAGGGCAATTAGGCATTTTTTTGTTTTATTTCAATAAGCTATTTTTTTTTACTCATTGAGGGTGTTTTTGTTTTGTTTATCTTTTTTTTGTGTATTTTTTAACTTTTGGTTATAACTTTTTTAACTTTTGGTTTATTTCTTGTATTTTTTATTTATTTATTGTATTTTTGGTTTATTTATTGTATTTTTGTTTATTTATTTTATTTTTTATTTGTTTTTGTATTTTTGGTTTATTTATTGTATTTTTGGTTCATTTATTGTATTTTTTGTTTATTTCTTGTATTATTTGTTTAATTATTGTATTTTTTCATACTTATATATTGTATTTTCTGTTTTTCTCATTTTTTTGCTTTATTTTGTTTTTTATTATTCACATTTTTTACTAGTTTTTGTTTTTTTATTGTCCTAAAGTTTTCAATGTTATAATAAACGAAACTTTTCTTCTGCTTAAAATTTTTTTTTTAATTAACCATCCAAATGAGAAAATTAATTAAAATTAAATATTTACTGAGTAAAAAATTAATTTTTTCAATATACAAAAGTTATTTTTCAAATTTACTAATTTAAAAACAAAAAGTCAGTTATTAATTAAAATTCGTTAAAATTTTTACTAATTTAAATTTCGAGAGTAGGGGCATAAACCATATTTTTCCTTCTCCTGCTTTTTGTTGAAAATATGACTTACCATTTTAATATGCAAATGTTGTAAACAAAAAATATTGTAGATGTAAAGTAATCTCACCTGAAACAGAAAGAAATTTAATAAATTAGTTTTACAGTTTAAAGACAATTTATATTTAAAGAATAAATAAAAATAAAGTATAAAGTTGCTGGTGTTTGAAAAAAAATATTTTATTCAAAAGAATTTTTTTAAAAAATTTTTTACAGAAAATACTACAGAAAATATTATTGCCATTTTACAATCATAATAATAATGGTGACAATAAAACTAATAATAAATAATAATAAAAGCAACAACAATAGTAATTTCTACTAGTTTATTAGTAAAATTCACGAATTCCAAAGCAAAAAGTCAGTCACTTATTCAAATCAGTAAACATTTTTTCTACAAAATTTTTTACATATATATTTTAAATTCAGAAAGATAATAAATAATAATTGAATTTACAATCAGAAAAGGGCAGCAAAAAGCAATAAAAATTATCTTATGAAAAATTAAAGAAGAGTAACAACCGAACTTAGGAATAAAAATTCTCAAGTTAAAAAATCGACTCCAAAAAGAAGTTAAATTTTTTATAGAATCTCGTTTGGTGGTAAATATTAACTACTTTTTCGCAGTGTAATAACCGAAGTTAAAAAAAAAGTTAATAAGTAAAAATTACTTATTTATTAGTAAAATTTACAAATAAATAAAAAATTACTTATTTATTACTGAAATTTTCAAATAAATAAAAAATTTACTTAAAAAATAAAGTCAATCATTAATTTAAATTAGTAAACATTTTTTCAATTTAAATCTAGAGTAAAAAATCAATTTCAATAGTTTAATGATCGAAATGACAATAGTGAGAAAATTCTCCCAGAATGCAAATTTCGCGAAATAATAATAAAATAAAAATAATTTACCGATAAAAACCGGATATAGATACTTAGTGAATTTACACATATGAATATATTCCCCTGTCCAATATTCTATCCAACACCTGTAATAACATATTTGAACACGTACCCAATAGTGGATAATGATAGTGATGATAGTCTAGATTAAGGAACGTTTCTATGATATATATAATTTGCAACGTTTACGATATTGAAGCAGAAGAGAGAGAGAGAGAGAGAGAGAATTTTTTTTAAAGAAGAGCTTCAAAAGTTGTGGTAACAACTTTTGAAAAAAAAGCAAAAAATTGGTAGGGGATTTCGAATCGAGGTCGCATATTGGCATGATCATGTCAGGACAAAAGTGGAACTCTGACGCCAAAAAGAACTTTCCTAAAAGCGCAGGAGCCAAAATAAGAAGAGGAGTCTGACATTCCTCAATAGTCTTCTTCTTCTTCTTCTTCTTCTCTCACGATACGAATTTTTTTTTCCTTTTTCCCCCCACTTTTTTTTTATTTAACATGTGTGTAAATGCAGAATCGTGTTTGTGTGACTTTATATACAATATAAACGACAGGTATGTATATATATGTATAATATGTGTATAATAGTTTGGAAGTTTTCGACTTTTAAAGGTTCGCGTTTATTCGCGGTAAAACGCGACGACCCACGCCTGCGCTTAAAGGAACAAGGCCTCCTTCTAGGAAACTCATGGGTCTGCGGTCAAATTATTTATGGCGATGCGAAATTAAGAGTTTCGCTCCGTTTGAGGAGAAGCCGATCGGCTTGATTTTTGCGTCCTTGGTTTATATACCATCGACAGAGCGCGGTCTGCTTCTCTTTTTCTTTATTTATTTATTTTTTCTTGTCCTTTTCTTTTCTTTTCTTTTTTTAAAAACAATTTTATCGGTTTTTCCTTTTTTTTTTTATTGAACAATTTTGTTTCGTTTTTCTTTATTTTAAATTTAAACAATTTTGTCTCTTTCTGTTTTTCACTTCTTTTTTCATTAAACAATTTTTTCGAGTTTTTTCTTTCTTTTTTTCTAAACAATTTTGATTTGAATGAAAATGAAATTAATTCTTTTCGAAAAGTCCCGAAATTTAAGAAACAGTAAAATAAGAAAAACAAGAAGGAAAAATAGTAAAATAGACAATAAATAGTGAAAGAAGGAAAAAATAAAAGTAAAAATAAAGAAAAGTAAAAAAAGAAATGCAAAGAGTAAAAGTAGTAAAAAAGAAAATAAATAGCGAAAGAAACAAAAATTAAAAAAATAAAGAAAAGTAGAAAAGAAAAACAAAGAGTAAAAAATAGTAAAATAGATAATAAATAGTGGAAGAAAGAAAAAATAAAGAAAAGTAAAAAAAGGAAGCAAAAAGTAAAAATAGTAAGAAAAAAAAATAATGAAGGAAAGAAAAAAACAAAAGTAAAAATAAAGAAAAAAAAGAAAAGTAAACAATAAAAAAAGAAAAGTAAAAAAACAGAAAAAAGATAAGTAAAAATAAAAAAGAGAAACTTAATGTAAAAATAGTAAAATAAGAGAAGAAAAATTATAAATTATAAAAAATTATAAAACTCTTAAAAAATAGTGCAAAATAAAAATAGTGAGAAATTTGCACCCAAAAAAAGGAATAAAATAAAAAAAATACAAAATAAAGATTAAAATGATACAAATTCCCCTTCTCTCTCTCTCTCTCTTACTCTCTTTCTCTCCTTTCTTATCTTTTATTTCACGCATGTAGTTCAAAACCTTTTCGCCACTCTCTTCCTCATTTCTCTTTCGCCATCCTCGTTTTTCCTCCCACTTTGTTCATGTCGTGTCCCTTCCTTTCGTATATAGTCCCAGAAAATAATCAATACTTTTAGAAGGTGCGTGGGTGAAGTGTATAACACGCCTGTCTGTGGCAAACTCTTCTGAATCGTGAAATTCACCGACAAAATATATATTTTCCTGCATTTCCGGTTCTTTTTTCCCTTATAATTTTCTCCAACTCTTACAGGCAAACATTTTTCAATTTCCAATTTTAAATTTCAATTTTCCCATTTGAAAGTAAAATTAAAATTTCCACATTTAAAATATTAAATAAAAATTAAATTTTTACAATTTAAAATCAAATGAAAATTAAATTTTTACAATTTAAAATCAAATGAAAATTAAATTTTTGCAATTTAAAATCAAATGAAAATTAAATTTTTACAGTTTAAAATCAAATAAAAATAAAATTTTTTACAATTTAAAATCAAATAAAAATTTTTACATTTAAAATCAAATGAAAATTAAATTTTTTCATTTAAAATCAAATAAAAATTAAATTTTTACATTAAATTTATAAAATTTTACCTATTACAAAATTTATTTTATTTTTATCTATTCAAAGAATAAAATTATTAAATTATCTGAAAAATTATAATAATATTATGACCCAGGGAAAAAAAAATTCACCTGGAACAGCGATAAGTTTCTCTAGAATAGCAAAAGTCTTAACTAAAACAAAAAATAACTAAAAATTTCGCTAAAATAAAGTAAAATTCGTAGTTATTCAAAGAAAAAGTTTCTTTCCGTGTATAATAATAAATAATATTCTGAATTTAATTGCATCTTGATTTTAATTACTTTCAATATTAAAAAAACCGCTTTTCTACACTTCCGAAAAAATCTGAATAAAAAATCCCCTTAAAATAGTAACTTTTACTCGGTTATAAATAAAAATATAAATTCAAATTAAATGTTCTGATAATAAAAAAAATTCAAAATTCAAACGTCGTGCCGATGATAAATATTAATTAACAATTAAATTATTAAATAAATAATTAAAATTATTAAATTAATAATTATAAAATTATTAATTTAATAATTAAACCGACGAAGACATTTTACAATTACAGAATGGTCACAAGTTTCAGTTTATCAATTTTCCTGACAATTTACTGACATAAAAATTACTTTCCCTGACAAAATTCTTTTTATAAGACGAAAAATCAGTAAAATTGATGAAATTTAATAATTTATACAAATTATAATTATAACCCTTCCTGAATTCAATTATTTTCCATAATTTTCAACTAAACTTCATCTCTAAATCAATTATTTAAAATAATTTTCCGAATATTCTTCGACAATTAAATTATTTGAATACGAAAATTCAATTTTTCACAATAATTGTATAACTGTTCACGTTTTTTTCTTAAATTTATTAAAGTATAATATTTTCAAAAAATAATTAAACTTTCGAAGAATTTTAATTATAAACATGACCACGATTTCTTCAAAATTCTAATAAGTCTAAAAAAGTAAATTTTTATTTGCTTTATTCGAAGATAATTATAAATCTTAAAAATTGATGATAGAAAAATTCTAAGAATTAAGTAGTTTTTAAAAATATTTTGATGTAATTTTTTTGCAAACAATTGAATTTCTCAAGAGTTTTTGTATTATTCAAAGAAAAAAACTAATTAATTTTCTGATGAATTTTAATGAAATATTTTGAACATGATTCTTTTCTCCAAAAATATTAGAAATAATTCTAAAATGTTATTATTTTTTGTACGTATTTCAATTATCGGAAATATTTAATTGAAAGTACTGAAAATACTGAATTTAAAAAAATTAGAAGTTAATTTTCATTTTCAAAATTTATTTATATTTACGTTTAAAGATTTTTTCATTAAAATTTTTGAAAATTTAATCATTTTGAAAATTTGCAATTAAAATTCTTCGAAAGTTTATTTTCCAAAATTCTAACAAAATACTTGAAAAAAATGAATTATTTTCAATTAAATTTTACAAAATATCAATTATTCAAAATCTTTTTAATTGTAAATTGTATATTTCGAAAATTTAAATAGAAAAATGATTCAAAATTAATTTTTGAAATCTTTGTTTATAGTTATTTTTTTGCACTATAAAAATTGAAATGAGTTACATTCAATACTAAAAAATATATTTTGTTGCAATATTTGACAGAAAAGTCGAGAAACTCGCCATTTTTGAAAATAAAGTCGAAAAAAATTTCAATTTTCTAAATTTCTCGGACAAAAAATTTTTTTCCTTACATTTTCTTACTTTACTGCAAAAAAATTTTTTTTCTGACATTTCCCTGACTTTACTGACTTTACTAACATGTGGCCACCCTGAATAAGAAATAAAAAATTCTCCACTCGCCAACAGCATAATTTTTCTGCAGATATCAAATTGAGACAAAAAACAAATCAAAAGTGTTGCGAAGCAATATTTTGATTCCTTTTTTGTCTCAATTTGATATTTGCAGAAAAATTGTGAGCATTAAAATCTGAATTTAACATTTTTTTTCGTTATTTTCCGTCACATTTTACATTAGAATAAAAAAAAAAGAGAGAAAGAGGGGGCTTTATATGAATAATAAAAGAAACAGGGGGTTATGAACAATATAATCGAATATATATTAATTAAATTTTAAATATAAACGCCCGACGACATGTTTCATTGACAAAAGGAGATGAGAGAAAGTGCGCTCTCGCGTTATACGAATAGTCGATTTTATTTCCGTTATTAACGAGAGCAAATACCCCGAGACGTGAATACATTTATATATTTTACAAAAGCTTAAGTCACCGAGATGAAGCATCTTCTGTTTGCTGAATTTAATTAAAATTTCGTCCACACTGACTTTATTATAGACCGGCGCCGTTTTCCAATTGCTCCAATAATTGATCAAAGACACGATCTTTTTTTTTGAACCACTGCCGACGCTTTTCAAATATATTTTTAAGAAAAGACATGCGACAACAATTCTCAATATATTGAATTATTCGACAGTTCATTTCAATTTATTTCCCGCACTGAAATGGAGAAATATTTTCAGAAAAATTCCTAAAAGTTGAAACAAAATTTATTTTACTAAATTTAATAAAAATTTCTATCTCATTATTATTATTATAATTATATTATTATTATTAAGAATATAATTATATTATAATTATAATTATTTATCGAGTTAATAATTTAATTATAATCACTATAAATATTATTATTAGTAGTACCTAATATTTATAAGCTAAAATTTTTTTTCTTTGGTTCTATTTTTAGTAAATAAATAATAGAGTGATTGATTAATAAAGACATTAATAAAAAAAAAATATATGTAAAATATATTTCTGTGTTTTTATTTTAAGGCGTGAAATTTCTTTGTTAATGAGAAAAATAATGAAACTGATGGAGCAGAAGGAGAGAAATTAATTATAATCCATTTAAGATAAAACTTGAGCTAAATGCTCAGCTCAGCGTATAGATATTTCTAAAGGAATGCTCTTCTACGAAATGATCGAGTAGCTAAGAAAGACCTGACCAAGGTGCAAAAGACACTCGCTTAAAAGATAATAATATAATAAACGAGGCACGCTCAAAGAACTCGAAATGAGAATAAAAAAATACCGCATTATACGATAAACATCAATTAATGAACAAAATTTACAAATTATCCAGATAATTACGCTCTAGACCATAGATTACAAAATTTTTTTTTTTAATTTAATACCAATTAGTCCTTTTTTCAAATTTTTATTTCAATTTTTGAATTCAAATTTCTATTTCAATTTTTTTTTCGAATTTCCAATTTAAATTTTTATTTCAAATTCCAAATTGGAATTTATATTTTGAATTTTAAATTCGAATTTTTATTTCAAAATTTATTTATTAATTTTTCTTTCAAAACTCTTATTTTTGTGCAATTTCAATATTTGATTAAATTTTCCTTTGAAATTATTATTTTGAATTTTTATTTCGATTTTTATTTCGATTTTTGTACTTCGTATTTTTATTTCGAATTTTTAGTTCGAATTTGTAACTTCTAATTTTCATTTCGATTAAATTTTTTATCTCGAATTGTTTCAATTAATTAATTAATTAATTAATTAATAGCAAAATGAATGTTAATTAGTATTAACATAAATACTAATTGCTAGCAAAAAAAATATTAATTATTAGCAACAGAAATACTAAATACTAATTTCTAGCAAAATAAATACTAATTATTAACAATACTAAATACTAATTGCTAGCAACATAAATACTAAATACTAATTCATATTAATATAAATACTAATTGCTAGCAAAAGAAATATTATTTATTAGGAGCTCATACTAAATACTAATTTCTAGCAAAAAAATTTACTAATTATTAACAATACTGAATACTAATTACTAGCCACCTAAATACTAAAAACTAATTCCTATTAACATAAATACTTATTGCTAGCAAAAAAAATATTAATTATTAGTAACAGAAATACTAAATACTAATTTCTAGCAAAGTGAATACTAATTATTAACAATATAAATACTAACTATTAATTTCTAGCAAAAGAAATACTAAATACTAATTGCTAGCAACATAAATATTAAATACTAATTCCTATTAACATAAATATTAATTACTAACAATAAAAATACTAAATACTAATAGCTAGCAACATAAATATTAATTATTAGCAACAGAAATACTAAATACTAATTTCTAGCAAAGGAAATACTAATTATTAACAATATAAATACTAAATATTAATTTCTAGCAAAAGAAATACTAAATACTAATTGCTAGCAACATAAATATTAAATACTAATTCCTATTAACATAAATATTAATTACTAACAATAAAAATACTAAATACTAATAGCTAGCAACATAAATATTAATTATTAGCAACAGAAATACTAAATACTAATTTCTAGCAAAGGAAATACTAATTATTAACAATATAAATACTAAATATTAATTTCTAGCAAAAGAAATACTAAATACTAATTGCTAGCAACATAAATATTAAATACTAATTCCTATTAACATAAATATTAATTACTAATAATAAAAATACTAAATACTAATAGCTAGCAACATAAATATTAATTATTAGCAACAGAAATACTAAATACTAATTTCTAGCAAAGGAAATACTAATTATTAACAATATAAATACTAAATATTAATTTCTAGCAAAAGAAATACTAAATACTAATTGCTAGCAACATAAATATTAAATGCTAATTCCTATTAACATAAATATTAATTACTAACAATAAAAATACTAAATACTAATAGCTAGCAACATAAATATTAATTATTAGCAACAGAAATACTAAATACTAATTTCTAGCAACATAAATGCTAAATACTAATTGCTAGCAACATAAATACCAAATACTAATTCCTATTAACATAAACAATTATTATTAACAATATAAATAGTAAATACTAATTGTTAACAACATAAGTACCAATTATCAACCATATAAATACTAAATATTAGCAGTATAATTACTAATTAGTAATAGTAAATACTAAGTACTAATTACTAATGCAATAAAATGTATAGACAAATTTCTTTAGTAATTATTATTTTAAAAATAGTTTGGATAATTACTAAAACAAACTACCACTGCTAATTACTAATGGGGTAATTAATATAAAGTAATAATAAACAATTAGTAATTAGTAATTTTAAATTACTAAAACACGTTTTAGTAAAAAAAAAATTTTTTTTTAAATAATTACTATTTTAAAAATTACTTTGTACAGCGTAATAAAGTAGAATTCAATTAATAAAATGGCAATAGGCGCGCACTCACAGAATGTAAATGCAAGTGAACGAAAGGGGTTGTTCAACTAGTGACAACTTGTATGCTAATGAGGCTCGAGCTTGATTCAAAAATGGCGTTGATCTCCCGACATCGCCATTTTTACGCACCTTTATTTACTTTCTCCTTCAATTTTTTTTTCCTTTTTTTCTGTCATTAAAAAACAAAATTTAAACAAAAAAAAAATTTTTTTTCTATTTTCCGCGGTTTAGAGTGTTTTTTTTTTGTTGTGAACAAAAAAGGGAAAAATTTATGCATTATTGCATTAATTCGCATAAACAGAAAGAATTTCCTCATTTTTTCTTCTTGTTTTGTTGTAAACATTTTTTTATTTTTTTATTTTTTTATTTAATTTATTATTTAAAATTAGTCGTTAAATAACAAAAATAATTTTTTAACTCCTCTTTTTTAAGTTTTGTATGCAAGTTTTCTTACAGTTTCAAATTTTTACATTTCAACTCGAATCAAAACGAAAAATTTTTTTTTTTACTATTTAACAAGCTATTTAATTTATTCTTTAAAATAAGTCCTTAAATAAGAAAAATAATTTTTTAACTCGCTTTTTTTAATAATTGTTCTACAAGTTTTCTTAGTTTTTAATTTTCTACAACTGGAAACTAAATCGAAACTAGAAAGTCGAAAAAAGAAAAAAAATGCGAAAAAAAAATTGTACAAAGAAAAAGAGGTACACGAAGCCAAACAATTTTTCTTTGTTCGTGAATATTTTCTAAGCTTCATTGCACATTCAATTCAAGGTCTCGATTAACAAATTTGACGGAATTCCAATAAAGAGACAAAAAAAAAAGAAGACGAAGAAATAACTAAAAATAACCTAAAATTACCAAGAATGAAATTAAAATATTCCTTATTGCCTAATACGATATTTTTTTCCCCACGTCAAAGAAAAAAAAACACTATTCTAATGAAATCTTTTCCGAAAAAAAAGATATTCATCAACGTTCTGTTAATTATTTACAATATATGTTAAAAAGGGCTAGAAATTTACAAACTTTAATTAAATTTTTTTCCACTTCTCAAAAATATATTTCAACTCTAAGCCACTATGTGTATGTGTGTATTCTAAAATTTTATTCAACTTTCCATTTGGAAAGATAAAGGATAGAGAAAAAGAGAGTTTACAAAATTTTCAGAAGAGAACTAAATCCACAGGTATAAATACATGTACAATAAAGGTTTCCTGTTAAAACCTTAAACTCGTATATACTAAATATATAAAAATGTATGTGTTTGTGTGTGTAGGTATGCGTTGACCTGGCCCAGGTCTTTTCACAGTTCCTAGAAATCGAACAAAGTCGACGTCCCTTTCCTTTACGAACTTGAGAATGAACTAATCGCAGCTGCCAATTCTGTTATTTATTCTCTATATAACAGAGAGCAACATTTTCAAAACTAAGTTTCCTGCGTGTGTACCGAATCAACTCTCAAAAAAAAAAAAAAAAAAATTCAATATATTCTTTCTCTCTCAAAATCTAACACGACACACTTCATATAAAATCGTTCACAAAATTTTTAATTCATCATATTTATCAAAAAAAAAGAGAAAAAAAGGTTCCCTTGAAATTCTTTCAAATTTCTTTCAGTATTTGAATTTAGGAAGAAGAAAAAAATTCTCGTTACACTTCACTGGAGACGGAAAAAACGGCGTGGAATCAAATTTAAAATTTATCTCCAGCTGTAAATTCACTGGAGTCTGAATTTTAAGATTGGTTTTCGTTTAACTAATCAGCGGTAGTTGATTGCCTTTTTCTTTGCTGTTTGGTATTTAATTGCTCATTACGTTGCTGAAAATGAAAAATATGAAAATATTGATCAAAAATAGTAAAAATTGGTTTTACTTTGTAAACAATAAAAGTTACTCTATTTTTCTGTGTTCGCAAATTTTTTTTTGCTTTCCTAACATAATTTCTAATTTTGACAGTAAATATTAGTTATTCTGACAGTAAATACTAATTTTGCAACCAGTAAATACCAATTATGTTGTCATTGAATAATAAGTCAGCAGTAAATAATAATGTTGCCAGTAAATAGTAATTATGTTCTCAGTAAATACTAATTATGTTAAGTAAATACAAAGTCACCAGCAAACAATATTTATGTTGCCATTAAAAACTAATTATGTTTACAAAAAAATAATTATGTTGACAGTAAATACTAATTATGTTTGTCAGTAAATACTAAATACTAATTATGTTACCAGTAAATACTAAGCCACCAGTAAAAAATATTTACGTTGCCAGTAAAAATGTATTTATATTGTCAGTGAAAAATAATTATGTTGCCTGTAATTTACAATATTTTTCCAAAATTTTCTTTAATTATTTTATTATAATTAATTAAAGTCCTAATATTTATTTATTAATTAATAAAAAATATTTCTGTGAAAAAAATAGACTTAAACTTTTTCAACCTCTTCCACTACTGAATTCTAATTTAACCAACTGAAAATTGAATCAATTTCAAATTTTTGAAGCATGAAAAAATGAAAATTAATCAATGAACATTAAAATGAACGAAATTTATTTTTCTCTTCAAAACTAAATTTTAATTAATTTAATTAAACATTAAAATGAACAAAATTTATTTTTCTCTTCAAAATTAAATTTTTATTGCAATAATTTTGCGCCGCTACAAAAAGAAAATTAATTATAAAGTTTCTGAATTTAAAATCTGTTTTTTATTTAAAAAAAAATTTTTTTAAATAAATTTTTAAAAATCAATAATTTGTGAAAATATTTTCAACAAAAATTATTTCGTTCATTTGAAAAGATTCAAAACTTGTTGATCATGCATTCGTTAAGTCTGTTATTTATTGAAAGTTACAGTAAAATTTTAAAAATAACGAAAAATTTTTCTACAAAAATTAATGTAAATAATTGTTAATAATATTGAGAAATATTCGGAAAAATCGATAAAAAATTATTGACAGAGTTTAATAGGAGAAAAAAAATACATACGAGAAAAAAAAGCTTCTTTTTTCCCGTAGTTTTCAGCATTACCGGCGGCTGTATATGACGTTTTGATAAGTCATTTCAAGCAAAAGATAGAGCCACTTACTTCAATCTAATTATCCCTAATCGTAGATTTATTCAATTAATATTTCCCCAGGAAAAAAATACAAAAATTAAAAAAAGGGAAAATTAATCCAAAAACCAAAAAAAGTGAATAAAATAAAAAATTACTCGAAAACGATTTCTTCCTCTAAAAAAAATATTTTCTTTTAATTTAGTTTTCACAAATAGTAAAAATTTCCAAAGTTCAAATTTTCATTTTTGAACTAAAATTAAAATTTCACGTTTTTTTATTTTTTTTCTTTTCTTGCAGGGAAGAATTTTTTTTCAAGCCTCACTAGGAAACTATTGAGTTTTTCATAAATTTCATATAGAGATTTCGGTACTGCAAGAAAAACAACACGTTAAGAATGTTGAATTTGAAGATTCTTGAAAAGTGGCTCTTTTCAGACATTAGACTACACTTGAATGTTTTCAGAAAAGTGCGTATAACCGGAAAACAAGGCGCGTGTGGAATATATGAGTAAAAACCTTCTAAAATTTCGAGGCATTCACTCTATAGTTGCCGCGACCAACAGCAGATAATAAATTCTACTATATATTAGATCCGCTTTTTATATTCTATTTTATGAAAATAAAAAAAAAACATTGTGCCCGTATAATTTTTTTGTTCCCCTATAAAAATATTTTCTCCCTATACAATAAATAAGAAAAGCTTTAAATCAAATACAATTTTCGGATTTTCTACCGAAAAATTACTCTATTCAATATTTTTATACTGGTTCAAATATTTTAATATTTTCTTTATTTTAAACTTCATTATAAATATTTTTATATTTTCTTTAGTTTCTATTTTATTATTAATATTTTATTCATTTTATTAATTTTATTAATTTTATTCGGTAAAAATATTGTAATATTTTTACTAAATTTTTGTATTTTATTACAAATATTTTATTCAGTTCAAATATTTAATAATATTTTTTGTATTGTCTTTTAGTAGAAAATTTTTTAATTATTTCTAAATAAAATTTTTAATAAAAAAATTTAAATAATGGAAATTATAAATAAAAATTGAAAAAAATTGTATTAATGGAATTTTAATGAAAAATTTAAAGAAAAATATATTAAAACTCAATCTTAAGAATGTGAATAATTTAGGAATGCATTAATAGAGAAAATAAGCCACTCACTGTTTTTTTTTTTTTTTACTTGAAAATGTGTTGAACAATATAGATGGCAATTGTTAACACAGTGTCTTATCAAATTTTTATTTTTTTAAATTATATACATCAAATAGAAAAATCTATGTAGATTAAACTAGTTTCAGTCATCACAGAAACGAAATTTGTCTTCGTTGACAGAATTCGTAAAAAAGGGACCTGATAAGAAATTTAAATATAAATAAAGAGACAATTTTTCAATGCAATGGGATTTATCTTTTTTTTGTTAAATATTTCTTTTTCTTAGTATTAAATTTATTTTTTGGTATTAACTTCTTTTTGGTATTAAATTTAGTATTAATTATTTTTATTATTATTTTTATTAATTATTTTTAGTATCAACTTCTGTTTGGTATTAAATTCATTTCTTAGCATTAAAATTAAGTTTTCAGTGAAGAAATATTAATTTTTTTCTATATTCTTATAAAATTTATGAATTTACTTATTTATTTATTATTTAAAAGTGTAGTACGCTCATGATTGGCCATTCAATTTTTCAATTCATTCAGCGACGACTAAAAATCGAAATGCTTTTTCTAATATTGTTAGTAATAAAAGCAAAAAAAAAAATTGTTAGTATTCTCTATTAAAAAAATTAAGTATTTTTTTCTAAAAACTACTGTTAAAAAATAACTATTTATTATAAATTAATATTACAAATACTTATTATGAAAACGAACAATAAATTACTAAAAAGAAAATTCTTCTTTGGGCAAAATTAATTCTTTTACAAAGTAGAAAGTTTTCTATTCGGCAAAAAAAAATTGAGTCTAAAGGAAATTATTTAGAGTAAGAAAAAATTATTTCTAAAACTATTTTTTCATTTGGCAAAAAAAGAATACAGTCTGAAGAAAAATTGTCAAAAAAAATGCCTTTTTGAAATTTCGATTTCCGGTTTCAAGTTTGTTTTCTCAGCAGAATTTTTTTTCACCAAAATGTAGTCTTAAGAAACTTATTTTCGAATAAAAGAAAAAATCGAGAACATTTTTTTCAAGAAAACAAGTTTCTTAAATAAAAAAAATCCCATTCTGAAAAAAATTTTTAAGTAGAAAAAATTCTTTAGAATTTTTTGAAAATTTTCAGAAAAATTTTAGAATTTTAGAAAAAAAAATTCCATTCAAAGAAAATTTTCATTCAGACAAACAGAAAAGTTTCCAAAAACTGAAGAATAAACGAAATTCCTAAAAAAGCAGTAAACTTAAACAAAAAGGGAAAAAAATTCTAAATTTCTAGAATTTTTTTTTTTTAATCATAGAACAAGTCGAAAATTCAACATTTGTATTCACAGACACGGTGTTTACCGGGAATACTATATACTGTCACCCTTCTAATGAGTCATTCCTACTTCTGGTCGGTTCATGGGGAGTCATATTTTTACGAACGCTTTTAAGTATTTTCGTATATTTGTATTATATATATATATATAAGTAGAAGAACTTTGCCAAGTCACATCTCTTTTTGTCACCACAGAAAAATCGCTGGCGCCTTCCTTATAAAAGAAAAGCGTCCGACAAAACTAAAGAGAAATACGCACAAAAGCTCCCGGTCCGTAATTATATTTCAGCCGAAAAAAGAAAACGAACGGAAAAAAAAGAGAAAAAAAAAATTGTGTGCCACGTGTGCGAAAAAGAAGAATAAGACAAAAATTTTTAAACTCTACAGAAAATCTTCGATTTAAATCATTTTACTTTTTCAAAAAGAAAAAAAAAATTATTTCTCTTCTGGGAAAACATATTTTTTCTTAAAGTCGAATTAGTAAAAATTGAACCAAGAATTTTCAAACTCAAAATTTAAGAGAATTCTCCTAGCAACAAAAAATTTCCTTTTTCTTGGAAAAAATAACTATTTATAAAAAATAAAATATAAAAATTTACACAAGAAAAAAAATTTACCAACTAAAAAATAGAACCAGAAAAAATCAGAATCAATAAAAATGAATAATTTCCCCCTCCTTTGAATTAATTGATCGCACACAAATACTTTTTTCGCTATTTCTGTCTTTTCCTTTTTTCCCTCAATAAAAAAAATCACAGAGAATAAATTTTCGTGGGCGTATAATAAGATGAGTCTCTTAGTAAGTATTTCTCTCTTTTTCTCCAATTCTCTAATTCTCCCTCTCTCTCACTCACTCTTTTTCTCTCTCTTGAATGAAATTACATGGCACACATAGTGACTTACTAAAATAGAAAAAAAAACAACCAGAATGAGAGAGAGAGAGAGAGAGAGAGAGAAAAAAAAAATAAGAGAGAGATTGCGATTGTTACGTCATGGTTCACTCGAAAAATTGTAAGAATGAAATATTTGGAGGTGATTTCCGAGAATTTTTACGTAAACGAGATAGATATAGCTTTTTATCATTTTTAATGAATGATGATATACTTTAAGGACGTGACAAACATTGCGTCATGTGTTTAGTGTAATTTTTCTCTCTCTCGTTTTTTTTTTTGTCAAGATCTATAGTTATTGCGTTAAATTTGTCACATGCCGATAAAAAACAATGTAGAAATTGTACAATTTTTTTTCCATCACCAAAAAAAAAAAAAAAAAAATGAGAAAAAATAAAAATGATGATAATTTTCTTCTTTATCGAAAAACTTGATTTTCTATTTATTTTTTTCTCTCGTTTACTTTTAATTTTAATCAAATTTATTTTGTTCTCTAAATAGTTATTCCAATATTATTATTTTAAGCAAAAAGGGAAAAAAATTCTATATTATTCAATATTATTATATTATTAATAATAATATTAATAATAATAATAATAATAAAAATTATAGTAAATAATACAAAAAATATTACAAAAAATAATTAAAATAAATAAATAACAATAAATGTAAATAATAAAATAAATAATAATAAATTAAAATATAAAATAAAATAAAATAATAGTAAATAAATAAACTATTTTTTTAATTTTTATTAATTTGAATTATATTATTATTATTATTCCATTACTATTCTTTTATTTATTTATTTCACTCTTACAATTTATTATTATTATTATTATTATTCTTATTTTATTACACTATTAAATTTTATTGTATTATTTTATTCGTTTATTTGTTCATTTATTCCTTTATTTATTTAGATATTTATTTATTTAGTGCCAATTGTCGTAAAAAATAAAAATGAAAATTATATTGTTTTATAATATAAAATTTCGAGTTTAGAAAACTTATTCTTTTCTTTAACTAAATATTATATTTAACTCCTGATTTAATACACTATTTATTTAATTTTATTTTATTGTTTATTAAATTATGTTTATTTGACCGCAAAATTGTACTTAATGGAAAACCTTTTCTGTTCGATCAAAACAATATTTTCAAATTTTACTAATATATTGAAGAGAGGAAAATTTTTCTTACGCTCAAGACACGAGAAATAGAAAATAATTTAACAAAAATTTTTTTTCACCAATAATTTACGTTTTTATATGATTTACGATTTGACTAGCAATAAACAAACCTCTGTCATTCCGCACTAATTATTTTTCAATTATTTTGCAAATAAATTTTTCCAATTTTAATTCAAATTTAATTTCTACGAAATAATGACAGAAGTTAGGTGAAAAATACGTTAAAATTTAAAGATACAGACACGATATTTTGAATTGAATACGGGAATTTCTATTAATTTTTGCCTAAAATAATAAAAATCAAAAAACCGATTATTTTTCTATTAAAATTATAATTTAAAAAATAAAAATAGAAACATGGACTAAATAAATAAGTTAAATAAATTAAATGCATAAATAAAATAAATTATTTAAATGAATAAATAAATTAATAATTATTAATGAAAGAACATTAATTAGAATCGAAAAGTTATTAATTTTCATTCGAAATGAATTTACGATAAAAAATATCCTTTAGTAAATTATTTCTTTCGGTTTCGATTTTTGAACCCGACTTTTTTTTATCACCAAGTGACAAAACTGCAATATAACAAAAATTATTTTCGAAAATTACTTTTGTATTGTATAAGAATTTTGTTTTCAAATTTTTAATTTCAAAAGTTTAAAATTCTTCCGAATGTGTCAAAATTTGGCTGATTTTAAGCAGTCAGTTTTCTTTTTCCTTTTCTCAATTATAATTATTGCTAATTAATTTTTTATTATTAATATTCTTTACTCAATATTTATCATCAAGAATTAATAAATCAATTAATTTAATTAAATCATTCCTGATATTTAATGTAAAATAATTATTAAACAATTTTCTTCACAACTTCGATTTAATTACTAAAAGTAGAAATTTCTACAAAAAATTTAGTAAAATTTAACGAACTCTGAATTAATCTTGTAATTTTTTAAACTATTTTATTTTCTGATAGTTTTCTTTATTATTATTATCGATTATCGATTTTATTGAACTTTTACCAAATAAAAACCACTCAACAATAAGTTTCTTTGAAATTTTCTACTTCCGGTTTCAATGTCAATCGCTTCATACATTAAAATTCGCGTGTATCTTTTCCACATATCGCATTCAATTACCATTCCCGGTTTCTTGGTCTTTTGAATGACTTAGAGAGTTTAGCTTAGGGCAGGTGTTTCGTTACCTATCTCAAAATAAATGAGGGGGAGGAAAAACAAGACCAAAAAAGAAGAAAAAAATTAACTCGCATCTATAAAAAGAAGTATCGCTTCTTTCGGAGCTTTCTTTTACCTTGTGCTGTCGCCGTTCTTTTCTTCAATATCCAGTCGTTCCATTTCCTTCTGTAACATTCCGGTTTCGTATTTTTCCACTGACATTTTTCCCCCTCAATTTAAAAAAAAAATTATATTTCTCTATATTATATATATTTTTTTCTCCAAAAATGGAAAAAAATTTTCTCTCACTCTTTTAAACTCTTTTCTTTTTTTAATTTTGGGTTCACTTTTTAACAATCTTCTTTTTCACTTCCGTTCTTTTTTTATAAACTTTTCAATATATATTTATAGTATTTATATTTATATAATATATAATTCATATAATATAAAATTTCTCCGTCCTCTCTTTCTCTTTATTTTTCCACATATACACAAAAGCACATACACAAAATCCCAGTCAAAAGAAAATTATTATTTCTTGACTAAAAAAGAGCATTTGAGGTAGAATCACTATTTTAATCACCATGCACTATTTTTTTCGGGTACAAAAAAAAAACAAAAAAAGGGAATGTGTATTATTTTTTTTTGTTTTGCAAGAAAAATAAGGAAGGAAATGAAAAAAAATGGGAAAATAGGATGAGAAGGTATATACGCGGTACACTAATCACACGTAGAGAGAGCGTAACACCGGCGACAGACGTTATGAGATTGGTAGCGTCGTCTCTTGTGTCTTCGAATAGCGCGTGTTCTCTCTCTCTTTCTCTCTTTCCTGGTTCTTTCTCACTTGCACTCACTATCTTTCTTTCTTTTTCCTCTTATTGCCTTCTCTCTCTTTTACTCTATTGTGCGCGTTCACTCGACACAAGGAGAGCGCACGCACACTGACCGTGACTCTCCCCCCACTTTTTTTTTGAGAGAGAGAGAGAGAGAGAGAGAGAGAGAGAGAGAGAAAGAGAGAGTATAGTGAATATTTCTCTCCCTCGCTCCCCCTTCCACCCTTGGGGTAATTCGGCTTTCACCCTTATGCGAGAGAGAAACACGTGGAAGAGAACTCCCTCCGATTAAAGGGTCCCCGCAAAGTGCCGTCACTGGACCGTTCAGGAAATGCTGATGTTCAGGAAGTGAAAACAAAAATATTCTTTCTCCAAAATAGTTGGTGGTGGGCGTTTGCACTTGAATTCGATTTTTAATTTTTCTTTTGCAATTAATCAACTATTTTTGAGAGTACTTTTTTGATTTTTGCTGCTGGAAGTTTGTTGATAATTTTATTAATACTTGATGGTATGATAACTCAAGTAGTAAATCTTATTTTCAAAATTTGTTATCAACCGTTTTTACATTCTCATTTTTATCAGAGATGGGTAAATTGTTGTAAACAATAGTTGACTGCAAATAATGATGATAAGATACTAAATAGAAATTTTCCAACCTTGATATACTCTGACAATGTTAATAATGATGGTACAAATAATGATACTGCTGATGATAATAACATTGTTGGTGGTGATACTGATGATGATGGTAATATTGATGATGGACCTAATGCTACTACTGTTGATGATACCAACAATAAAGATACTAATAGTAATACCACTGCTGATGATATGAATAATACCACTGCTGATGATTTTAATAATAATACTACTGCTAATGATATTAATAATACCACTGATGATGATATTAATAATAATGTCACTAAGAATGATACTACAGATTATGGAACCACTGATGATGCTTCTACTGTTGATGATACCAATAATGAAGATACTAATAGTATTAATATGGCTAATAATGATGACACTAAGAATGATTCTAATGATGATGCTACAACTGATGATGCTACTACTGATTATGCTACTACTGTTGATGATACCAATAATAAAGATGCTGCTAATTATAATACCCCTGATGATGGTATTGATAATAATACCGCACTAATAATGATGCTCCTGAGGATGATACTATTAATGATGATTCTGTTTAGGATGACACAACTAATATTGGTACCAGTAATGCTGAGGATAATTGCTAGGGTTGACACCAATAATAATGATGCCACTGAGGATGATACCAATAATGCCGATACTTCTGAGGAACCACTAATAATAATATTACTGATGATACCGTCACTCATAACATTACTGCTATTAATGATGCTACTAAGGATGATACCATTAATGATATAAACAACAATCGATGCCCCCACTAATAATGATATTAATGATGATGATGCTACTAAGGATAAACCAATAGTAATAAAAACAACTAAGGATGGTACCACTGATGATGGTACCACTGATGATGATGCCATTGATGATGATACTGCAGAGGATCCTACCACTGAGGATGATACCAATAGTAATAAAAACCACTAAGGATGGTACCACTAATAATGATATTACTGATGATGATACTGCAGAGGATCCTACCACTGAGGATGATACCAATAATGCCAAAAACCACTAATGATGATGCTACCAAATAATAATAATACCATTACTAATATTCTAATTCCTGATAAATCAAGAATTCAAGAATGCAACACAAAAAGATTATTCCTTCAGCAATACCAATTTTCGTTCAAATCGAATTGATTAAAAACAAATTCGATCCAAAAATAATTTTTTGTTACAGATTGTTACAAAGATGTTGAAACTAAACAAAAAATTATTTTTCATTCACAATGCTACAGCATAATTTTTTGTTTAGTTTCAACAGTACTATTTTTTACTCGTATTTCCAATATTGGAAAAACCAAATTCTTTGTTGAGTCAACAGTACACACAAACACATATATATATAAAAAATTCTTATCTAATCCTACGGGCAGATGATGATACGCACAAAGAATTAATTTCAAGAGTGCATGATGGTGTTCTGCGTTCATTGAATCGACTCCACTGTATTATAAAGATTTGTTTATCCTTGAACTAAATTCATCAAATCGTATTACGTAATATGCTAAACAGAAAATTGGCGACAGGAATTTATTACATCGCACCAAAACCAATGGGCCATAAATCAAAATTAAATATTTACGCTGCATTTGGGTATACTGTTTTCGAAAAAAGAAATAATTTAAACTAATACTAATAATATTATTTCCACTTAGGATGATACTACGGAGTATTTAATAATAGAAAATTTTTTGAGAAACGGAATTAGTACTAAACGGAATATTATGTTTAATGAACCATCAAAGGATTAAATTCTGATCTAGGGATAAAATAGATTATTCAAAAGGGAACCAGAGAGGAAAGAAAGAAAATGCTCTTCTTTTCTTTCTCAAAAAATTTGTTGACACCATTTAAATCTAAAATTTTCGTTTTCGACGAACAAAACTTTGTGTCGGTCTTTTTTACATATCGGCCCCCCCTTTCTTCTAGGGTTTTTGCCCTAGTATTCGAGTACCAACGAAAGATCCGGTTAAAGCCATTGTTATCCGGGAGGGTACTCAATTATTCTTTTCAGTCCAATCAAGCAAGTCCCCCAATTCGCTCCAATAAGGTTCGAACGACAGAATCCTTTCTCACTTCTTCGTCTTGGAGAGAATTTTTTCAGTCCCACTCTTCCTCCCATCTCCTATTCTTTCCGCATTGTCACAGTAACATCCTTCTTGGCTTCTTTTACCCATATCTTGTCTCACATTTCTCGAAAAATAAAAAGAAGATGAAGAAGAAAGACCATGTGAACCACTTTTTGAATATCACTATGTATATCCTTTTCTATTTTTCGTTCAAGTTTTGGAAACTTGAAAATTTCTTTCTAATTCGTTAATGGCAGATGATAGTAGTTATTTAATTATCAAATGTTTTTTGTGTTAATAATTATTAGTCGGTGAAGTGAATGTTTTTCAACCAAGTTAACAAAGTTTTATTAATTGTGAATCGGTATTTAGAATCGCAAAGAGTATTAAAATTGGTAGTAACCACTGAAAAATTTTGGTACCATTTTTTAATTACGAATCGGTATTAATAGAATTGCAATTAGTATTAAAACTGATAGTAAAGCTAACAGTAAAGTCAATGGCAATTAATAGCAAAATTGTACATTAATTACGAATCGGTACAAACAGAATCGTAATTAATCGAGTAATTAGTATTAATTAGTATTAAAATTCATAGCAAAATAAATAAGAAAACTTGAAGAAAAGCCCAAGTTTTTAAAGTTAAACCATAGCCGACTGGACTAATCGACAGTTTTCGAAATTCCCAATTGGAGTTCGAATCCCCATGGCCCTCTCGAGAAAAATGCCGAAAAATTCTCAACAGCTCGTTTTGGAAATACAACAAAAAACATTCTGTGATAATTTTTAATACAAATAATCATCAATAGATTCCAGATTACAACTTTATCGTCTCGCCTTGTCTTTCAGCATTTCTCGACCTTGATAATTTACTACACGTGTTAGAAAAATAAATTTTTTTTCTGAAAATAGAGAAAGAGAGTAAGAGAGAGAGAGAGAGAAAGAGAGAGAGAGAGAGAAAGAGAGAGAAAATAGAAAGATAACGTAAAGGGGTGGGTACATTAGCAAAAAAAAAGAGAGGAAAGTAAAAAAAATATATACACACTTGCAAAAAAGGACGAAGGGATTGGAAAAAACACCGTGTGAAAAAAAATTGAATTTGGGCGCGCTACCGGTAACGGCGTGCGATATATTGGCCAGGATATCCAACGAGAAAGCGCGGTGTGGGTACACTGATATTATTTTTATAATCGGTGCGCCGCACGCTGCTAGGCCGCGCCCAAAAATCCCCCCACTCCATAATTCGTGACCCCCCACCACTGTCGTCGAAGCGTTACCACACCCCCACCGTTTATTTCCCCTCCGGGGAATGTTCAGCGTCGGCGGGGATACTATATATACATGTAGACAAAAACGAACGCGGAAATACGTCATCTTGAGAAACGATGAAATGAGGTTCAAGTCATCTATAGTGGATGCCGGTATAAACTGCCGGGATTCCTCTCGATTTGGAGAGGTTCAGACAAAAAGAGAGAATTGACTGACATTTTTTTTTTTTTTTTTTTTTTGCAATAATTGAATAAATATGAATTTAATTTGTATCAGAGGAGATTTTTTGGGCCTTCATTTCATTGGATAGAAAAACTCGATGGCTCAATTGGAATTAGGTAAAAATAATTGATTATCAGTCAGCTATTTAATGAGTTTTCCTTTCTTTCTAAGTACTGCAAAATGTCTCATTTTCAGTAGAAAAATACAGAAAAACAATACAATACAAAATAATAATTAATCAAATGTTATTTTTTTTTACTGATTTTCAGCGATAAACATTATTGTAAAATTCGACAAATTTTATTAATGTTGTAAATAGTGCAAAATAACTAGTTTTCAGTGAAAAAAATAACTGAAAAATCAGTGAAATTTTCAAAATATCCAGTCAAAATGTACGAAAGAACTGACAAAAAAAAATTGATTTTGACAAACTTGATTTATTGTAAATAGTGCAAAGTAACTAATTTTCAGTGACAAAAATAACTGAAAAATTAAACAAATTTGATCCATTCTAATCAGTACAAAAATAATTGACTTTCAGACAAAAAATAATTGAAAAATTTGTTAAACTTGATTTATTGTAAATAGTGAAAAATAAACGATTTTCAGTAATAAAAAGGAAAAAGAGAAATAACTGAAAAATTAGTCAAATTTACTTCATTGCAATTAGTGTAAAATAACTGATTGTCAATCTTAAAAATAATCGAAAAATTCATCAAATCGATTAATTAAACAGGAAGATTACTAAAACAGGAATTACTAAAATAGTAATTTCAAACTAATTTTTCGTTTCTAAAAAAATTTTTTTTAACCGACTCAAATTTTGAGAGCGTCTTTTATAATTTAGTGCCTTTCACTGATTTCTATTGTAAAATTTTCTGCTAAAAATAAAAAAAAAATGTTTACTGATTAATTAAAGAAAATTCCCGAGCTAAAGTAAAATTAGTGAAATTTTTACTGATTTACTTTTTCAGAGTGCTGACCATTTTTGTAATTTAAATCAGTAAAAATTTCAAAACTAATTTTGAGACATTCTTTACTGAAACTTTAGTAAAAAAGAAATTAGGTTCACCGAAATAAAAAAGTAAACATTGACTATAAATTAGGACAAATTTTTATTAATTAAAACTAGTAAATTAATTTAGAAGCAAAAAAATTAGACTCTGATTTTTGTGGTTTAGTTTCTACTGATAATTCAGTTAAAATTAACTGCTTGACAATGAGAAAAAACTTATTATCAGTTAATCATGAAAAACTCTAATTATCAGTTAAATAGATCGATATTCTAGTAGCAATCTTCTATTAACTGATTAATTAATTTAAATTATTATAATTAATATAAGGATTATAATAAATAAATTAATTAATTCTTCTATTAACTGACTAATTTTTGAACTAATTTTTTAAGCTAATTAGTTATTTTATTTACTACAAAACGGTTTTTTTTTACTGATAATCAGTTAATTTTGTAACTGAAAATCTTTTTTATTATACAATCAGTATTTTTTTATTTTTATTTCTATTAACAATCACTTAATTTTTCACTAAAAAATCTTTTTTTATACAATCAGTCATTTTTTATTGCTTCAGTTATTTAATTAGTTTTTTGATTACTGATTGTAATCAGTTATTTTTGATCAACAATCAGTTATTTTTTTAGCAATCAGTTGTTTATCACTAATTGGTCTCTAAATCTAAATCTCTAATCAAAATCTTAGGTAAAATTTACTTATTTTCAATAAAACAAATTTTCTACTGATAGTCCAGTAAATTTTAACTGATTTGAAAGAAAATAGTCAAAATTTTAACTATTTCAGATTTATATAAATTAGTAAACATGGCATTGATTTTAAATTCAATAAAAGACTTTTCTTTTTTTACAAAATCAGTTCTTTTAATTGAAAATTAGTAGAATTTCAGTCATGATATAGTAAAATTTTGACTGACTAACAAATCAAAATATTTAATTTAATTTACTAATGAAGATTTATCCATTTACTAAATGTCAAAATTAATTTAAAATTTGTCACAAATTGACTGAATTAGCATTTACTAAAAATCGATTGTTTAATTAAAAATTAACTGAAATTCGTTTCTCACTTAAACTTATTAGTTGTTTTTCATTAATAAGAGAAAAGTGAGTGAAAATTCAGTCAATTTAACAGTTTTTCAATAAAAGTTTTACAAATTAAAATCGCGAGAAATAAATCAATAAAAATCAAAATTCACTAATCATTTTTTTTTACTTTCGTTAATATTTATTGATTTAGTTTTCTTTGACTAAAAATTCAGTCACTTTTAACAGATTTTCAATCAAAGTTTTACAAATTAAAGACGTCATAAGTATAAAATTTCAATGATTTTAAGTCGAATTTTACTGATAAATTTTTTTATCTTCATTTTATATTTAATGATTTAGTTTTCTTTAAATCAGTAAAAATTTTAAACTCGAAAAAATTATTAAACCGCGAATGGCGATAAATTTTTTTTAGAATAGCGAAAATCATAACTGAAACCATTAAAAATTTCTCTAATATAGTAAAAATTATATTTGTTCCAGATACAATTTTTTTCGTGTTCTAATTTATATTTAAAGTATTTCATGTTTAGTCAATTTTGCCAATAAAATTTACAGGAAAATAAAAATTTATAGTTTATTAATTTCGCAAAAAAATAGAAAAGCACGAAGCAATAAAAAATAACTTTAAAATTTCACCTAATTTTTTTTTGTTCCCACCAAAAAAAAATTCACTTTTACACACAAAAAAAAAGGCACAGTATTTAATACAACTAAATCCCCACTGAAATATAATTTAAGAATTTGAAACCAATTTACAAAGTTTTACGGTCGTACCCAAATTTTCGGCAAATGTGTTCAATGAATGGAAAAACGATGCTTTTGACAAACCAACAGGTTTGCAGAACATCTCAATATATTTTCGAGCCGTTAAGATTTTCCAAAGATATTATTAAGAAGCTTCGAGGGGTTTTTCAGTAAATCAAAAATTCCTGTCGGCTTCTTGTATACACAAACTATTGATGGACTAAAATGAAAATAAAAATGTTTCATAAGTAAAATACTGTTAGTGTGCGGCATTTGAAAATTTTCAGTGTTATTAGCAAATTGAGTAAAGGCAGTTAACAAGGTGTAATGGTCGGGGGGCAAATCTTCTTGACAACCTTCATGGTTTTCAGGGATTTTGTCTCTCTTTCTCTCTCTCTTAGTTTCTATTGTGAATCTATTTTTGAGGGGGGTTTTAGTTCAAGTAATTTCCTGGAGGGTTTTTGGCCCCATCAGATTTGAAAAGTGGGAAGCCCTCCTTTCTTGGAATTAGGCTACCTGTGGTGGAATTACGACAACCATTCCTGTTTTGTCAGGTCAATGAACAATATTAAAATATATATTTTCTCTTAGAATCGTCGTGAATATAAAAAAAATCGTCAATTTCGAAAAAAAAATTTACTAAACTTGCAAATAAAATTTAGTAAAAAAAATTTTTCAGATTTATACTAATAATAATTAAAACTATTAATTAGTAAATTAGTAATTAGTCAATTAGCTAATTAATAAAAAGTAGCAACAATAGCTAAAGCGCGCGGCTAACTTTTTACTTCATTTTTAAAATAAAATTATCAACTTTTAAAAAAAATAGAATTTAAAAATTTTTTAATTCAAATTTTTGTTAAAAACACTAAAAAAAATTCAATTTTGGAGAAATTACAAATAATTGCAGAAATTCAATTTATTTCAAAAGTAATTTCTTCTTATAAAATTCAATTATGTACAAGATTAAATAAAAAATTCTCGTCAAAATCCCAATTATCTTTGTAAATAACAAAATATTTTTTAAACAATTGAACAAATAGTTCAATTATTTTTAAAAATGACAATAAAATTCTTGTCCTAATTTCAATTATTTTCAATATTCTACAATTTTAATAAAATTTTCCGAAAAGAATTGAATTATTTAAAAAAAAAACTATAAAATTGTACAGAAACATTTAATTATTTTCCAAAATAATAAAAATTTCACATGAATTCAATTATTTACAAAATTTTTTTTACAAATTTCTTTGCAATGATTTAATTATTTTCATAAATTTTTAATTATTATAAATTATTATAAAACATGAAGAAATCGATCACTCCGAGTCTTCGACTCGGAGCAATCGATATCTTCATGTTTTATAACAATACTTTTATAAGTTGTTTAATTTTAAAAAGGTTTAAATTTGAAATTTTTGAAAGTTTTACTTCCTGTGAAAAAATAATAATAATTAAATTATATTACTCTCTAAAAATTTAAAAAGTTTCAAGTTCATTTTCAATTGAAATTTGTAACTGACAAATAGAATTTATAAACATTTTTTTCCTTTATTTTTAAAAAACTGAATTTTATTAAAACAGTTCTATAATTAAGAAATAGAAATTATGTAAATTATTTCCTTATCAATTTTCTTTTTAAATGACAAACATTTTAAATTAAAAAAAAAATATAAAAATTAAATAATAAAAATTTTAAAGTAAAGACAAAACAAAATTAAAATAATAATAAAAACGTCAAAAGTAAAATTAAAATAAAACAGAAATAATAAATATTTCAAAAGGAAAAGAAAAGGAAAAATTGAAGTAAAATAATAGAGATTTTAAAAGTAAAAATAAAATAAAATTGAAATAGTAAAACAATTTTAAAGTAAAAATAAAACAAAATTAAAGTAACAAAAATTCTGAAAGTAAGATTGAAATGAAAAGAAAATAAAAAATATTTCATAATTGAAAGTAAAGTAAAAATAAAATTAAAGTAAAATAACGGAAATTTTAAAAAGTAAAAAAAAATAAAAATTTCAAAAGTAAAAATGAAAGGAAAATAAAATAATAAATAGGTGCTTTTAAAAGTAAATTAAGAATTTAATTAAAGTAAAATAACAAAAATTTCAAAAGTAAAAATAAAATAAAAATAATAAAAATTTCAAAAGTAAAAATGAAAGGAAAATACAATAATAAATAAAAAGTAAATTAAAAATTTAATTAAAGTAAAATAAGAAAAATTTCAAAAGTAAAATTAAAATAAAACTGAAATAATAAATATTTCAAAAGGAAAAGTAAAGAAACAATTAAAGTAAAATAATAGAAATTTATAAAGTAAAAATACAATAAAATTGAAGTAATAAAACAATTTTAAAGTAAAAATTAGAAAAATTAAAGTAACAAAAATTCTAAAAGTAAAATTATTGAAATGAAAATAAAATAAAAATATTTCAAAATTGAAAGTAAAGTAAAAATAAAATTAGAGTAAAATAACGAAAATTTCAAAAAGTAAAAATAAAATAAAATAAAAATAATGAAAATTTGAAAAGTAAAACTAAAATAAAAATTACATAATAAAAATTTTGAAAATAAATTATTCGACAAAAATTAATTTCCCAATAAAACGCTTATAATTCGACCCAACTTGAGTATTCACTGAACATTAACAAAATTTCTCATACGATCATGATTATTACCTCCCATGAAGAGGAATACGAACCTACAAGACTCAAATTACAAACTTCCTTGAATTTTAAAATCCAAAAAAAACCAATGAGACAAAATGTAATACAAAAAAAAAAAAAAGAATTTTCTATTCAAAACCTTTTTTTTTAATGATATTCGTAAATATACATACAGAAGGTAGAAACACACGTACAAAAATGTGCGCAGTGAAGAAGAAAAAAAAAACTTTTCTCAAAGCAAATTGAGAAAACTTGTTATCTGCCTAAGTTTTTGAACCCCGAGATAGTCATTTGCGGATTTACTCCGAGAATAATAGAGGGAACACTATCAGAATTACACAATCGAGTCTGGAGATTTACAATATAAGATTTCCGAGATTTTTCCTTTTCTTTTTTTTCTCTCAAAAAAAAAAAGAAATTATATCTTAAGCTATCGATATTGTCTGAAACTTCTAAGGCTCAAAATGACAACAATGGATTAAACAGCGAAGAAAGAAAAAAATCACTGTTAATTTTTAGTAATTTTTTTCGTACAAAGAACAGTTTTTTTTAAACATATAAGAAAATGACAACTGTGAATTTAAAAATAATATTGCTGAATTTATTTAAAAATTTAAGACCAAAAAAAAAATCCAGATAATTTTTAGTAATTCTGTGCACAAAAAACAGTTTTTCTTCAAAAACATAAAAAAATGAAAAAAAGCGAAGAAAGACAAAAAAATCCAGTTAATTTTTTTTTTTTAATTCTGTGCACAAAAAATAGTTTTTTTAAAACACAAGAAAACTACAACAATGAATTAAAAAAAGCGAAGAAAGACAAAAATTAAGTTAATTTTCAGTAATTCTTTGCACAAAAAAAACCATTTTTTTTGAAACACAAGAAAAAAAAATTGTGCGAAAATTTAGGTGTTTGCAAAAAAAAGTGCGATTACGCAGTCGCCGTTCAATAATAATTTTATTCCAAGAAGCGAACCTGACTGCGGTTGGACTGAAACTCATTAATTTTTATTCCGTCCCGGAAATCGTTTATCCTCTCTTATGTTCAACTATAATAATATTTCAGTACCATGCTCCATTGATCGACGACGGTAGTTATAAACTATGCGACTATTAATTAACCTTGAAAAACAAAATGCCAGACGCCCTTGTAAAACCTACCTCAACTGTTGTTATCCGATTCTTCCAAATAAAAAAGAAAAAGAGGAAAAAAAACCGTTAATTTAGATTTTAGATTTCAACCCTTTATTTTAAAATGTGCTTATAAACACTTCAGAGTATATTGTACTCTCTCAATTTGAATTTGTTACACTTTTAACTATTTTGAATAAAAAAAAATTTAAATAAAAAATAAGAAAAAGTTTACTAAAAATTACTAAACAGTAAAAACTTTTACCTATACTTTTCACCTAATTTAAAAAAAATCAAAAAATTAGTTATAAACTGAAATTAGTTGAAATTTTTTACTACTTAAAATTTAGAACTAATTGAGAAATTTTTAAACTAATTTTGTTAGATTTATTAAATTTGTTAGATACACACGAAAAAATTAACGAAAAATAATTGAAAAAATTAAATAAACAAGAAATAAATTAATAAACAAACTACTATTTAGTATAATACTATTTAGTAAGTTTTAAATTCTTTTCTCAAATTTTATTGAAAAATTACTAAAAATTAATAGAATTTTGTTACTTTTCCTATTGCAAATAAATAAAATTCTTGCATCGAATTTTATTATTCATCAAAGAATTTAAATATTTATCAAAATAACTTAATTCTTGAGAAGAATTTTATTAAAAATTTTGAAACAATTGATTTCTTTCGACTAATTTTATGCAAATTCTAATTTAAATAATTAAATTTCTCAGAAATTTTTATTATTCATAAAAAAGAATTGAATTCTTACGAAGATTTTTACAAAAAATTTTTTAAAGAATTAAATTCTGTTTGGAAATTTCATGAAAATAGTAGATACTGAAAATCATTTAATTGCAAAAAGTTTTTAAAAATAATTTAATTTTACAAAGAATTTTATTAAAATTTTTGACAATAATTGAATTCTTGCGAACGATTTTATTGGTATTTTTTTAAATAATTGAACTTCCAAGAAAAAATTTATTACTTTTAGAAAGAAGTGAATTGTTGTGATGAATATTGTTATTTATAAAAATAATTGAATTTTGCAAAAATTTTATTAAAATTCATGAAAATAATTGAATTTTCTGGAAAAATTTAATTAAAATTGTATTTTAAAAAATTGATTTCTTTCGAACAATTTTATTAAAATATTTAAACTTAATTAAAATACTATAAAAAGTTCTAATATTTTTGAAAATAATTGAATTCTTCGATAGAATTTAAAAAAAACATTTTTTTTTAAATAATAGATTTTTTCGAGGAATTGAAATTAAATTTTTAATAATAATTACATTTTTTGAGCAATTCCTGAAAAATTGTATTAAAAATAATTGAAATCATGCAATGAATTTTATAATATATAAAAATAATTGAATAGTTGCAAAGAATTTTATGATAATTTCCAAAAATAATTGAATTTTTGAGGAGAATTTTATTATGTATGAAAATGATTAAATTATTTTGCGAAAAATTTTATTAAAATAATTCAAAAGAATTGAATTTCTGTGATAAATTTTGTTAAATTTTTGAAAATAATTGAATTCTTTATAAGAATTTTATAAACATTATTTTAAATAATTGATTTTTCGAAACATAATAAATTTTATGAAAATTTTATTTTAAATAATTGAATTTTTATGAAAAATGTTATTATTAGTGAAAGTAATTGAATTATTGTGAAGAATTGAATAAAAATTTTGTTAAATAATTGATTTTTTTCGAAATTTTGAAAAATTTCTAATTCAAATTAATTGAATTTCTGCGGAAATTTGATTATTTATGAAAATAATTGAATTCTTTCAAAGAATTTAAAAAAAAACATTTTTTAAATTGACTTTTTCGAGGAATTGAAAAAACTTAAAAAATTACATTTTTTGAGCAATTTCTAAAAAATTGTATTAAATATAATTAAAAACCTGCTATGAATTTTATTATTTATGAAAATAATTGAATAGTTGCAAAGAATTTTATTAAAATTTTCAAAAATAATTGAATTTTTGAGAAGAATTTTATTAGGTATAAAAATAATTGAATTATTGCGAAAAATTTTATTAAAACGATTCAAAAGAATTGAGTTTTTGTGAAAAATCTTGTTATGTTTGGAAATAATTGAATTCTTTAAAAAAATTTTATATAAACATCGTTTTAAATAATTGATTTTTCGAAACATAATAATTTTTATGAAAATTTTATTTTAAATAATTGAATTTTCATGAAAAATGTTATTATTAGTGAAAGTAATTTGAATTATTGTGAAGAATTGTATAAAAATTTTGTTAAATAATTGATTTTTTCGAAATTTTTTTTGAAAATTCTAAATTAATTTTAAATTCTAAATTAATTTAATTTTAAATTTTTCTAAATTAATTTAATTCCTGTGGAAATTTGATTATTTAGGAAAATAATTAAATTTTATAAATTTTTCTTAAAAATAATTGAATTCTTTTGTGAACAGTAGCTTTTAGTGGCTGAAATCTAAAAAATTCACCCCCGGTGAATTTTTCTTTATTTACTTTGTTTTTCAACACGTTGCATGAAAATTTCCTTCTGAATAAAAGAAAATAAAAAGGAAAAAAGAAAAGAAGATTGAAAGAGAGAATTTTCAAAGCGCTGTAAGATTTTTTTTCGCGGCTCATCAAAAAAAAAAAAAAAAAAAAAAAATCTCGTTGCATTCTTATACACATGTAAAAATTTTCCTTTGTCTGAAAAGGTATAAATACCTGTCGTCGTTAACGCGTGTATCAGACAAGGCACTACCGCGTGTGCCTCTTATACGAGAGTGATCAACTATAATATTGCTGAATGGCCAATCAATTATCTCCTCGGCTAAGCGTAAAGCGCGATGCCTCCTAGAAGCATCCTGGTGTCTTGTCCATCGTTTTAAAACTTTTCGACGTACGGACGGACGGGTGCAGACTTTAGGTTTGCTACTCGGGTATAAAATTGCAGCAGAGACCTTCCTGTTGAATGACCTATCTCTTCCTTTTCCCACCCTCTAAAAATCTCCTCCTCCACACCCCTCCTTTATCTCTTCTTCTATATAAGCGGACAGTGTCTCTACTTCACTTTGTGTGAAGAATGCCCTCTTGCACATTTTTTTTTTTTTTTGTGTCAGAGAAAAGAGAGGGGAAAAAAACAATGCTTCGCCAAAAAATAAAAGTGAAATTTTTGGGAGAACATTTTTACCGGAAATCGGTCGTTTGAGAAGCACCGCAGCGTGTTACTTTATCTCTAAAAAGGAGGGAAAACTGCGAGAGAAGATCTGAGAGAGGATTTCCATGCAACGTGTGAAAAACAAAGTAATAAAGAAAAATTCGTCGGGGGGTCGAGAAAAAAAAAGTTTACGAATTTATTTTGCTATTTTTGTTGAATTTTCTTTTACACTTTAAATTATTTTGAATTATATTCTTATTCTTCTCATCAGTAAAGTTATATTAATAATAGTTAATAGTTAATAGTTAATAATAAATTATTAATAGTTGTCCACTCTATAAATTTAAATTAGCTAAATAAAAATGCACTGCAATAAAAATTCATTCAAGTAAAAATTTAACGAAATGAAAATTCATTCAAGTAAAAATTAAAGTAAATAAAAATTCATTCAAATGAAAATTCAACAAAATAAAAATTCATTCAAATAAATGAACAAAAAGTTTTGAACGTTCAAATGAACGAAATATTTTTTGTTAAAAATATTTTCATAGATTATTGATTACAATTCAAATTAAAAACTCAAATTTTACATTTAGAAACATTATAATTAATTTAAAGTAATAGTAATAAAAATTTAATTTGAAGAAGAAATAAATAAATTTCGTTCATTTGAACGTTCAAAACTTTAACCTCCTTCAAATAACAATTTAGTCAAATTATAATTCAGCTAAATAGAAATGCACTGCAATAAAAATTCATTCAAGTAAAAATTTAACGAAATGAAAATTCATTCAGGTAAAAATTTAAGAAAATAAAAATTCACTCAAGTAAAAATTATTAACTATAATAATCTTCATATTTAATTCTATCATTCTGAAAGAAATTAACATTATTAACATTAACAAGATTAACAAATAAAAAATAAGATATTGAAAATTATTGAAATGAGCAAAATTTTTGAAAATTAATTGAATTTTGAAGAAGAATTTTATTATTTATAAAGATAATTGGGATTTGGACGAGGTTTTTTTTCAATTTTGTACATAATTGAATTTTGTGATAAGAATTTTATTACTTTTGAAAGTAATAGAATTTCTACAATCATTTGTAACTTCTTCAAAATTCAATTTTTTTAGTGTTTTTTACTAAAATTCTTCTATAAATCCATTATTTCGAATAATTAATTAAATATTTGTTAGAAAATTTAACTAATTTTAGAAGATTTTGAATAATTAAAATTTTTCAAAAATTAAAGTTCTTTAAAATTTCTAATCATAAATGCATTCAAAATTGAAATTTTATAAAATTTCAATTTTGAAGTTCAATTATTTATGATAATTGTAAACGCAACTCTTTTTTAAAATTGTATTAATTTTAAAATATTTGAGTAAAATCATTCATTTAATAATTTATATAAGTCATTTTATGATAGTTGTTAAAAAATTAAGTTATTTAAAAAGAAATTATTGTCAGAAATTGAAATGCAAATTTTTCTCCTTTTTATTTATAAAAAATTGAAAATATTGTTAAAAAAATTATGATTTAGAAATAGAAAATAAATACCCATTTTATCAACAATTTTTATTTCTCAATAACAATATTGTTCACAAACTCATTCTTTTATTTTGGAAAAAAATGACATATTCCCGTTTCTTAATATTTTTGTAGAAAATTTTCAATTTTCATAAGGAAATAATTTACATAATTTCTATTTCTTAATTAAAATTGTTTTTGTTAAAATTCAAAGTTTTTTAAAAATAAATGAAAAAAATGTTTATAAATTCTATTTCTCGATGACAAATTTTAATTGAAAATAAACTTGAATTTAAATTTTTAGAAAATCTTAACTATTTTACTCAAAAGAATGTTCTGTTAAATTTATTTACGAATTACTTTAATTGTAAAATTATTCGAAAACACAAATAACTTCTTTTTTAAATAAATATTTAATTATTAATATTTTTCCAAAGGAATTAAGACATTAAAAAATTTCAAATTTAAACCTTTTTGAAATTAAACAACTTATCAAAATAATGTTATAAAACATGAAGACATCGATTGCTCCAAGTCGAAGACTCGGAGTGATCGATTTCTTCATGTTTTATAATAATTTATAATAATTAAAAATTTATGAAAATAATTGAATTATTGCAAAGAAATTTGTTAAAAAATTTTGTAAATAATTGAGTTTCTGTGAAATTTTTATTATTTTTGAAAATAATTAAATGTTTCTGTAAAATTTTATAGTTTTTTTTAAAAAATTGAATTCTTTTCGGAAAATTTTATTAAAATAGTAGATATTGAAAATAATTGAAATTAGGACAAGAATTTTATTGTCATTTTTGAAAATTATTGAATTTTGGGGAAAAATTTTGTTATTTACAAAGATAATTGGGATTTTGACGATTTTTTAAAAATTGTTGAACATAATTGAATTTTATAAAAAGAATTTTATTATACTTTTGAAAATAATTGAATTTCTGCAATTATTTGTAATTTCTCCAAAATTCAATTTTTTTATTAGTGTTTTCAACAAAAAATTGAATTAAAAATTTTTTAATTTTATTATTCTTAAAATTTGTAAAATTTCTAATTGAATTTTTGCTTTAAAATTAGTAAATTTTACCAATAAATCAATAGAAATTACTAAATTATTAATTAGTAAAATCAATAATTTAAATAATTATTTTATATTATAAGAAGATTGTTACTATAATTTCTTCAAAATTTGTTCATATTCTATTATTAATTTAAAATTTTTAACTAAACTTAATTTTCAAATCAATTTTTATTAGAAAATTCTACGAGAATTCAATTATTTAAATACAAAAATAAATTATTTATTGAATAATTGAATGTTTCATAAAATTGCATTCTTATAAACAAATTTTTAAATAATTGAATTCCTTTGACGAGTTTTAATACGAATTTTTAAAATAGTTACATTTTTCAAAGGAATTTGATTAATAATTGAATTGTTAAATAATTGAAATTCTGTGATAAGTTTTATTATTTCTGAAAATAATTAATTATTTGCGTACAATTTTATTAAAATTGTTTTTAAATAATTGAATTCTTTTGGGTAATTTTATTAAAATAGTAGATATTGAAAATCATTGAAATGAAAATTTTTGAAAATAATTGAATTTTGAAGAAGAATTTTTTTATTTATAAAGATAATAACCGGAATTATTTTGAGATTTTTTTGTAAATTTTGAACATAATTGAATTATGTGATAAGAATTTAATTACATTTGAAGTTTATTTATTTATGAAAATTTATGAAAATAAATGAAAATTTTTTATTTTTATAAAAAAAAATTTGAATTACAAATTTTTAAAATTGCTAATTTTATTTTTAAAAAAAGTGAGAGAGAAGTTAGCCGCGCGCGAATTGTTGCTAGTTACAAATTAAATAACTAAATTTTTATTTAACAGAATTTAATGATTTATTTCAATCTATATTCACAAAGTTTAATAAAATTTCTATTTAGCTGACTTTTTTATATTAATCTTTCGTTTAGGAGATTATTTAGCAGATTACTCAGAGTACTAAATAATAAGCTAAATAAAAATTCATTCGAGTAAAAATTTTTGCTTAATTAATAATAATTATTATTTGTTATTAAGTAGTAGTACAAAGTTTATTTATTTTTTTATTATTTATTTTTTATTTGCTATTATGTAATAATAATAATAATAATAATAATAATAATAATAATAATAATAATAATAATAATAATAATAATAATAATAATAATAATAATAATAATAATAATAATACTAATTATACTGAATACTTAATAGTATTTATTACTGAATATTATTATTTTTAAAAATTTATTAATAATAATACTAAAATTTATTTTTAATAACAAGAATTATTAGAAATATTCGATTCTCGTATAAAAATTGTGTAAAAACAAAAAAAGAAAATCATTCTTGAATAATATTTTATTTCGCATTTCTTTTTGAACGTTTGAAAATTCAGCTTGTGTTTCACTATTGGCTGATGGGAAGAATCGAGGAAAGCGCGTGGCTACTATACTATTGATTCCTGGAACTTTCCCGGTCTTACGCACCTACACGTTTTTCGACCACCCTCTCAATTCTCTCTCACTCTCTCTGTCTCTCTTTAAATCCCATTGCCAACATCACTTGTCTCTACAACTTTCTCACTTTCTCTCTGTGTTGCCCCCTTGTGTCCCATCTTTACACCCACCCAAGGGGTGATGTATTCCGTGCTCTGGATTATATCGCAGCTCTTGCCCCCTCTTCATCTCCTCCTTCACCAAATACTGTACCTCCGGTTTTACCGCGCCCGGGCCAGAATCCTGGGCAACATACATCTCTTATAGCAATCAAATCTATCTCCAGAGAGGAGAGGACCCTCACCCTTTACACGAATCGAATCTCTCTCTCTCTCTCTCTCTATACCGAGTATACAGACAACTTTTGCTGTTATATTTGTATATATATGAAATTGACAAAAATTTTATATTCCAAACTTTATTTTTACTCTAAAGTTTTGGCGGTGATGAAAAATCATGAAAAGATCGTAAAAACAATTTTTTTTTCGATTTATAGATTCGACGCGAGGAGTTTATTGAATTTTTTTTTGCGAAATATACGAAAATACGGTCAAATAAAGTTAATTCTCTCTCTCTCTTAGTTAACATTTTTTTATTTTTATAATTACTATTTAACTAACTCTACTATTTCTAAATGACAATTGGAAAAAAATTCAATTTTCTCTCTTAGTAACATTTTTTTATTGTTATTATTACTACTTAACTAATAAAAAAAAATGTGTAGTTTCTAAACGCCACTTAGAAAAAAATCCAATTCTCTCTCTTAGTTAACATTTTTTTTATTGTTATCATTACTATTTAACTAACTCTATTTTTTCTAAACGTCCCGTGCAGAAATCGCCACTTTTGTTCCCGATTACCGCCCTGGCCCCGGTCGGGATTTCATGATCTGGCCCCGACTTCGTGGCCCCGACCAGGACCAGACCGGGTTTGCCCAAGGATCTACAAACAGCGCACAATGGGATTTTTTTTACAATTTACTGTTCAAAACTGTCTACAGCCTACAATTCTTAACCGGTTTCAGTATTCTTTATTTTAAATTAAAGGCGAATAAATTCTTAAGACATCCCTTAAGGTCAATTTTTTAGTTCTTAATTGTTTATAATTTTTATTTTCAATCAAAGTTAACAAATTAATACAATTTTTCAAAAAAGGAGGCTTATTTTCTTATTCCGTTGCTGCATATGATCTGAATCAGTTCAAATTAATACAATATGACCACCATATAATTAATAAAACAGAAAGTAATTTATATCAATTGTTATAAACAATATTAATTAACAAATAGTTAACTTTGATTTCTTTCCACTAAAAAATGTTTTTTTTACCTTTTCTTTTTAATTTAAGTTCATTTAAAGAATATTTGCCCTTTTTGATTATAAAATAACTTATTTAAATTGTTATAAACAATATTAATTAACAAATAGTTAACATTGATTCCTATTCCACTAAAAATTTTTTTTTCACATTTTCTTTTTAATTTAAGTCTATTTAAAGAATATTTGTCCTTTTTGATTAAAAAATAACTTATTTAAATTGTTATAAACAATATATTAAATAACAAATAGTTATGTAACTTATGCTCCTGTCCACCAAAAAAATTTTTTTTCACGTCTACTTTTTAATTTAAGTTCATTTTAAAAATATGTGTCCTTTTTGTTTAAAAAATAACTTATTTAAATGGTTACAAATAATATTAATTAACAAATAGTTAATTTTTGTTCCTTTCCACCAAAAATTTTTTTTTCACGTTTACTTTTTTATTTAGATAATGTTAAAAGACCACGGATATATAATATTAAATATTTAAATAAGTTATATTATAAGCAAAAAAGACATATATTCTTTAAAAGAACCTAAGTAAAAAAGAAAATTTGCAACAAAAATTTTCTGTTGGACAGGATCATAAGTTAACTATTTGTTAATTAATGTTGTTTATGACAATTGAAATATATTACTTTATGGGTTTTTAATTGTCTGCTGGTAATATTGGATTAATTTGAACTGATTTAGAGCATGTGCAGTAACGGAATAAGAAAATAAACGTCCGTTTTTAAAAAATTGTGTTAATTTGTTAACTTTGATTGAAATTTGAAAATAAAAATTATAAACAATTAAAAACTCAAAAATTGTCCTCGAGGGATGTCTTAAGAATTTATTCTCCTTTAATTTAAAACAATAGGACAAACGCACCAATTGTCGAAGGTGAACCATTTGTCGATGTTATCATGGTGATAACCAAAAATATTGCCTAAAATGTTAAATTTTTTTGTGGTTATAATATTAACATATTATTTTTGACATTTATAACTCTTAAAAACTCTTAATTGTTTTTCACACTTAAATTGAAATTCCATGTTTAAGGCAAAAAAATAAATTATTATTAATTAATAATTTTTAGTATTATTGTGAATTATTAATAATGAAAAAATTTTTATTATTTTAAAAAATAGTTAAATTATAAATAATATAGAATAAATAATTAAATTAACAATTTTTACCATATTATTATGATAAACATATTAATTTATATATATATATATATATATATATATATATATATATATATATATATATATATATATATATATATATATATATATAACATACATTTTTAATAATTTTTCTATAAATAAATATGATACAGTCAATTTATTATGATAACACTGTATATAACGGTCCCATGATTCAAAAGGAAGTTTAAGCGAGGTCGCTTCCAAGCTTGCGTGGCTATGCGGTATGTGTATTCGACTTGCGTCCTCGAGGTCTAGGGTTCGGTCCCCCGTGCGTGCGATATTTTTCCGTCTTAGTTTTAAGTGTTTTGTGTATAATTCTTAATAATGTTACATAAAGTATAGGTTTAAATAATTATTAACAATAATAATAATTATAAATAATTATTAATTTAAATAAGATAGTCTGTCTAAATTAATGAAAGAAAATAAGAAAAATATTTTTTTTAAAAACTTAGTCCAATAAAAGCAATTCTAATAACTATTTACATTTTTAATGACACTCATAAAAGTTTATTTACTACAAAAATATTAATAATAATCATTAATATTGAAGTAAATACTCCCCATTCTTTAATAATCAAATAACAAGCTTTAATATAATAAAATGCAGTCAGTATTGGAATTCTACCTGGGTAGCGAAAAGATCGGGGGAAATCCCATGGCCCCGACCGGGTCCCGACAGGGCGGCCAGATCGGGCAAAGTGCCATGGCCCCGGTCGGTTTTAGTGTTTCAACCAGGCCGGGGCCAGGTCGGGTTGACAGATCGGGGCCCGGTTTGTCCCGATCTGGCCCCGACCTGGCCCCGGTCAAAATTTCTGCACGGGGTCAATTAAAAAAATCCCAACTAATTGAAATTAATTTTGTTTTTTCAATTGTAGTTCAAATTCACTCTCTATATAGAGAAAAATTTTGTTCCAATCCAAATAAATACATAGCCAATCAAAAAAAAAAAAAAAAATTTGTTTGAATTAATCATATTTTGTAATTTTTATCAAATCAAACTTATGTATTGAATTAAAATTAAGTTCTCTCTATTTTTCGTTAAATAAAAATTTTTGATAATATAAATTCAATAAAAATTTAGTTAAATGAAAATTTAGTCCAACAAAAATTCAGCTATAAATAAAAATAAAGCTAAAAAAAAGTTAAATGAAAATTCCCTCAAACAAAAATGTAACCGAATAATAATTTTAGATAAAAATTATAGCAATTCAAGGAAATAAAAATTCAGTCAAGTAAAAATTCAACAAAATAAAAATTCATTCAAGTGGAAATTTAACAAAATAAAAATTCATTCAAGTGAAAATTCAACAAAATAAAAATTCATTCAGATAAAAATTTAGTCAAATAATAATTCAGCTAAATAGAAATGCACTGCAATAAAAATTCATTCAAGTAAAAATTTAACGAAATGAAAATTCATTCAAGTAAAAATTCAAGAAAATAAAAATTCACTCAAGTAAAAATTATTAATTAACTATAATAATCTTCGTATTTTATTCGTTCATTCTGTCTGCCCACACTTTGAAGTTAGTTTTTGCTTTTGTTTATTTTTTTCTTTAAAAAATATTGTTTGACAGATCGAAAAAATGCAGGTATTTTTTCATGATTTATAATAAAACAATATTTGAAATTAGAAAATTTAAAAAAATTATGATTAAAAAATAAATTTTGTTTATTATATGCTTCTTTCTATATAACAAATTTCGTTTGACTGATCTAATCTTATGCAAATTTTTCTCCTTTTATTATTTATAAAAAATAGAAAATTGTTAATTGTTAAATAATTATAATAAAGAAATAGGAAATATTTTATGCATAATTTATATTTCTCAATAACAATATTGTTCAGAAACTCATTATCTTCTTTTGGAAAAGAAACATTACTCATTCTATTCTATTTGTCAATTACAAATTTTAATTGAAAATGAAATTGAAACTTTTTAAATTTTTGTAGAAAATAAAGGAAAAAATTTTACTCAAAAAAATGTTCTGTTACATATTTATTTACGAATTTTTTTAATTGTAAAATTATTCGAAAACATTAATAATTTTTATTTTTAAATAAATATTAAATCAATTTTATTTTTCCATAAGAATTAAGAATTTCAAAAATTTCAAATTCAAATCTTTTTAAATTCAATAACTTTAAATATTTTTATGAAACATGAAGAAAGCGATTGCTCCGAGTAGAAGACTCGGAGTGATCGATTTCTTCATGTTTTATAATAATTAAAGATGACCGAGTGATAAAATCATTGAATATTATTACAGTAACTTTTTCAAAATTATTTTCATCATTTCAAATCAATTATTATTTTCCACAATTTTTAATTATTTTGTATGAAAATAGTTGAATTCTTAAAAAAAATTCTATTACTTATAAAAATAATTGAATTATTGCGAAGGAATTTATAAAAAAATTGTAAATAATTGAATTCATGTGAAATTTTTATTATTTATGAAAATAATTAAATGTTTGCGTACTATTTTTGGGAATTTGAAATTGATTTGAAAATAATTGAACTTTGGGGAAGAATTTTGTTATTTATAAAGATAATTGGATTTTGACGAGAATTTTTTTAAAATTTGAAAGATAATTGAATTTTATGAGAAGAATTTTATCACTCTTGAAAATAATTGAATTTCTGCAATTATTTGTAATTTTTCCAAAATTGTATTTCTTTAGTGTTTTGAACAAAAATGTTAATTACAAATTTTTAAATTCTATTATTTTTAAAATTGCTAATTGTACCCTAAAAAGTTAGCCTCGCGCTTCAGCGCACGAATTATTGCTAATTGAATTAATAATTAAATTAAGATTTGAAAAAATAATGATTATGATAAATAATCCGATTATTTATATTTATTTTAAAATTAAAATGAAAGAGAAATAAATTTCGTCTGTCGAAAAATGTGAGGACAAAATATTGTACAATAATAGATATGGAATTAAATTGTTGTGGTGTATTTATATATATATATAAATGAAATAGCTATAACCACAATGTTCGAGTTGATGGTAGACCTGAAGGAGCGCAGACAATGAAGTCGTTGTTTATTCGCTTAGTGGGTGAAGCCCTATTAAAAGTTGTACTTGTACACTAAAGAGACTAGACATCGGTTTTGTCAACTTACACGAATAATCGTATTGATAATGGGATTTTAAATTGTCGTCGAATTATAGATTTAAATAAATCCGCACTTTCAATATACAGTTTATTATATATGGCTATATACCTATATAAATATAAATTTTTCAAACTTGTTAATAATAAAATATAATTAACATAAATTGTAAAAATAATAAATTAAATTTAATAGAAAAATTAAAATTAATAAATTAAATTAAATAGAACAAAGAAAATAAAAAAATTCTAAAAAATAATTAAAATAAATGAAAAAATTAGATAAATTAATTATTAAAAAAAAAAAATTCTAAAAACATAATTATACAAACATATTAATATATAAAACAAGCATTGTAAAAATCAATCAAGAAGCAAATTACATGCAAAGCAAGCAAAAATAATAATTAAAAGTAAAATACAAAAGAAATAAATACAAACGTAAAAACTTACAAGTAAAAAATAAAATTATTAATTAATCTGTAGAAATTAAGGAAAAGAAAAAATGTTTACAGAAAATAAATATTTCTGATAATATACGAACTGAAATAGAAGCAAAATGTTATGAGTATAAATGTAAATTTATTGATAATTGGAAAACAAGTGTTTCTTTTTCTGATGGAAACAAAATATTTGTCCTGTAAACATTTTTTTTCTTATTCGAAAATTTTCTTATTTATAACTAAGAAAAATAAGTAGATTATTTATAAAATTATTAAAAGAATTATAAAATAATTAAAAAATAAATTTGACAAAAGCATTTAGAAAAGATAAAAGCGAGACAAAGTTTCAATGTTTCAAAATGAATGGTGATTTTTTTGTGAAAATGATTTTTTTTATAGAATCAAAAATTAATTTTTACATTAAAATTATTTGATTACTTTTCATGGACTTAGATTTGAAAAAACTAGTAATACAAAATTAATAAAAAGTAAATAACTAATTATCGTTATTAATTACTATAAGTAAACTATTAATTAGTAAGTGAATTAGTTAATTAATAATTGCAAATTAATTAAATACTTACTGTAAATTTATTAATAATTAATTATTATTATAATATTATTATTATTATTATAATTAATTATTATTATTATAATTAATTATTATTATTATAATTAATTATTGAACTTAATTATTAGAATGTGTTTAATAAAGAATTTCCATGCAAATAAAAAAAGCTACCAGATGATATTTGATGATTTTGGATTTTAGGAAATGGACATTGAATAATGTTAATTAGATTTTGAGAGTGATTATAAAAATGGTGAGGATGAATTTTTGCGATTGTGATTTTACGAATTTTGGAGGGAATAAAGCAGGGACTCACCTCCATCCATTGCCGATCTGGTCGACCGGTGAGACTGGTAGGGCGTCGCCGCTACCCCTGTAAGCAGGAAAACAGACAAATTTTGTAGGATAGGTAAACGAAGGAAAGGAAAACGGATTTTTTCCCCTAAAAGGTTTAATTAACATATTTATTTATGAAGAATACAACTCTGAATTTCAAATTGTATTCTCAACGCTTCTCATCTATTCATTATGATTAAATAACTATTAATTAATTATTAGTTATTAATTATTATTAACTATTTTATTATTATTAATTAGTTAATAAATAAATAAATTATTAATTAGTTAAGAAATAAATTATTAATTAATCAATAAATTAATTAACTAAAAATTAATTAATATTATATGACAATTATATTACAATTTTTCGATAATAAAAAATTTTTTATTTAAAAAAATTCATTTTTACAAAAAAAAAAATTTTTTATCAACTTTCTTACCCTAATTTTAATATTTTACTATTCTAGCAAATAATTCCCTATTTTGTTTATTTTATTAATAAAAAATAAATAGGAAACCAATGAGACAATATTTATTTAACAAAATGATGCCAATTGAAACAAAAACATTACGAAAAAAGTTTATTTTTCGACAAGGTAAAAAAAAATATAGAATATAAAGAAAAAATTTTTTTACTTCAGTTATAAGTGAATTATTTATAATTCACTTATAATTTATATTTGTAACATTCGGTAGAGGATGAATTTTCAAAATAGAAAATCAATAAACATGTAATATATTTTCTTGGGATTTTATAAAAAAAAATTATTCATCTCATTTTGTTGCAACAAAATGAAATTATTTTAGTGTCATCAATTTTTATTGCACGCAGATCTATTACATTGAACAAGACATCAATAAAAAAAAACTTTTAAAAAATTCTGATTAGCAAATAAATTTTGTTTATTATATGCTTTTTTCTATAACAGATTTCTTTTCATTGATCTAAATTATAAAAATTTTCCTTTTTTTCCTTTATAAAAATATTAAATAAAATTGTTAATTGTCAAAAAAATTATTTTAAGTTTTTAGAAAATAAAGGAAAAGATTTTATTTAAAAAAATTATTCTGTTACATTTATTTACGAATTTCTTTAAAATTATATTCAAAAACATCAATAACTTATAAAAGTATTAAATTCTTCTCGAAAATTCAATTATTTTCAAAAATTTTAATAAAATTCTTGTCAAAATTTCAATTATTTTCAAAAATTAAAATGCATTTTTCTAATTTTAATGATTTTCAATATCTATTATTTTAATAAAATTTTCCGAAAAGAATTCAATTATTTAAAAAAAAACTATAAAATTGCACAGAAACATTTAATTATTTTCAAAAATAATAAAAATTTCACATGAATTCAATTATTTACAAAATTTTTTTAAAAATTCCTTCGCAATAATTCAATTATTTTCATAAATTTTTAACTTATTATAAATTATTATAAAACATGAAGAAATCGATCACTCCGAGTCGAAGACTCAGGAGCAATCGATGTCTTCACGTTTTATAACAATAGGTACTTTTATAATTTTTTTAATTTCAAAAAAATTTTAAATTGAAATTTTTGAATTTCTTAATTTCTGTGGAAAAATAATAATAATTAAATATTTATTTAAAAAAGAAGTTATGGATGTTTTCGAATAATTTTACAATTAAAGAAATTTGTAAAAATGTAACAGAACACTTTTTTGAGTAAAATTGTTAAGATTTTCTAAAAATTTAAATTCAAGTTTATTTTCAATTAAAATTTGTAATTGAGAAATAGAATTTAAAAAATTAAAAATAATTGAATTGCATGAAAAAAATTTTAATATTTATGAAATAAATAATTGAATTATTGCGAAGGAATTTGTAAAAAATTTTTGTAAATAATTGAATTCATGTGAAATTTTTATTGTTTATGAAAATAATTAAATGTTTGTGTAGGTACTAATTAAAAAAAATTTTTTTAAGTAATTGAATTATTTTTGGAAAATTTTATTTAAATAGTAGATACTGAAAATAATTGAAATGAGAAAAATTTTTGAAAATAATTGAAATTTTGACAAGAATTTTATTAAAATTTTTGAAAATAATTGAATTTTGGAGAAGAATTTAATTATTTCTAAAGAGAATTAATTAGAATTTTGATGAGAATTTTTTTTTAATTTTGAACATAATTAAAATTTTTTTTTTTGAAAATAATTGAATTTCTGCAATTATTTGTAATTTCTCCAAAATTGAATGTTTCTATTGTTTTCCTCTGGTGTTTTCAACAAAAATTTGAATTAAAAATTTGTAAATTCTATTTTTTTTAAAATTGCTAATTTTATTTTAAAAAGTAAGAAAGAAGAAAGCCACGCGAATTGTTGCTAGTAGAAAATAATTTTTAATAAATACCATAAATAAATAAAATTATATTGAATAGATAAATATTTGACTTTTTGTTGTAGAGAAAAAAACATTAGAAAAAGAAAAATTTTAAAGTGAAAATATTAATCTCTTTTGCAAATAAAATCAAAATTCTTGAGTTTTGTCAATTTTCATTCGAGAACGTTGCAAAAGAAAATAATGAGAGAAAAATAAAAAAATATAATTAAAAAAATCCTGTATATAAATTTGTTAACTATTTCAGTTGTGGAAAAAACGTTTTTAAAGAATAAATTTTTTAAATATTAACTTTTGAGTATAAAGTTTAATTTATTATTAATTTATTTTCATAAATTTATTAATATATTATTCATTTATTTTCATAAGTATATAAATTTATTACGAAATTATTTTAATAAATTTCTAATGAAATTAGTTTAATAAATTTCCAATGAAACTATTTTAATAAATTTATAAAATTATTAGTAATTTACTTCAATAAAATCATTAATTTCTTTTAATAAATTTCTTTTAATAAATTAAATTTGCAAAAAAAAAAAAATAAATGAAAAGAACTGAATGCAATAAATTTTGTTGATTTAAAAAGAAATTTGTTTAACTCATTTTCTGATCAATCTGAAGATAAATTGGACATAAATGCAATAAAACTCAAATCATGATTGACGTTAAAGAACATTTAACTGAATTGCAGGATACATTCAAATGACTTGGTTCTTTTTTTCCTCTTTCTCATTTTTTTTTCAAGAATGAAAAAAAATTAATACTTAGATAAAAATCATACACCAGCTGCAACGTCCTTTGTATGTAACTTTCTCAGTTCCAGAAGACCCATTTCACGCCCGTCATACCAATCTAAAACTTTGATCGTTTTGTTATCTTTTACCCCTCTTCTCATCTCAAAACCTAATTTTCCTTTTTTTGTAATAATTTTTACATCTTTTTTTCTCCGCGCATTTAGTAGCCGCACCGTAATTCCAAATTAAATCAATTTCTCCATTTTTAAATTCTAATTTATGTACCTAAAGGAAAACAAGATTTAAAAAAAAAAAGTTTGACTCACGTTCGTTTGAATTTCAATTTATACTTAATTACTGATTTTTTTTCCAAGAAGTAAAAAGATAATGAAAACAAATATTCATTACGAAGTTAATTATGTCTTTAAAATATGTATATGCAAACATTTTTTTTTTTTTTTTTGAAAAAAAGGAACCTTTTTGAACAAAATGCTGAACATTTTTATATTGATGCGGAAAAAAGGAGGAATGAGAAAGAAGACAGAAAAATCAAGATCAGAGGATGAAGCGGGTAATAATTATTGCACGTCAGCGTGCCTTAATTTTGAGGATAATTAAACGACTCAAGTCACTCCACCTGCCGATCGATAAAAAGCTTTTCGCGCGTCATTTCGTTCTTTTTTTTCTTTTTCATTTTTAAAGCAAACGCAGCAGCTTGTTCGTCTTGATTAGCGAAATTACACTGACAAAGATGTTACTTTGCGCGCACTTATTGAATCACGAATGAAAAAAAAAACATTAAATTATCCTATAGACGAAAATAAATAAATAAGCATTAAATATATTAAACAGAAATAAAATAAATATAAAATAAATCATTACTTTTAATTAATTATTAATATTTTGTCATTAAACTAAAAACACTTTTTTTCATTCAAAGACAAATTGATTTTTAATTTTATTTATTGAATTTTTTTTTTATAAAAAAAATGTAATAAATAATAAATTCAATAAAAATTTTAAAAAATTATGAAGCGAAAAAATTATTTAAAAAATAATTAATGAGAAAAATACTCTTTAAATTTGAATCATTTAAAACTTAAAATTTTTCTTGAAAATTAGTGACTGACTTTTTGCTTCTGAATCAGTTAAAAATAACTAAATTTCAGTGAAAAAATAACAGATTTTTAGTTCAAAAATAACTGAAAAATTAGTTAAGTTTTGACTAATTGAATCAGTTAAAAAAAACTTTCTGAAATAACAGTTTTATTTTTAACTGATTCAAATTAAGAGAGTATAAATGAAGAATTTAAGAAAGAAAGATTTAAACAAATAAAAAATTTATGAAGGAAAAATAAAAGTAAACAATATTGAAAAAAAATTAAACAAATAAAATTAAAAGAAGAATTAATTAAAAAAATTTAAGTAAAGAAGGAATCAAAGAAAAATAAAATTAAATAATAAAAAAGAATTAAATAAAAAAAGAATCAAATTCACTCTTGAAGTTAGACTTTTGTGCATGGCTTTTGTTTTTTTATATATTTTGATAGATAATATTATACCAACTTCTTTATTTTTTTTACTAAAAACTTAATTGTTTGACAAATCGAAATAATGCAGCTATTTTTTCCTTTTTTCTAAAAAAAAAATTAAAAAATGGTTGGAAAATTAAAATTAGAAAGTAGACAATATTTTGCACATTTTCTGCTTCTCAATTACAATTCATAAACAAAAGTACAAGTTTTAAGTAAAAAAAATGTTATAAATCAAATTTTGTTTAAGAAATTTTAAATTTATTTTGGAAAAAATATTTACAAAATTTCTATTTGTTAAAAACGATTGTAAAATTATTCGAAAACATCAATAACTTCAGTTTCTTCTATTTTTATAATACAAAAAAGATAACCGGGTGATAAAATCATTATTTTATATAATAGAAATATTTTTACAGTAACTTTTTCAAAATTATTTTTATTATTTTAATTCAATTATTATTTTCTAGAATTCGTAAATAAAATTCTTCTTTAAATCAATTATTTTTAATAATTTTTGAATAAGTTCTTTGAGAATTTTCAAATCCATTTGTTTACAATTCAATTTTACAAAATTTCAATTATTCAGAAATTCTTCAATTGAATACGTATTAAAAAATAAATACTTCAAATAATTTCAGAAAAAAATTTAATTAAACTTTTTCAAAATAATTTATTCTACAGAATTGTTGGTTATAAGTATGAAAAATTAAGATTTTCAAAGAATTTAATTTGAAACCTTTTCAAAATTCAATTATTTCTTAAAATTCATGCGCTATAATGCTTTTAATATTCAAATATTATTTGAATATTTGAATAATTTGATTAATAAATATTCAAATCTAAAATTTTAACTGAAATTCATTTTTAAATCAATTTTTATTAGAAAATTCAACGAGAATTCAATTATTTAAATGCAAAAATAAATATTTCATTGAATAATTGAATATTTCTTAAAATTCAATTCTAATAAAGAATGTTATCAACAAATTTTTCAACAATTGAATTCTTTCGACGAATTTTAATAAAATTTTCAAGAATAATTACATTTTTAGAGGAATTTGATTAAATTTGTATTGAAAATAATTGAAATTCTGCAATGAGTTTTATTATTCATGAAAATAATTGAATTCCTAAAAAGAATTTTAGTATTTATGAAAATAATTGAATTACTGTAAATATTTTATTATTTATGAAAATAATTGAATTATTGCGAAGAAAATTATATAACATTTGTAAATAATTCAATTCTTTATGAAAGTTATATATTCAAAATAATTAATTCTACAGAATTGTTGGTTGTATAGAAAATTAAGATTTTCAAAGAATTTAATTTAAAACCTTTTCAAAATTCAATTATTTCTTAAAATTCATTTTTAAATCAATTTTTATAAGAAAATTCTACGAGAATTCAATTATTTAAATAAAAAAATAAATAATTCTTTGAATAATGAAATATTTCTTAAAATTGAATTCTTATAAAGTATTTTAACTAAACATTTTCAAATAATTGGTTTCTTTGACGATTTTTAATAAAATTGTTAAGAACCATTACATTTTTCGAGAAATTCGATTAAAATTGTATTAAAAATAATTAAAATTCTGTGATGAATTTTATTTATGAAAATAACTGAATTCTTAAAAAGAATTTTATTATTTATGAAAATAATTTAACACATGTAACAAATTTGATTATTTACTGAAAATAATTCAATACAAGTAACAAATTTGATTATTTATTGAAAATAATTAAATTATTGCAAAGAAATTTATTAAAAAAAAATTGTAAATAATAGAATTTATATGAAATTGAGGAAAATTTTTGAAAATAATTGAAATTTTGCCAAAAATATTATTAAACATTTTTTTTAAATTGAATTTTTCCAGGAATTTTATTAAAAATTTTAAAAAATAATAAAATTTTGGAAAATAATTTGATTACTTTTGAAAATAATTGAATTTATGCAAACATTTATAATTTTTCCAAAATTCAATGTTTTCTAGTTTTTTTGAATAAAATTCGTCTATAAATCTACTATTTTTAATAATTAATTAAATATGCATTAAAAAATTTAACAAATTTCAGAAGAATGTAAATTATGAAAATTTTTAAAAACCTATGGTGTCGTCCATATACCACGTGGACACTTTTTGGGGGAGGGGGAGGGTTAAAAAAAGTTTGAAAGTGTCCACGATCCCATGTATTTTTGTGTCCACAAGGGGGAGGGGGGGGGGGTTTGACAAACTGTCCACGTGGTATATGGACGGCCCCTATGTAATTTTTAATATTTCTATTAAAATTCATTGAAAATTGAAATTATATACTTTCAACTCGAAAGAAATTTTTATTAAACTAAAAATAAAATAAAAAAAAATATTTTCAAGGAATTAAAGAAATTAAATTCAATTAATTTTTAATTTAATTTAATTAATTAAAATACTAATTTAAAGAATTAAATGAATTAAATAAAAAAAGAAAAAATAATTAAATTCAAAAAAGGGTATTTTTAATAAATAATAATTTCTTTATTATTTATTTTTCTATAAATATAAAGAAACATTTTTAACACAAAATACGTTCTCGACTTGAAAGAAATTATTATTAAACTAGAAATAAAGAAAACTATTTTCAAAAAAAGGAATTGTTAAAAAAAATTCTTTACCCAAAAATGTCAAATTCTTTTTTGTAAAATAAAATTCAGAATCTTAATAGAGGAGTGTCTGACACAAATCGACTGTCACTACTTGTTTTCAATTTCCCCTTGAGAGAAAAAATTTCTTCATCGAAGCATAAAATGAGACTTTTGTATATATCAAGATAAAAAAAAACTAACATTTTTGTTTTCTCTGTACAAAAAAAAGAAGAAGAAGAAGAAGAAGAGAAGAAGAGTGAGAGTAATACTTTTTCTCAATGCAACAATAAAAAAGCCTCGTGCAGGAAGAATAGTTGAGGAATTGACGCGTAAAGAAGGCAGGGCAACAAACATTATAAAACTGGTCCGCTTGTAATCAGACATGTTGGCCTCGATCTTTGCGTCCAATCCGATATGCTTGTCCCTTTTTAAACAACTTTTCGCATCGAATCGAAACAAAGGCAAAAGGGGATCGGCTAAATCTCTTTACGCGATGTTTACTTAAAGTATATATATTCATATACATGTATCGTTTTCGCTTTAAAGATTTTAATACAAGAAGAGAACATGTGTATCTCAACTTTCTGTATTGATACACCTAATGTAGGTTTATATATATATATATATATATATACTTACGCAGCTGCATTCGCACGAGTTTAAACTAGTTATCTCTTGACACTATTGTAAAAAAAAAGAAGAAAAAAAAAATCTAAACTAAACTCTTCCACTTTCAGTCTAATATCAACTTCTTTCAAGGTTTTATTTTATTTATATACGTGTACAAGTGGAACCAGTTAGTTTTGGACTTTACTCGTTTAGACAAAAAAAAGACCACCAAGGAACAATTATTTTCATTTTTCAAATGTAATATCAATCATATTAGTCAATATCTGTCTTCAGTGGTGTAATGATTAATCAATGTTTCCAGATATTCGATATTAATTCGATAATAATTCGATATTAATTTACAATTTGATATTTGTAAATTTAATTTAGAATTTATCACTTTATAACTTTATAATTTATTACAATAATTTTAGAAGTTTATTCTAAAAATATTTTTTAATCAATATCATTTTTTTCTTTGTTAATAATTTTTTCTTCGCCTCTACAATTTTTTTTTCATTAAAAGAAAAGTTTAAGTTTCTAAATTTCAAAAACCATTTTCATTGAGTAAATGAACAGTATTTTTTTTTTTATTAAAATCCCTTTTTTTCTGACTGGCTAAAAGTTTTAAAGTAACGAAAAAAAATTTTAATATCAAGAAAAAAAGTTAAATAAAAAAAAATTGTAAAGGTGAAGAAAAAAATATGTAAAGGTTATTTAAATAATTTTCTTGATGTTTAGTTAATTCAAAATTAAGTTAAATAGAAATTTAACTAAATGAAAATTTCGTTAAATAAAAATGCTAAATAAAATAAAAATGTTAAATAAAAAAAATAATAAAAAAATTAAATTAAAAATTTAGTTGAATGAAAATTTAGTTGAATAAAAATTCAGCTAAATAAAAATTCAGTGAAATAGTAAATTCACTTAAAAATGAAAATTTAGTTAAATTTGCCTCAAATACGAAAATTATTGAATCAAAAATAATTTAGTTTCTTCAAATAAAAATTAAGTAAATTTTTTTTTCGTATTAGACAAGCAGACTTCGCACTCGATAATTTTTTTTAAAAAAGTAGCAAAAAGTAGCTTTCAAACTAAAAAAAAGTAGTAAAAAAATAGCTATCAAAAAATTAAACTTGACAACTATAAAAACTCTTTTTGGAAACTTCGCAAAACTGACAAAAATTCCATTTTATATTTTATTTTCCAGACTTTCTTACTAATTTTCATCAAAAATATTTACTTCTTTCTTATCCTGCTAATAAATTAAATTTCTGCAACGAATTTTATTATTCATCAAAGAATATAAATATTTATAAAATAAATAAAAATAATTTAATTCTTGAGAAGAATTTTATAAATTTTTTTAAATAATTTATTTCTCTCGACTAATTTTATGCAAATTCTAATTTAAATAATTCAATTTTTAAGAAATTTTTATTATTCATTAAAAAATTATTATTATTCATTCTTACGAAGATTTTTACAAAAAAAATTTTTAAATAATTGAATTCTGTTTGGAAATTAAATGAAATTTTATGAAAATATAGTAGATAGTGAAAATCATTGAATTGCGAAAAGTTTTTAAAAATAATTAAATTTTACAAAGAATTCTATTAAAATTTTTGACAATAAATTGAATGTCTGTGTAGTATTTTATTAAATTTTTTGATAAATATTGTGATAAATATTGCTATTTATGAAAATAATTGAATTTTGCAAAGAATTTTATTATAAAATGCCTCAAAATAATTGTATTTTCGGGAATAATTTTCTTATTTATCTTTAATAATTGTAAATGTAAATTGAATTCTTGGGAGGAATTTTATTAAAATCTAAAAGAATAATTGAATTTAAAAAAAACTTTAATTAAAATTGTATTTAAAATAATTGATTTCTTTGGAACAATTATAATATTTAAAAATAATTGAATTTCTGTTAAAAATTCTAATATTTTTGAAAATAATTGAATTCTTCGATAGAATTTAAAAAAAACATTTTTTTTTAAATAATAGATTTTTTCGAAGAATTGAAATTAAGTTTTAAGAATAATTACATTTGTTGAGAAAATCCTGTATAATTGTATTAAAAATAATTGAAATCTTGCGATGAATTTTAATGTTTATGAAAATAATTGAATAGTTTCAAAGAATTTTATTGAAATTGTCAAAAATAATTGAATTTCTGAGAATAATTTTATAATGTATATGAAAATAATTGAATTATTGCGTAACATTTTATTAAAATCTAAAAGAATAATTGAATTATTTCAAAAAAAAACCTTAAATTAAAATTGTATCTAAAATAATTGATTTCTTTCGAACAATTATATTATAATATTTGAAAATAATTGAATTTCTGTTAAAAATTCTAATACTTTTGTAAATAATTGAATTCTTTCAAAGAATTAAAAAAAATATCTAATAAAATAGAATATAAAAAAATTTTAATCAATTCCTGAAAAATTGTATTAAAAATAATTGAAATCCTTCGATGAATTTCAATGCAAAGAATTTTAGATTAGAATTTTCAAAAATAAATGAATTTCTGAGAAGAATTTTATTATGTACGAAAATAATTGAATTATTGCAAAAAATTTTATTAAAATGTTTCAAAAGAATTGAATTTCTATGAAAAATTTTGTTATTTTTGAAAATAATTGAATTCTTCATAAGAATTTTATAAAAATTGTTTTAAATAATTTGATTTTTCGAAACATAATAAATTTTATGAAAATTTTACTTTTAATAATTGAATTCTTCTGGAAAATTTTATTTGAGAAAATAACTGAATTTTTCAATTAATTTATTTAAAATAGTATTAAAAATAATTGAAATTATTCTATAAGTTTTATTATTTATGAAAATAATTGAATTCTTGCTTAGAATTTTATCAAAAATTTTTTTTAAAAAATTGAATTTTCATTAAAAATGTTATTATTAGTGAAAGTAATTGAATTATTGTCAAGAATTGTATAAAAAATGTTGTTAAATAATTGATTTTTTTGAAATTTTTTTAAAAATTCTATTCTAAATTAATTGAATTTCTGTGGAAATTTTATTATTTATGAAAATAATTGAATTTTGGATGAAGTTTATTTTTTTTTTAAATAATTGAATTTTGGATAAATTTTATAAATTTTTTTTAAAAATAGAATTCTTTTGTGAATAGTAACTTTTAGTGGCTGAAATCTAAAAAAAAAGTACTCAAATAGTAGTAATAACGTAAAAAAAGTAGTAAATAGTAGGTTTTAGTAGATGAGTGCGAAACCTGGACAAGAAAATTATTTCTAAAAATTCTTATTAATTGTCGAATAATTAATTTTAATTATTGGCGAATTATAAATTCAAATTCTGGAAAACAAATTCGTTACCTTCAATTGAATAATTTTTTTAACAACGTTTGATATTTATTATTTTATTTCCTATGAAAAAAAAAAAAAAAAAGTAAAAATTTCCCCAAATATTTTAGCTAGCTTTATTTATAATACACCGGAAGTGACCAAGTGCAACGAGAGAATCAAGCGCCAATGTTGTATGCATATATATAGAAGAAACCGGGGCAGTCGGTTTTCGTGTGGTTTTTGTGCAATGAGCGCAACAAGTGCATGGTACAAACACACCTCGTGTGCGGCAGGATGCACGGCACCGCGTGGGGTGAGAGGGGCAGAAATAAATAGGGGAGGAGCTGCACGCCCGTAAGAAAAAAGGGGGGAGTATGTGTAGCTTTCAAGAGGGGGGGAGAGAGAGACCAGAGAGAGCGACTAAAGAGAAAAAAGGAAATAAAAAAAAAAAAGAAGAAGAAGAAAAAAAACACAAGAAGGAATGAGGAGAGAAAGAAGAGAGTGCACACGAGTTGGCGCGTGCCACATGCAACGATTCGTTCTTGTGGTAAGGCGCGAACTCAAGACTACTGCACACGTAAAAATGAAACCAAAAAGAAGAGAGAAAAAGTGATGTACAGGTGGATGCATAAAAATCCAATTCTTCGAGAAATTTATTTTTTACTAAATTGATTTAAGTGTTCAGTACTTTTTTCCTTTTCGTTTCTCTCTCTCTCTCTCTCTCTCTCTCGATTTTTTATTTTTCCTTCTTTTTTTTGCGTCGATTTCTAATCATTTAAAAATTTCCAATTTAGCAAAGAATTCCTTTTTTTAAATTTATCAAATTTTTACTAACTTTTGCAATTTTAATATTAATCAGAAATTTCTGTTCCATTTCATGGTGAATTTTTATACTATTTCCGAATGAGTAAATTTTATTATTCTCGAAGTAAAGTTTAAGAAAAATTTGAAAACTGAAAATTTAAGAGAAAAATATTCTTTGAACGTAGCAAAATTTATTTTTAATTTATTTTTATTTTATTTTTTTATTTACTAAATAAATATTTTGAAAAATTTTTATTTTCCTTTTTAAATAAATATTATTTAAAAATTTTCTTTTTATTCCAAAAAGAAAGGAAATTTTCTCTATAAAAGGTAAAATTTACTCATCCGGAAATAGTAAAACAGATTTTACTATAAGAAAATATAAAAGTTACTTTGTTCATTTCTTTTAAGTAAGAGAAACAATAAGAGAAAAATAACAATTAATCAAATAAAAAACACAACAAAATAGTAAGTAACAGTAAAAAAAAAGAAGTAAATAAATTAATAAACGAAATAAAATATAAATAAAAGAACAGAATATAATTTTGAATAAACATATAATAAATATAAATTACTGCTGGGAATTGTGTTAAAAAATTAATTAATTAAAATAAAGGAGCAAAGAAGGTAAAAAACAAAACAAATTTAAACGATGAAAGAAACAAATATAAAATTGTTAACAAATAATAAATATTAAAAATAAAAATAATAATACAAGTAGAAAATCTTGAAATATTTGGAATTTTAAAGTATTCAAGAAAACAAGACAGAATTTTTTTTTCAAAATTCAATTTTTTGACTCGCTAAAATTTTAAAAAGATGAAAAAAAATGTAATGTCAAGAAAAATATTTGAAAGATAAAAAAATTATAGAAGTGAAAAATAAAAATTGGAAAGATAAGAAAACGAATTTGAAACATCAAGAAAAAAATGTAAAACATAAAAAAATTGTAAAAGCGCAAAAAAATTGCAAATATAAAGAAAAATATTTGAAACAGAATATCAAATTTTAGTAAATTAGTTAATTAGTTTTAGTAAATTAGTGAACAAATTTAAATTTTGAAATATTTAAGAAAACATAATAAATAAAGAAAAAGTAAAATGGTAGGTGGTCACTTTTTCTGAAAAATATTTTCTAATCCTTTTTGTCTTAAAAAATGCGATTTATAAAAAAAGTTTTTCTAAAATGTTATAATTTCTAATATTTATTTTCCTAAAATTTGTGAAATTCGATAATTTTAATAAAAGTTAGAAAATTGTTAAAAAAAACTAAGATTAAGAAATAGAAACTATTTTGCATATTTTCTTTTTCTCAATCACTACAATTCTGACTATGAAATTATAAATTTTCTTTTAAAAAAGAAGAAAAATTTTTAGAAAATAAATGTTTCTTATCATAAATTTGTTAACAAAATTCGGTTCTTCTTTAAAAAAAAATTATTTTCATTTATTTTCATACAGAAATTTCCAATATTAATTTATTTATAAAACACTTTTTTAGAAAATTTTAAATATCTTCAGGAAAAAAAAATTCCTATAATTTATTTCTATTTGTTAATTACGATTTTTAACTAAATTATTTTAAAATTTTGTTAAAAAATTTGCATAATTTCTATTTTTCTATTATAATTTTTTAACGAAATCTCAAGTATTTTTTCAAATTAAAAAATTTTCCTAAATTTCATTTTTTTAATCATATACCTATTAATTGTCATTACAAAAATTGAATATTGTTAAAAAAATTTGTTTGAAAATTACCTGTATTAGAAAAAAGAAATTTTTAGAAAATTACCTTCATTAGAAGAAAGAAAATTAGAGAATCACCTTCATTTAGAAAAAAGTTTTATAGAAATTCACCTTTATTTAAAAAACAATTTTTAGAAAATACGTTTTAGAAAAACTGTACCCAAAACCAGTAAAATAGTAAAAAAAAAAGCAAATGAAGATATGAAATAAATAAAAAATGAAATAAATGAACAAAAATAAATTTAAGGAGTAAATTAAAAAAAAACGAAAATAAATAAACAAAATTGTTTTATTAATTTTTTACTATTCAGTTTACTTTTTAGTCATTATTATTTTTTTTCTTAATTTGTTTATGTATTTGTTCACCTATTTTTTCTTTCGTTTTCTTATTTGTTTATTTACTATTTCAACTTGTTTCTCTATTTTTTTAGTTACTATTTTATTTTGTTTCTTTATTTGTTACTTTCTTTCTATTTCATTTCGTTTCTTTATTTGCTTATTTATTATTTTAATTTGTTCCTTTTTTATCTTATTACAATTTTATTTTATTATTTTACTATATAATTTTATTTTTATTTGATTATTTAACTATAATTTTATTTTTTTACTATATAGTAAAATAATCAAATAAAAATAAAATAGTAATAAAATAAAGAAACAAATTAAAATAATAAATAAACAAATAAAGAAGCGAAATAAAATAGTAAATAGCAAATAGAAGAACGAAATAAAATAGAAAGAAAGTAACAATAATAAAGAAAGGAATTAAAATAGTAATTAAAAAAAAAGACAAACGAGTTAAAATAGTAAATAAAAAAATAAGAAAACAAAATAAAAAATAAGTAAAAAAATTAAGAAAAAAAAAAAATAATAAAACAATTTTAAAAAGAAATTAGATTTTCAAATTAAAAAATTGTTAGCAATAATCTCGTGATTGACAAACATATATTCAAAATACATGTACATAAATAAAATACAAAGTGGAAGTATGCAACCGCAAAGACCGTTGGTGAATAATAATCAACGATGGTGGTTGCGGAGGGGTGAAGAAAATAAAGTGCATCTGGTTTAAAAAAAAAAAAGAAAAAAGAAGAGGGGGTTACTAGTGCGGCACGAGACAGGCTAATATGCGAAGATACCGCACATATATAGAAACTTTTTTCACTGATCGGAGGGGATGGTTTTTGGTAACTATGGTGGGTCTCAAAAAAATTGGGGTTGAAAGAATAAAGAGAGAGAGAGAGAGAGAAAAATAAGTGGGGAGAAAATTCATGAAAGCAAGTTCCCTTGCACACATTCTCACCTGATTGGAACTCGAGTGGTGTATTTTTGTGCGCTAGGTGCATCACACACTGTGTTGCTTCTTGTTATTATGCAAATGCAAAAAATGCGCATGCAAGTCATTTTTCCGCAACAACTTTCATGTACACTCTCGGTACCCTCGTTACGCAATGTGTATGTACCTGCGTCGTCGCAAATAATGCATTTACACAGAGGGTGATTATTGTACACCGAATATTTCTCGAGGGGGAGTTTGGCCCAGATTGCAACTGGGATTCCCCCAGAGTCACCTATATATATATTTATAAATACGCACTCATCTCTTATTTGAATCCGGAAGTAAAACGTGTTTTTCGACGAACAGGAAATGCATGAAATTATTTTTTTTTTTATAATAATGGTGGTTGATGATAAACTGCAATTTTTTTTTTTTGGTGCTTTGTATTATTTTCAGTGGGAATTAAATGGTTTACTAAAAGTTGCAGTTATTATTTATTTTATAGAAATTAATTATTCCATAACTATTTATTATCTTATTGTTTATTTTATAATTTATAATAATCTTTTAGTAAAATTAACTATAATAATCGTGGTGATATTTTAATAAAAAGCTACAAAATAATAAATAATTATAAAGTTATTTATTATTCTGTAGCTTTTTATTAATCTGTCTTGATTTACTTATTATTTTATAGTATTTTTTATTTTATAATAATCTTTTAGTAATTTTTATAGTATTTTATATTTATAGTAATTAATATACTTTTAACTCATATTAATTTGTTTTATAGTAATTTTTTTATTCTATAGTTATTCATTATTTTTATAGTTCACTTGACAAGTAATTTTTTATTTTATAGTTATTTATTATTGTTATAGTTTATTTGACAGTAATCTATTATTCTATACTTTATTTTAAACTAATTTTTTATTCTTCAATTATTTATTATTTTATATTTTATTTAGTAATAATTTTTTATTCTTCAATTATTTATTATTTTATATTTTATTTAATAATAATTTTTTATTCGATAGTTTAGTTTAAAGTAATTTTTTCTTCGACAGTTATTTTATATTTTTATAGTTCACTTTATTTTATAGTAATCTATTATTTTATTTATTATTTATTATTCTAGTTATTCATAATTTATTAATCTGTAGTTATTCATTATTTTCCTTATTTATTTCTCAGTCGTTTATCATTTTATAACTGCGATTTTTGAATTAAACAATTTTCAAACAATTTTTAGAATTAAAATTTGTTAAAAATCGACAATTGAAACAATAATAAATAATTAATTACCAATAATTTTTCTCCCATTGAATATATTACCATTAAAGTCCTGCCTCTCATCTCGTTGAATCATCCCCAAAAGTTGTTTCAAGTGAATTTATTATTCATAGAGCAAAAAACGAGTTTCTAGATTTTTTTCTGCTTTTTGAAGAATTTAAATTTATAATCGCACTGAAGAATTTGTTTTTATAAATTTATTATTTGTATTTATATAATTATAATTACAATTACAATTATAATCACAATTATAATTACAATTATAATTACAATTATATAAATACTCTGAATTTAAATAAGTAAAAATGTTTACTAATTTAAATTAGTGACTGACTGTTTAATTTAAATTAAATATAATTCAAATTAAAATTTACTAATTCAAAAAGCAAAATGTCAGTCACCAATTTATTAAAATTAGTAAAAAAATTTACTAATTGGAATTTAGAGTATAATAATAAAATTTGTCGTTATAATAAAATTTATTATAAAAAAATAAAGAATTATTATAAACTATATTAAAATAATTTATTACAATCATTATACTCAGTTTCTCTAAAGATATCAAATTGAGACAAAAAATAATAATCAATTTTTCAAAAAAAAAATTTTTTTTATTATTTTTACATTTTTAGGTAAATTTTTGAAAAAATGAAAGATTAAGAATTCAAGAGGTCGGTGATAAATTTGAAAAAGAAAATTCCACGCGGCGGGAGAGAGAGAGAGTGAATCTTTCATCAATTAAAATTGCTTAGTCGTCACCATTCGTTGGTTAATTCTAAGGCCAATTATTTTTTAATAAACTCGTTTTCAACTAAACTGGTTTTGCAGACAAGTTTTTTTTCCACGTAAGAAAGGCTGAATAACACTGTTACGCAAACAGGTATTCAAATTACTTTTTTTTATTTTGTCAAAACTCAAAACTGCAATTTGGGATATTTTAGACCTGCGCGCAAAACCTGCAAACCTGCGCGTTTGCATATATTGCAGAGAATTATTATTTTTTTTCTTGCATCTCAATTATATTAATGCATTGAATTAATTATTCAGTGGAGAAATGATAAATGAATAATTACCATTATTTATTATTGGCAAATATAATTGTTGTTTTTTATTATTAGTAAATAATTGCTCTAATTTATTATTAACAAAAATTATTTCTTATTAACAAATAAATGATGTTTTTTATTATTTATTACTTATTATTAACATATTAATTATTAAATTATTAAAAAAAAGTTAATTATTGAATTATTAGAAAAAAAATTAAAATAATAATTATTAATAATTAAATTATTAACAAATATAATAATTAATAGATGAATTAATTATTACGAAGTAATTAATAGATTTATAATCGACAAATAAATAATAATTTTATCATTAATTAATAATTATATCATTAGCAATTAATTAATAATTAAATTATACAAACATTAATAAAAATAATTAAAAAATTCTTTAAATTGTAAACTTTCGAAATTATTTTTTAATTTAAATAATTTCTTTTCGATTTTTTTTGAATGTTTTGCAATAACTGCTTTTGCTCATTTTTCATGTTAGCTTTCAAGAAAAAAAAAGAATTTCGTACTTTTATGAAAATTACACAAAATGCATTATCGTCTTTTGTGCTACTAACCACCGAATGTCACGTTTAATTTTCTAGCAGACGTTTTGTGGTCAGACATAAAACATATGGATGAATACAAATTATCTATAAAATTGTGGAGCACGTGAGGAGACATTGAACTGCGACTCTCCCTTTAAAGAAGAAAAAAAAAGTTATAATAATAATAATAATAAAGAAAGCTTGAAACCACCGTAACGACTCGAAATATTGTCAATATTTTGGTTGCACGGTGCGTGGTCGTAAATTTTTTTTCTATTCACACCAAATAAATTTGAAAGAGACAAAAATTAAATTCAAATTATAAATTTAAATACTAATAATTTAAATAAATTAATTAATTTAATAAATCACAATTTAAATTGGACAAAGGAGTTATTTATTATTTAAATTAATAAATTAAAAATTTTTAATTCTAAATAATAATAATTACTAAATATACGTAATAAAGAATACTTCAATTGCGATTAAAATTGGTTTTTTATTAATTTATTTTAATATAAACGAAACTTGTTTTTTTATAATTATTTTCTTAATAAATTTAGTAACAAATTTATTAATAATTATAGTTTTAATTTAAATTACATTTAAATGTTTTTAAATAGAAAAAGAAAAATATTTTTTGCTTCCAGAGTAAAATATTTTTATTATTATTCTTAAAATAATTTTTGTTGTTATTATTTTTTTACGATTATTGTTTTTTATTATTATTATTATTTATAATTCTTTTAAATTTTATCTATTTCTTTTATTTTCTTTACCTATAATTATTTTTATTACTATTATTTATAATTTTTATTTCAGTAGTAAATGGGACAATGTCCTTTCGTAGGACATATTTTTATAATGTTTATAACATTCGTTTTACTTAAAAAATTTTATTATTTTTTTTTTAATTTGTAGTGAACTAAAGTTTTCAAAAAAAAAAAATCCAAAGAAATTGAAATATAAAAACAAATTTACATAAAGAATAAAAGAAAAAATAAATTAAAACTCTATTCTTTTGAAAATAAAATACTTTACACTTTAAATTTTTAATTAATGAAACAAATTTAAAATTTTTACATTTTTTCTAAAAAAAAGAACAATGCAGTAAAATTTCTCCTTTCCTAAAATCTAAAAGTTTTAACTCTAAAAGTTAAAATAGAAAAATTCTCGCTTCATACTCTTAAATCGCTTCACATGTCTACTAATTTCAAAGTCGCTTTATATGCAAGTACACGGGTGCAAAGTTTGAGCAAAAGATGCAGCGAGAAAAAGATTAGCCCCCCTCCCCCCCATAGCCCCCAGTAAAAAAAAGAGAGAGGGAAGAAAAGAAGACACGGCGATAAATGACAGGAAGCTTAGAAAATAAAGAGAGAAAGAATATAGAAAGAATAAAGACAAAATTATAAAGATGAAGAAAGAGAGAAATATAATTTCAAAAATGAAGAAGAGAGAGTAAGAGAGAGAAAGAGAGAGAATATCTTGCGAATTCTGGTATTGTGTAAACGCCAGGGGCGAGAGAGCTCAGTCAAAACTAGTTCTGTCATCGTAACAGTTCTTTCGTTTTTTTTTCTCTTCTTTCTTTTTCCCCCTCCCTCCCTCCCTCTCTCTCTCTCTCTCTCTTGTCAGGTCTTCTTTCCATCGTTTTACATTTGAAACATATCGGCTTGTATGGAAATTAGCGTTTTAGACATGCATCCGCGGATCACAAAACGTCAGTTCATAAACTGACCGGCGTTTAAGATCTCGACATTATTAAAACCTGCCAAAACACTTCTCACCCTCCCCGGCTTTCTCCTTTTTTCCACCCATTATCCTAACACTCACTCTTTTCTTTAAAAAAATGTAGCGAAAAAAAAGTGATGCGTACACAAAATAAAGATTCAGAACAAGAGGGGGGAAGGTGGGGGGGGGAGGGCTCTCTTTTTTTTGTATCATTTACAGTGTATCTTTATCTTATACATAAATACTTGAAAATCTTGATGATCCACTTGAAGAGGGAGCATGATATTTAGAAGTTTATTTGTAAAGGGTCTAAACACTTTATGGTGAAAACAAAAAAATGCTTTTTTAAAAACGTCAAAAAACGTGAGAACTCATATCTTTAGTCACATCTATTCTTCGATTTTTGCTTCACTGAAAAAAATATTATTTGATTCAAATAACCGATTACAAGACTATTATAAATTAAATATTTACTTGCATCAAATAATTTTTATTTCAGTCAATTAAATGGTAATTGAAACAATAATTTAAGTTAAGAAAAATAATAATTAAAAAAAGGTGAAAACGAAAAAAAATATTTAATTTAAATAAACGATTAGTTTACTAGTATTAATTGAATATTTACTTGAATCAAATCATTTTTATTTCAGTAAATTAAATGGTATTTGAATGAAGAATTTCAGTATTAGAAAAATAATTATGAAAAAAAGATGAAAAGAAAAAAAAATATTTGATTCTAATAACCGATTATAAAGGTAATTTGCAAAATTTTTTTCTAAAAAAAAATTCTTGAGATTCTATTAAAAAATTATAATAAAAAATATAAATTATGCAAATTTTTTAACGAAATTTAAAAATAATCTAGTTAAAAATCGTAATTAACAAATTGAAATTATAGGAATTTTTTTCCTAAAGATATTTAAAATTTTCTAAAAAAATGTTTTAGAAATAAAAAATTCTGATAAGAATTAGTAATTTTATAAAAAATTTTCCACTTTTTCAAAAACAAACTTATAATTTTGTAAAAAAAATTATGTGATTGAGAAAAACAGAAAATATGTAAAATAGTTTCTACTTTTTAAAATCTTTAATTTTTTAAACAATTTTCTAACTTTTATCAAAATTATAGAATTTTATAAATTTTAGGAAAATAAATATTAAAAATCATAACTTTTTAAAAAAAGTTTTTTTTTAGAAATCAAAACTTGTAAGAAAAACTTTTTTTAGAAAACAGATTTCATTAGAAATCGCGTTTTTAGACAAAAAGGATTAGAAATTATTTTTTAGAAAAAGTGACCACCTACCAAATATTTACTTGAATTAAATCATTATTCTTCGAATCAATTAAATGGTATTTGAGCCAATAATTTCAGTATTAGAAAAATAATAATTAAAAAAAAATAAAACAAAAAAAAAGAAGTAGAAGTAAAAGAAGAAGAAGAGAAAATAATCGTCAATCATTGAAATTAATTCAAATTATTGAACAATTTTTCTAATCTTTAGTAAATTTTTTCCTCTTCTTTTAAGATTTAAATTTTTCTAACACAGACGTCAAAAAGCCTACATAAGTTTTAGTAAAAAATTTCCAAAGAGATTAAAACAATTTCTAAAGAGTAGAAATTTCTATACTAATTAAACATTTTTTTAATGAAAAATCAAAATTGTGGTAAAAAATTCCTATAAAAAATAAATTATAATAAAAGTTTTTACTAGTAAACTAATGCACCAAAGAAGAAAATAAAATAAATAATAATAACAATAGCAAAAATAATAAATTATTAAAAATTACAAATTTTTTATAAAAATAAGCTAATTATTATACTTTATAGTCATTACTTTTACTTTTGAAGATGCGATTAATTGATTATAAATAAATCCACATGTGTTTACAAGAATCGAGAGCGAAGAACTATTTTCCGATTGTTTGATTAGAACTGATAAGATTGTTCACGTGTATTTTCTTAAGAATATAATGTAAAGAGTGGAAATTTTTTTTCGAATAAAATTGATAAAATGATATTGAATAAATAATATTTTCAATATAATAAAATATATATACAATTTTCTTTTGACACTTCAGAAATTTTTTCTCGTTATCATCATTTCTTCTTTAAGAGACAAAAAATATTAATTTTACTTTCAAAAAATAAATTTGATAAATTCTTTGACAGGAATAACAATATAATAATAATATAATATAATAACAATATTCTATTTAAAATAAAAAATTACATTGATTTTAGAAGAAGGAAAATAGAAAACTGATTTTTTTAAGAGAGAAAAGAAGGAAATATTTTTTAAGACAATGTAATTAAATTGAGAATAAAGAAGTAAAGAGGTGAATAAATATAAATAATATAAAATTAGAAAATATGAATAAATTAAAGTTACATAAAAATAGAAAAAAAATAGAAAACTTATTTTTATAAAGAGAAGACAAAGAAAATAAAGAAGAAATTAGAAATAAAAATAATAAGTAAAATTAGCAAAAATAAATAATTAAAAAGTAAATATAATAAAAAAAGTAAATAAAAATACAGAAGAAAAGAAAACTTAATTTTAAAGAAAAAAAAAGGAAATAAAGAAGTAAATAAAAATAAATAAATGAATAAAATAAACAGAAATTAATAAATAAAATATAAATAAAAATGAAGAAGAAAAAAAACTTTTTTTTAAGAGAGCAATTCAAGAAATAAAAATTTGTAAGTAAAAAATATTGTTATCTAGGTAAAAAATATTTTTTTCCTTCAATCGTTGTATTATAAACGTTGTAAATAATAAGAAATAAAAAAATAAACAAAACTAAAAAGATAAATACAAATAAATAAAAAAAACAAACAAAGATAAATATAAAGATAAATACAAATAAATAAAAAAATAAACAAAAATAAAAATTAAAAAAATAAATAAAATAAAGAAATACAAAATAAATAAAAAAATAAACAAAAATAAAAATTGAAAAAATAAATAAAGAAAGAAATAAAAAATAAATATTAATAAATAAATAAACTAATTTATAGGTGACTATAATTTTAAAAGCTATTCGTATATTCACAGAGTTGCAACTGCAAGAGAAAAAAGAAAAAAACAGTTGGTTGAGAAATAATGAAAAAATGATTAATTATAAACAAATAATAATTTCACCAGTGAAATGAAGATTTACACAGTGAGAGGGAGGAATATTGAAGGTACATAAAAGGAGGTGGAGAATTTAAAAGAGAAACGAAACGAAATGGAGTGGTTGGACAATAACAGATTGCAGTTGTGGCACGAGCGAGCAACTTTTTGGGTTCGAGTCATGAGACCGGGTCGTAAGAAGAAGGCAGGTGCCACTTTTTTCTCGAAACGCAATAACTTCACAAAGAACAAAAGGAGGAGAAAAATGATTAAAAAAAAATAAAAAGAAGGAAGAAGAAGAAGACAAAACAAAAAATTGCAAAAACAATAAGAAAAAAAAAAGAGAGAAGAGAACCTCATTGCCACTTGTGTGAGCAGCTACCACGCTTTAAGTATACATTGTAAAACTAAAAAACCGTCATTCATTTAATTTTTTTCTCTTCCCCATTTCTTTTCTTTGTTTCTTTTTTTTGTCATCCTTATGCTGGTTCAAAATAAATATTCTCCAATTCTCTAAATCATAATAATATGCTAATGAAATTTGAAGAATTTTTCAAACATATCTATATATATCTATTGTTCGAAAGATGAGAATCTTGAGTGAGAGTGTAGAACGTAATTTATTTTCTCCGGTTGTTATGAATTTTAAACATATATCTATAATGCAAATCAGAAGCTGGGAGGGGAAAAGAATTTTTATTTTCAAAAAAAAAAAAAATACTATTGAAGTGATAGAGATAATAAATTAAATGACTATTGTATGGAAGGAATCAACTAATTAACAATTACTAAACCTAATTACTAATTTTCGACAATTTAATTACTAATTAATTAGTAAAACTAATTACTAATTATTTAACAATTTATTTACTAAAATTAATAATTATGACTCCTTATTGATTACTAAATTACTAATTAGCAAAAATTGTTACTAATGAGTAAAAATAGGCACTAATTAGCAAAAATAGTTACTAATTAGCAAAACTAGGTATTAATTAGCAAACATAGTTACTAATTAGCAAAAATAGGTACTAATTAGCAAAAATAGTTACTAATTAGCATAACAAATAACTGAGTAGGAAAACTAATAAATTGATTTAAAAATTCAGTTCAAAGTTAATAAGAAGACTAATAAATAATTTTTAATAATTTGGTATTTAAATTCTAATAATTTTAATTTTTAATAATTCTGTAATTCAAAAATGTCGAAAAAGTAATGAATTTGTTTCAATAGGCTTCATTGGTATAGCTTTGGTTTCCTGATGTTTAAATTAAATTCCCATCACCAAATTTCCAAAAAAAGAAAGTGACACTCTCACGCTCACACGTACACTGCAAACGAAATTTTTTTTTTTTTTTACTAAAAAATAACTTACCGCTTTTTTACTCCACTGGCAACTGATGGCTCCACCACTAGTGCAGATCCGAGGTAGGTATATCCTAAAATAAAAATAATAAATTAATTCAAAATTAATTCAAATTATATTGAACTTTTTTAGTAAATTTTTCTGTTTTCCTTTAAGATTAAAATTTTTTCACCAAAAAAGTAAAACCCCGAAGTTTATTTATTTTATTTATTTATTAACTGAACAAGCTCTTTCGTAAATAAACTTCTATTAAAAAATTGCTGAAGAGAAATAAGTAGAAACTTTTATACTAATATTAAAAATTTTTTTTGGAAAATCAAAATTATGGTAAATAAATAAAATAAAAAAATAAATTAGAAGAAGCTTTTACTAGAAAATTGCTTCAAAGTGAAAAACTAATATTACAGTAAAAATTACTAAAAAAAAATTGCAGAAACGTTGACTAAGTGTAAATTTTTTTCATTAAAGTATAAAAAATTAAAGTTACAGTAAAAATTTACTAGAATACAAAATATTAAAATTCTTGACTAGAGTCTTATATTTTTCCACCAGAGTAAAAAGCCAAAAAAAAAATAAAAATTTGTACCTACTACTAAATTTTTTTCATCAAAGTGGAAAAACAAAGTTATAGTAAAAAAAATTATTAAAAAATTTGTAATTTTTTAATAAATCTTTTTCACCAGAGTGAAAACATAAAATTATAGTAAAAATCTACTAAAAAGAAATTAGTAAACAATTTTTACCAAAAAAATTTTTTTTCAAAGTGGAAAAACCAAATTATAGTAAAAAATAAGTAAGAAAAAATTAGTAGAAATTTTTACTAGTTTTTTATTTTTCCTCCAAAGTAAAAATCCAAAATTATAGAAAAAAAACTACTAAAAAATTTGGAGAAATCCCTACTAGTTTTTTTTTATTTTTTCGCCAGAGTGAAAACCGAAAATTATAGTAAAAATCTAGAGAAAGAAATTAGTAGAAAATTCTTACTAACAAAATTTTTTTTATCAAAGTTGAAAAATAAAATTATAGCAAAAAATATGAAAGAAAAAATTAGTAAAAATTTTTACTAGTCATGTATTTTTCTACAAAAGTAAAAATCCAAAGTTACAGAGAAAAACTATACTAAAAATTAGTCAAAATCTCTATATTTTTCTATACTAAAATAAAAACCCAAAATTTTAGTAAAAAATTACTAAAAAAATTAATAGTAAAAACCCAAAAATTATAGTAAAAATTTACCAAAAGAAATTAGTATAAACATTTTTATTGGTAAATTTTTTTCTCTGAAGAGAAAAACAAAATTATAGTAAAAAATTACTAAAAAGAAAGTGGTAGAAATTTCTACTAGTTAAACATTTTTCTACAAAAGGGAAAAACAAATTAATAGTCAAAAGTTACTAAAAAAGAATTGGAAGATATTTTTATTTAAAATTTTTTCCAGCAATTAATTTTAAATTGAATTATTGAAAAAAATATAAATTTTTACTAGTTTTTCATTATTCCACCAAAGTGAATAACAAAAATTTTAGTAAAAAAGTACTAAAAGAATTGATAGAATTTATTTCCATCGTAAAATTTAATGTTATATTTTAATAAGTTTTCCCTTTTAGAAAACTAAATTCTAGTGCAAAATAATTAAAAATAAAAATTGAACAGAATTTTCTTTTACAGTTTTTAAAATTATAGTAAAAAATAAGAAAGAAAAAATTAGTAGAAATTTTTACTGATCATTTATTTTTCCTCCAAAGTAAAAATCCAAAATTATAGGAAAAAACTGCTAAAAAATTTGTAGAAATCCCTACTAGTTTTTTTTTTTTATTTTTTCGCCAGAGTGAAAACCGAAAATTATAGTAAAAATCTAGAGAAAGAAATTAGTAGAAAATTATTACTAACAAAATTTTTTTTATCAAAAGTAGAAAAATAAAATTATAGCAAAAAATATCAAAAAAAAAATTTAGTTAAAATTTTTACTAGTTTTGTATATTTTAACAAAATTAAAAATTCAGAGTTACAGAGAAAAACTATTAAAAATTAGTCGAAATCTCTATATTTTTTTACCAAAGTAAAAAGCCCAGGGTGTCTACTATTTTCGTTTAACAAAATTCCCGGTTATTTCCCGGTTTTTCCCGGCTATATCCTAATTTTTTCCCGGTTCTTTTTTCTTATCAAATTTAAATTTAAATTTGATTTCAAACATAAATAAATCATTAAATTTTTTGAAAATAATGTTTTTTCAATAATTTTAATTAAAAACTTGGAAAATACTTGAATTAAACAAAGAATTTTTTCAAGTTTTTAAAAATAATCTTGTCTCTTTATTATAATTATAATTGAAAATTGGATTTTACTATTTTATTAAAATTACATTGATAATAATTGAACTTCTGCAAAGAATTTTACTATTTATAAAAATAATTGAATCCTTCCAAAGAATGCTATTATTTATGAAAATAATTTAATTTTTGTGAAGAATTTTATTAAAATTTTTGAAAATAATAAGCAACAATAATTAATTATTTACTTAATATGTAATAAACATTTAATTTGCTCAAGAAATAAATAAATATCATTTATTTGAACATTCAGAAATTAAAAATGATAAAAATTTAAGAGAAGTTCAATAATTATAATTATTAAATAATAATAGAATAGTATAATTTTTAGAAGCGAAAAATTGATTTAAAACTGAAAGAGGGACTTAAAATTTTAAAAATAAAATTATAATTATGGTCACTAACTTCCCTTGATTATTTTCGAAAAATTTAAATAAAATTCTTTAAAAAAATTCAATTATTTTTCAAAAAAAGTAAAAAAATTTCAATGATTTGTTTAGAAAAATTCAATTATCTTGAAACAATATAATTGCAAAATTACAACAATTTTATTTTTTAGATTTAAAAAAAATTTTGCGAAAGTTCAATTTTATTAAACAATTTTAAGTATGTATATTTTTTTAAATTAACTAATAAAAATTTTAATTATTAATATTCGCAGTAAGAAACATGAATACATTAGAATTTTACTCTTTATAATATTCAATTATTAATCAATTATTAAATTAAAATACTTTGAAAATTCTATTTGTTAAAAAGTTTCTAATGAATTTCTTTAACAAATTTAATTACATATTTTCAGTCGAATTTCACAATATTTCTATTAACTTTATAATTTTTTTTTAATTTATTTACATAATATATTTGAATTGGTAACTGATTTTTTATCATCAAATTAATTATTTTTAACTAACTTAAATTTAGAGAACAGTATAAATATCTATAAAAATTGAAATAAAGATTGATTTTTTAAAAACAAATTAAAATAATAAAACTTTTTTAATTTTTGTGAAAAAATTCCCGGTTCGGTATAAAATTCCCGGCTAATTCCCGGTTTTTCCCGGTCAAATAAAATTCCCGGTTATTTCCCGGTTTTCCCGGAATTCCCGGTTAGTAGACACCCTGTAAAAACCCAAAATTTAAATTAAAAATTACTAAAAGAATTTAATAGTAAAAACCCAAAAATTATAGTAAAAATTTACTAAAAGAAATTAGTATAGAAATTTTTATTGGAAAGTGGTAGAAATTTCTACTAGTTAAAAATTTTTCTACACAAGAGAAAAACATATTAATAGTCAAAAGTTAATAAAAAGAATTGGAAGATATTAATAATAATAATAATAATAATAATAATAATAATAATAATAATAATAATAATAATAATAATAATAATAATAATAATAATAATAATAATAATATATATATAATATATATATATATATAAAAAAAAAAAAAAAAAAAATAAAAATATTTAAAAAAAAAAAAAAAAAAAAAAAAAAAAATATTTTATTTTATATATATATATATATATATATATATATATAATATATATATTAATAATAATAATATTATTATAATTTTTTCCAGCAATTAATTTTGAATTAAATTACTAATAAAAATATAAATTTTTACTAGTTTTTGATTATTCCACCAAAATGGATAATAAAAATTCTAGTAAAAAATTACTAAAAGAATGAATAGAATTTTTTTCCCATCGTAAAATCTAATATTATATTTTAATAAGTTTTCCCTTTTGGAAAACAAAATTCTAGTGCAAAATAACTAAAAATAAAAATTAACAGAATTTTCTTTTTTGATTTCAAAATTATAGTAAAAAATAAGAAAGAAAAAATTAGTAGAAATTTTTACTAGTCTTTTATTTTTCCTCCAAAGTAAAAATCTAAAATTATAGAAAAAAACTACTAAAAATTAGTTTTCTTTTTTATAATAAATTTTCCTACAAAAATGAAAAAAGTAAAATTATAGTAAAAAAATGACTAAAAATCTCAGGAGAAACTTCAACTATACTGTAACCTAATGGCCGACTTTTCACCATAATTCAAATTTAGAGCGCGATTCAAATCACCATATTGCATAAGAATCAGGCTGCAAAATCGAGCAGTCCTCAAACAGAGGAAGAAGAAGCAGCAGCAGAAGAAGAAATAAGAGAAGAAGAAAAAGAAGATAAATAGTAACCTGGCAGACTAATAAATAATGAATAAAAAATAAGATAAGAACACACAGCATTATGTTATTCTAGTAGTGTTAAGCATATATATCGCAGTTTCTAGCATACACGCTAGGAGCGGAATCAAAATAAGCAGGTGTGAATATTTGTCATTCATGACACACAAGAGAGGCATCTATTTCCTATGGCGACTCAAATGGAATTTTAATAACGTTTTTTTTTTCTTCTTCTTCTTCTTCTTCTTCATCATTTTTTTCTTCAATTCTTTCCCACTATAGTGGACTCGCACGCATAAATCGGATCGTTTGCGGGTTTTGAAATACAATTCTCATGGAAAAGCGACCAAGTGCGTTTTCGTCTACCGGTTTTTATTTAAAATCTTGTCTCTTTGAGAAAGAGAGAATAAAAAAAAAAAAAAAAAAGATTTTTGCTTCCGGGTGCGTAGTGTCTATAATATAATAAATAAAATGTACATATATTATGACCAGTATAATATTAGAAACGGTTATTGCACACGTGCTAGACGAAAAACGTCTAAACGTGAAATCGCAACTTGCAACCATTCCTTTTGGTTATTCAGTCATATTCTAATCAGGATCAAGAGGTTATGTGAACGTTGAGCAGTGCGCGGTCTCGTACATTCTGGATTTTTTTGGCCAGTGAAGGAGAGACCCAATAACGAGCCCTTCGTCTCTCTCTCTCTCTCTCTTTTTCTCTTTTTCGCCCCCCCCCCTCCTCTTCTTTCCTTCCCTATAAGATCTCGCAAGCACCGAACGACGACTAGTTATCCACGCGTATTTCCTTTCCTTTTTCATTCCACACTATGCGCCAGGTGTCTTCTCTACCGGTCCTAACCTTCTAATTTCCCATAACCAGTTTCTCTATCCTCCTGCTTCAACCTCCGAAATTTGTATCTATTTTTTTTTTTTTTTTTATTTTTTTTTTTGCTTTCTTCAACCACTAGCCATTTTTGAAAAAAAAATAATTCTTTCCAATCAGTTTCCAATCGTTTCAATTTAACTAGGTGTTAACTGTTACCTTTCAATTTTGCTTTTCTTTGAGAGAAAGCATTGTTTGCTTTAAAAGTTTGTCGAAAAAAAAAATTATTTCTCGCTTTACTGTATGGAAAAACAATTGTAAAGTTATTGTAAAGTATTGTATTGTAAAGTATAAAAATATTTAATGTTTAGATTTTAGAATTTCCTCGCATTTCTGCAGTCAATTTTTCCAATTTTCGAACTAAAACATCTACGAGAAAAATTCTACTAATTCTTTCGACTAAAATTTACCAGAATATTTTAGGTATTTTAATAAAAAATTTATTGAAAAAATACAACAAAAAAACAACAGAAATATTCAATTTTTCACTAAAATTTAAATATTTTACGCATTTTTATACTAAAATTTTTACTACGACCAAAATATATTTTGTATTTTTTCAATAAAATTTTTACTACAAGAGAATTTTATACTCTTCTTTTTTCATTAAAATTTAAATATATGACGCATTTTTCTAATAATGTACGCGACCGAATTATTTTTCGTATTTTTTCAATAAATTTTTTACTGCAACTGATATTTCTACTTAATTTTGTTACTAAAACTTAAATATTTAACGCATTTTTCTATTAAAATTCTTACTACGACCGAAATATTTTACTCATTTTTTTATTAAAATTTTCAAAATATTATTTGTAGAAAATTTTTATTGTAATAAGCAATTGAAATTTTTACTCAATTTTCTCACTAAAATTTAAATATTTATCGCATTTTTTTTTTTATTAAAAATCTAACTACGACCAAAATATTTTACTCAATTTTTTACGAAAATTTTAAAATATTTTATGTATTATTTTAACAGAATTTTAAAAAATTTTGTTAAAAAAATATTATTTGTAGAAAATTTTCTCACTAAAATTTAAGTATTTAACGCATTTTTCTATTAAAATTCTTATTATGACCAATATATTTTACTCAATTTTTTACTAATCTTTTCAATATATTATTTGTAGAAAATTTTAATTATAATAAACAATTTAAATTTTCTACTCAATTTTCTCACTAAAATTTAAATATTTATCGAATTTTTTTTTATTAAATATCTAACTACAACCAAAATATTTTACTCAATTTTTTACGAAAATTTTTAAATATCTTATTGTATTATTTCAACAGAATTTATAAAAATTTTGTTAAAAAAATATTATTTGTAGAAAATTTTCTCACTAAAATTTAAATACTTAAAGCATTTTTTTATCAAAATTTTTACTACGACAATAAAAGTTTTTTGTATTTTTTCAATAAAATTTTTACTACAACGAATTTTCTACTTAATTTTTTAATTAAAATTTAAATATTTGACACATTGTTCTGTAAAAATCTTAACTAATTTTTTTTTACCAAACATTTTTCGTATTTTTTTTTTTAAAAAAATTATTTTGACTAAAAATTTGTACTTATTTTATTCACTAAAATTTACCAAAATATTTTACGCATTTTACTACTAAAATTTTTACTACAACCGAAATATTTTCCTAATTGCTTTTTACTAAAATTTCCTGAAATATTTTACTTGCTTTTTTATTAGAATTTGGTTGTGGAATAAATTGATAATAATTTTAAAAAATAATGTTTACACATAATTAAATATAAAACTACTTATAAAAAAGTAGTAAAAAAAATGAATAAACAAAAAATACAATTTAAAAATTAATTAAAATAATAATTAATAGTTAAGATTTACTAATTTTTTTTAGCAAATTATTAGTTAAAATAGTGAAATTATTATTTTAATTGTCGAGCGAGATATTTTACTAAAAATTGTAATTGTTTACTAAAAGTTTCTAAAATTCTTTCTTTTTAATTGATAAACAAATATTATGCACTTTTCAATTAATATAGAAAACTATTTATTCAGATAAAGAATATAAATAATTTAAAAGTGTGAATAATTTTAAATTTATGAATTAATAATTATTATTTTTCAACTGCTAATTAATTTAATATATGCCTATTAAAGAAATAAATCTACCTACTAATTATTTTTTAATTAATTAGTAGGTCAACCTACTAATTATTTTCATCAATTAGTAGGTCAACTTACTAATAAATTAAAAACTAATTTGTACGTCAACCTACTAATTAATTTTTAATTAATTTGTAGGTCAGCTTACCAATTAATTAAAAATTAATTTGTAAGTCAACGTACTAATTAATTAGTAGGTTGATTTATTCCTCTTCAAAAAAAAAAATTCCTCTACAAAAACAAACAAAAATTTTTTAAAAATATTTACTACCCTTATCGATATAGAACAAATAAAAATAATAATAAAAAATCTGTCCTATAAACAGAAAACTAACCAAATAAAATTAATAATAAAAAAATCTCTCCTAAAAGCAGAAAACTAATTGAATAAAAATAGTAAAAAAAAATATTCCAAACTAATAGAAAATCTTTCCTAAAAATAGAAAACTAATTTAAAAATTAAAAATATTTTTTTAAAATAGTAAAATAGTAAAAAAAATATTTCAAAATAATGAAAAATCTATTGTAAAAACACAAAACTAATATAAATAAAAATAAAAAATTTCTCCTAGAAACAGAAAATAATTCGACCAAAAATTAAAAAATTTTTTTCATAGGTTACAGGATCCAGTAACTTTAAAAATTCGATTTACAAAAAAAAATACATGTAAGTACATGAAACATGCTTCTCAAGGAGCAAAGATCAAAGAGTGAGTGAGTGAGTGAGTGAGTGAGTGAGTGAGAGGGAGAGAAATTGAAGGTGATCAAAAGAGAAGAAGATGGAATCTCTTTTATGACAGACAGACACAAAATCACACGAAAGTGTAGGGGGTTGTAGGGGGGGGGGGCTAAAAGTAGAATATGAGCAAAAGAGAACATATAAAAAAAACTATATACACGCATATAAGTTTAAGAGGCCTTAGATGGCTACTTAGTATGTTCTGTATTAAAAATCTCCCCTCATGTCTAAACCAGCCTCCCTCCCTCCCCACCTCACCCCTTTTTATTTCTATTCTCCACGAAAGTAACAATCTAACAATGATAAAATTTCTCTTAAGTGTTTTCTACAATATATAATATATATATGCATACATTCAACAATCCATAAAAATATCTGTAGTCTAAACATTATATACAATAAAAACAGGAAAAAGTACTAAAAATTATAATTTTGTAGTACAAAATTTTAATTTTGTACTACAAAATTATAATTTTTAGTACTTTTTCCTGTTTTGTAAAATTTACAAAATGTAAATTTTGTACTAGAAAATTATAATTTTAAGTACTTTTTCCATTCTGTATTTTTTTCTAAATATTCTACATATTATTATTCTTATTTTAAATAAATAAACAATTAATATTTAAATATTAATTATTTTTAATGCATGTAATTAAAAATAAAAAAAGATAATTACAGATTTTAATAGATATTAATAATAATTAATAATTACAAACGTTATAATTACAAATATTAATAACTGCTTTTGAATTAGTAAATAGCAAATAGTTTTACTAATAAATACTAATTTCAACTAATTTATTAGTAAAATTTACTAATTCAAAAGCAAAAAGTCCCTCACCAATTCAAATTATAGTAAATATTTTTATTAATTTAAATTTAGAAAGTGTAAATATTACAACTTCCAGTATTAAAAATTGTAAATGTAATAATTATAAATATTATAATTTGCAAATATTAATAATTGTAAATATGTGACGCACTCCCAAGAAAAGTTCCTAAGAAGCAAAAAAACCTAAGGTTATGTTTACAATTTTTGGAGTAAAAATACAGAAAGAGAATCATTACTATTACAAATTTTATCTTCATTACAGTGAAAATAATCTAAAAAAAATGGTTTCTAATTTAAATAATTAAAAAACAAGTTTTAATCAAGATAAATCAAAGACAATCATAATCTATAATTCCTTTGCTTTTTTAGGTCCCTTTCTTGGGAGCGCGTCACATTAATAATTAGATACAAATTGTAAGCGCAAATAATAATAATTATAATAATATTTATGTGTTTATTATATTCATAATTAATTGTAAATATAATAATTATAATAATATTTATGTATTTATTATATTCATAATTAATTGTAAATATAATAATTACATAAATATTTTAATTTCAAATTAGTCAAAATTATGATAAATTGTAAGATTGTGCTCTCGTAAAATTTAGTTTAGCGACAAGATGTCCAGGATCGTCGACAAGATCTCTAATTCGACTCGTATATCGAGACTCATATATATACACAAAAATATACACACAAGAATGAAGTAAAAGAAGAAGAAGAAGAAGAAGAAGAAAAAAAGAGAAAAGAAGCAACGAGAAATTTTACGCTCGATCTCTTCCGAAGCGCCTGGTCCTGAAAACAGGGGCGTTGAGGATGACAGTGATGGGGTGAATGGGACAATTCTTGCAGTTTTTGGACAATGTTTCAATGTTGTGCTAAATCGCCTCCTCAGGTGTAACAATCACTCTCGCACACATTCTCTCCATCTCTCTTGCACCAACTTTACGCCATTCAAAAAACTACTCTCATTCCTCTCCACGATTCACAAATAAATATATTATTCAAATCTCTGCCTCTGTAGACATTTCTCCGCACTGATTTTTCTCGCCTTTTTATTTACATTCTCCTCCTTTTTTCGCCTTCTTTTTTTATTCAAGTGCATCGATACAAGTTTTTAACTCAGGACGTAGGTATTTAAAATTTTCAAAATTAAAAATTTTTTTAAAAAGAAATTTTTAAAGAGAAAAAACGATTTAAGATAGATTTGTTGTGATTTTAAAACTGCGTTCAAATAAACGAAATTTATTTATTTATTCTTCAAATTAAAATATTATTGCAAGATTCTTATTAAAATTAAAATTGTAATTTGAACCAATAATTTTAGTATTTGAAACAAATTCCATTTTTTTCGACGTAAATATATTGACATAAAAATTATTTCATAATAATTGTATATAATATTATTCATAATATTGTTCATAATATTATTTATAATATTATTCATAAAAATGCATAATATTATTCATAATATTATTTACAATAATAAAAAGATCAAACAAACTTTTGAATATTATTCATAATATTATTTACAATATTATTCATTAAAATTCATAATATTACTTATAATATTATTAACGATATTATTCATAATAATACAGTAAATATTATTAAAATTCAAAATTGATAAATAAAGAAAAAAAAAATTACTTGGCAATTTAAAATTAAATTTCAAAAAAGAAAAATTATTCACTACTTTTAAAAATGGAGCACGGAGGCTCGCATTGTAATTTTTATAACCGTGCGATTGTGTGGTTATGATCGTAATGTAACATTAATTTACCTCCAAGTTTCTCTGCTTTTTATGTAAATGGAATGTGTTCTATAAAATGTTGGCAATAAATCTTCAAGGAGAATAGAGAAATGAGACAGATTTTTGCCAGTAGAATAAGATCCCCTAAATGGAGCATTTTATCTACAACCAGAGTTCAACCCAGTTTTTTTTATGATCGCCACAAGAAAATAACACAGAAGAAGAAGAAGGGTCTTTGTGGTTTAAAACGCAATCAAAATACCGGAAAATGCACAGTCACATAGAAGAGATTAATGTCAGTTTGGGTGTGACTCTTGTCGTGTCACAAGTTGACATTCACACACATGCAACGTCATCATCAACAACAACAACAACAATGACAACAAAAATATTTTTCCGATGAGGAAAAAATCTTGTTTTAATTATCATTTTTCTCTTCTTAATTATTTCTACTAAATTAACTGAATTTTATTAATTTAATAAAAAATTGTTACCGAATTTGAACTACAGTCGCATCGCTCGATAAATTAAAGTTGTTTTCGGACTCTTTTAAAAAATTCGATAAATAAAACCCTGAATAATTTATATTTTTTTTTACCCTTGGAATTAAATTTCTAGTCCACTGTATATTAAACAATTCGCACTGTTTCGGATTAAAAAAATATACTATCAATTAAGAATTAAATTCTGTCTCTATTCCAATGATGCTAATTGTTTCGTTACAGAGTAAAAGGAAAATCTTTAGAAAAAAACCGAAATCCCATTTAAAACATTTAAGTAAAACTTTTCCTGAATTTACGCACTAAATTTTACGGATTCAAATTAACAGTAAATTTCAGACTCATTGCAAACGAAAATACGAAGAACTCCCTTTTTCTCTTCAAAAAAGAGTAAAAAAACAGAAAAAAAGAGTAAAAAAAACAAAAAAAGGAGTAAAAGAAACAGAAAAAGGAGTAAAAAAAACAGAAAAAGGAGTAAAAAAACAGAAAAAAGAGTAAAAAAAAGAAAAAAAGAGTAAAAACCAGAGAGAAGAGTAACAGAGAGAAAAGAGTAAAAAAAGAGTAAAAGAAGAGAGAAAATGAGAATTTTTATCGAAAGAAATTTCGGAAAAGAAAAAAAGAATTATAGTTTGAAAAATGTAATTTTTTTGAGAACACCCGTTACATGCCTAAAATATATCGGCGACGTATGGGCCAAGAAATGCAGAAACAGCAGTTGCTATGCTAGAGGTGGTGTTCCCTCTCTAACACCAACATTTCTAAGCACAGTCAGTGAGATTCACGCACTGTGCGTGCATGGTACCTAAACATTTGTAGAAGGCCTATCTGTACACGTGCTCTAAACACGTGACGACCACATAGGTTTCTCTCTCTCTCACTCTCTCTCGTTTTCTCAATGAGAATATATTGGTGCACACACAACATGTATATACATATAGACAAAAAAAACCACACGCACAAGGTCACAATCTAACGGACACATGCTTAGAAGACAGAAGGGTGTAGTAGGAGGGAAGTGGCAGTAGCGTAACTAAAATTGACACTTTTACCCCGAAAAAATAGTTTATTCTCTGATTCTCTATCTCTATATTCGAAAAAATATCGATTATTCTGCCACGGAGTAAAAAAAGAAATGATAACGATAACCTTATTATTATTTTGCTGAAGAAAAATGTTACTAGTATTTACTAGTACTGGCAGTAACTATACTACTGTTAGTTAGTACTACTCTTAGTAACTGATACTATTAGTAAATATTACTATTAGCAAATACTACTATTAGCAACTACTACTATTAGTAACTGCCACTATTAGTAACTGCTACTATTAGTAACTGCTACTATTAGTAACTATTACACTATTAGTAACTGCTACTACTAGTAAATACTACTATTAGTAACTGTTGCTGTTAGTAAATACTAGTAAATACTACTACTATTCGTAACTGCTGCTACTACTAAATACTACTAATAAAAACTACTGCTATTAGTAACTGCTACTATTAGTAAATATTACTATTAGTTACTACTGCTATTAGTTATTACTGCTATGAGTAACTACTACTATTAGTAACTGCTACTACTAGTAAATATTATTATTAGTAACTACTGCTTTTTAGTAACTGCTAGTAATAGTAAATACTACTATTAGTAACTACTACTATTAGTAATTACTGCTATTAGTAATTACTGCTATGAGTAACTACTACTATTAGTAACTGCTACTACTAGTAAATATTATTATTAGTAACTACTGCTTTAGTAACTGCTAGTAATAGTAAATACTACTATTAGTAACTACTACTATTAGTAATTACTGCTATTAGTAATTACTGCTATGAGTAACTACTACTATTAACTACTAGTATTTAGTTATACCTGGTTAATAATAGCACCTGAATATTAACAATACTCGAATAATGGTGATAATAACAACAATAACAAACAGTACCTACGCAATAATAATAAGTAGGTGATGATAATGATAAAAACACCTAAATACTAATAATACCTAACAAAAATAAATATAAAATAAAAAAAATTCTTGTTATTTATTAAAGTTATTGAAAAAGAAAAATTAAATTCTTTTAAAGTATTTCTTTAATTTTTTTAAAATAATCTAGTTTTTTGTATAATTTTAGTTTCAAAATTAACCTATAATAATCTTCGTATTTCATTCTTTCATTCTGTCTGTTCACACTTTGAAGTTAGTTTTTGTATATGCTTTTGTTTTTTTGTTTTTTTTTTAAAATATTGTATGACAAATTGAAAAAATGCAGGTATTTTTTCATGATTTATAATAAAATAATAGAAATGAAGAATTTCAAAAATTTCAAATTCAAATCTTTTTAAATTCATTAACTTATAAGAATATTTTTATAAAACATGAAGATAGCGATTGCTCCGAGTCGAAGACTCGGAGTGATCGATTTCTTCATGTTTTATAATAATTAAGAATGACCGAGTAATAAAATAATTGAATATTATTACAGTAACTTTTTCAAAATTATTTTCATCATTTCAAATCAATTATTATTTTCTACAATTTTTAATTATTTTTTATGAAAATAATTGAAAAAATTTTATTATTTATAAAAATAATTGAATTATTGCGAAGGAATTTATAAAAAAATTTGTAAATTATTGAATTTCTGAGAAATTTTTATTATTTATGAAAATAATTAAATTGTTTGTGTACTATTTTTGGGAATTTGAAATTGATTTAAAAATAATTGAATTTTGGGGAAGAATTTTGTTATTTATAAAGAAAATTGGGATTTTGACGAGAATTTTTTTTAAATTTGAAAGATAATTGAATTTTATGAGAAGAATTTTATCACTCTTGGAAATAATTGAATTTCTGCAATTATTTGTAATTTTTCCAAAATTAGATTGTTTTAGTGTTTTCAACAAAAATTTGAATTACAAATTTTTAAATTCTATTATTTTTTAAATTGCTAATTTTATTCTAGTTTTGAAAATAATTGAATGAAATAATTTTATTTAATAAAAAATTTTTTCCAACTTTTTAAGAAAATTCTGTCTGTTTATAATGATAATTAAATATTTGATTATTGAAGTTCATTAAAATTGTATTAAAAACAATTGAATTGTTTCGAAAGATTTAGTAAAATTTTAGAAAATAATTGAATTTTTCAAAAAATATTTTTAAAAATTTAAAAGAAAATTGAATTTTTCCGTGAAATTTTATTAGAATTGTATTAAAAATAATTGAACTTTTGCAAAAAAATTTACTATTTATAATAATAATAATTGAATTGAATTGCTTCGAAGGATATATTAAAATTTTAGAAAATAATTGAATTCCTTTAGGAATTTTTAAAACGAATTAAGAAAAATTAAATTCTTTAGTGAAATATTTTATTGAAAATAATTGAATTCTTATTCAAAGATTTTCCTATTTGAAAAAATAATTGAATTGTTTCGAAGAATTTATTAAAAGTTTAGAAAATAATTGAATTCTTAAAAAAGATTTTTATTGAAATTTTATTGAAAATAATTGAATTTTGGCAAAAAAAAAAATTTTACTATTTATAAAAAATAATTTAATTCCTCCAAAGAATGTTATTGTTTATGAAAATAATTGAAATCTTGCGAAGAATTGTATTACATTTTTTTGAAAATATAAACAATAATAATTATGTACTTAATGAGTGAATTTTTTAAATTTTGATTATAAAATTATTCAAAAATTTATATTTTAAAATAAAAAAATTTTGTAATTTGTTAAAAAAATAATAATACCCGAAATACTATCAAAAACATGAAACTAGCACCAAGTAATCCGTAATAGCAATAATACCAAATTGGGTCTCAAAATATGTCTAATGTGGGTTAAGATTAGTCCAAAAATAGCTTGTTTGTAATAATGGGTTAAATTGGGTTAAAATCAGCCAAAAATGGATCACAATTAGTTAAAACAAAAGCGCTGCATCTGCATCATTAATTTTCATTCCTCACAAAGTCACAACTTGTTGTCATGTTGCTGCTAATGATGATTTTTACAGAAGAGCGCAGTGCATCATTAATTTTCATTCCTCACAACTTATTGTTATGATGATGATCATGATTTTTACAGAAACATTTGGTTGTCGCAACTCAGAATGGGGAGTTGGATTATCAAAAAAAAAAAAACAAAATTGATAAAACAAAATTAGTAAGTACCAATACTTGTGCTGTTATCTAATTCCTGAAAAATAACAGCATAATCAATGATAAAAATACAAACAAATTTCTATATTTTTGATACAATTGTTGCGCAATTTTTGACGCTTGGTTCCCATAGAACGAAAAGCAGAAGGACAAAAAAAACAAATCTCTCAACGAAAGAAAAAAAAACAAGGCGGAAGTGAACCCGAACGACAAGTTACGTTGCTTTTTAGATAATCTCAGGAATCCCGATCTATAATTCGTGTTCCTGTCGGTTTGATTACGCCACTGGACCGATAGAGAACGAGAGAGAGAGAGAGAAAAAGAGAGAAAGAGAAAAAGAGAGAATGAAACAGAGAGGGTTGGATTAAACAGAGAGGGGTAAAAGAAGGAACAAGAGAGAAAACGAAACTAAGCAAGAGAGAGAGAGAGAGAAGGAGAGGATTGGCTGAAAGCAAAAGTAGTCAGGGCTAAAGCAACCTAAAGCAAACTAAACTGAAGCCAAACGAGAGGCGAGTTTTCGAGAGGCAGTGGATGTGGGTAAGAGAAGAGAGTAGGTTACCAGGCTCCTTTGAGGGAGAAGGTAATAGCGAATTGTCCACGTGAACGAGGAGGATGGCAAGTGCTTTTATAGTGGGTCAGTGTAGAGCAAGTATAGGCTTCAAGGTCTCTCCTTTTTTTTTCTCTCCTTCTAACCGAGAACCCCTAAAACGAAAACTATGCTAAACCAGGTAGATGAACATGGTAAGTACGAGCGCGCGCCTTAGAATTTTTGTCTTGTATCCCTTCATGTACCATATGCATGATCCAATATACTTTATAATATTCATAAATGCGCTTCCTCCATTCAGAATTATTATTATTATTATCAGCATCTAGCCTCCTAGAAAAACTAGTCCCACGATTATTTCTTCGTGAGAAAACTTATTCCAAAAGGAACTTATGTATACCAAAGGTCATCAAATTGAGGCAAACATATCAAAATTGTTGCATCGCAACAATTGTTGCGATGCAACAATTTTGATATGTTTGCCTCAATTTGATGACTTTAGAAAAACTGTACCTAACAGAAAACGAAGATTAATTAAAAGCCCAAATAAAATAAGAAGAGTAATTAAAATTTAGCCAAAAATTAAGAATAAGGTTCCTTCAATGCAACAAAAATTAGATATAAGATGCTTTAGAATTCAGCCAAAATAATAGAAGGTTCGTTAATAAACAAAGTAGCGAGGGATGACTCATTAAATTTAGTCAAAATAAAAGCTTTTCTGCAACTTCCGGAGTACATTTTACCATACGATTTAACCATTCCAAAGTTGTTCTTCTTATTTTTCCCTAAAACTTCTGTCAATGGTTTACGAAAATCTTTACCTACTGTTCGCTAACATTTCCTACAACTTTTCTCCAAAATTTCTACCAATTCTTCACTAACATTTCCTACAACTTTTCTCCAAAATCTTTACCAATTCTTCACTAACATTTCCTACAACTTTTCTCCAAAATCTTTACCAATTGTTTACTAACATTTCCTACAACCTTTCTCCAAAATCTTTACCAATTCTTTACTAACATTTCCAACAAATTTTCTCCAAAATCTTCACCAATTCTTCGACCAAAATTGTCTACCAATTGTTCTCTAAAATTACCATCAAATGCTCACCAAAAATTTCTAACCCATTGTTGAGTAAAATTTACATCAAAATCATTAAGATTCACTCCGCAAATAATAAAACTTTCCAGAGGGTAAAAAATTGGCTAAAATTACCAGACAATATGAGTAAAAGTTACTGTATGGAAAAAATTCAATTCTCTTTTCCATCGAACAAAAAAAAACTCTACTCTATCAGCAGAATTTACCCAATTTTAAGTTTATCTTTTACTGTCGTTCGCATTGCCTTCAGCACACATACAAAAACACATAAACGCAAAAACACATTCATACCCGGGGAAATAATGAAATATTTAGGTTGCAGGAATGGGTCAGGAACAGGTTCCCTCTTGCACATTCCAAGTCGTTCTGAATAGCCAAACCTTCGAGAACGGCAGTTATGGCACAACTAGCTTCATAAATTAAAGTTTGGTCGACTTTCCCTACTACATCTTCTTCTAAATCATTCGCCAATTATTACCACTGCCAAAAATTTACAAAAAGAAAAAACATTTTCGGTCTCCCTTCGAGTTTGTCTTATCGAGAGTTGACTGTATTAATAAATCTATTTTTCATTCAATTTCTGAATTCTTTTTTTTTCCATCAAATTTCTCCAATTTGACTTTTAAAGGCACATAAAATACACAACAACTGTCGAGAGTAGTTCTGACGATCGTTCTTTCAAGTTGAAGGGTTTTTATAATAAGTTTCTCTCTCTCTAATATTTTTTTTTTTTTTTGAGCGTATGGCAAATAAAGAAGTAAAAAAAAAAAAAATTAAGAATCGGCATGGTTTGGCCTTGTGGCATATTTCTCTCCCTCTTATATTTCTTTCCTCCGATTTCTCGATCCTCTCATCGTTTCCCTTCATTTTTGCGATCACCCCTCTTCCTCACACTATATTGGTCCTCCCAGCGTGAGAGAGCAGCCAGACAAAGAGAACACGACAAGCACAATGGATTACTTAGGCGGGTAGGTTAGTTTGCCCGAATAAAATACGAATGCCCACGCACACGTTAAGATAGGTCCTGACTTGAAAGGGACTCAATTGAATTTTTTTCACCCCCCCCCACACCACCCCTAAAAATCTTTCTTTTATTTTTTTTTTAAACTACAATCCAAATTAGGCAGATTTCTTTTTTTTTATAATCGACAAATATCAAAAAATTTTACAATTCACAATTTTTGACTGCGTGTAATTATTAATCGAAATTTTATTACTATTACCCCCCCCTAATCTCATCCAAACCCCCCCCCCCCCTCTTTTCTTTTAATCGATTATTTAAATTAGACGGAATTCTTTTTTAAATTGACAAATTTCAATAAATATACTGTTGACAATTTTTTACTTAATTAATTTACGTTAATTTATTACTGTTAATAATAATATTTAATAATAATTTTATTCATCCCCTTCCCCCACCCCTTACCTTACTTTCACCCCCAAAAAACCTTCTTTTCTTTTAATCTACAATACAATTGACAATTTTTTACTTAATTAATTCACGAAAATTTATTACTGATAATAATAATATTTGATAATTTTATTCACCCCCCCCTTCCCCCACCTGACTTTCACCACGAAAAAACCTTCTTTTCTTTTAATCATTACAAATTACGAAGATTTTTTATTTAAATCGAAAAGTATAAAAAATTTTACAATTCACGATTTTTGACTAATTAATTAATTAACGAAATTTTATTACTATTAATAATAATATTCGATTGTTTCTTTTACTCCCCCAAACTCACCTCTAAAACTCTTCTTTTTCTTTTATCATTAATCGAAATTAGGCAAATTTAATTTTTAAATCGACAAATATAAAAAATTTTACAATCCATGATTTTTTTAATGATTAATTATCAAAATTTTATTACTATTATTAAATTATATTTGATAAAAAATTTTGATAATAAAATTAATAATAATTATTTATCTATTTATTTAATATTACGCGGTTAATTAATAGGAATAATGAGAAGAAGAAGAAGAAGAAGAAGAAGAAGAAGAAATATAACAATAAGAAACAGAAAATTAAAAAAAAATGATGAAAAGAAGAAGATAAATAAAAATAATAAGAAGAATAAAAAATAGAAGAAAAATCAGAAGAAGAAGTAGCAGAAAAAGAGGAATATTAATAAAAGTAATGAGAATATGAAAAAAAAATAAAAATAATAAAAAGATTTAAAAAAGTGAGAAAAAGAACAAGAAAAAGAAGAAGAATAATAAAAATAATGAGAAGATGAAGAAAAATAATAAGAATAAAAAATATATGAAGAAAAGCCAGAAGGAGAAGAAGAATAATAATGAGAATATGAAGAAAAATTAACTATAAAAATAATAATAAGAAAATTTTAAAAAGTAAGAAGAACAAGAAAAAGAAAAATAACAATGAGAAGAAGAATATTAATAAAAATAATGAGAAGAGAATGAAAAATAATAAGAATAAAAAATATACGAAGAAAAAGTAGGAGAATAATGAAAATATGAAGAAAAATAAAAATAATAATAAGAAGATTAAAAAAGGTAAGAAAAAGTAGAAGAAGAAAAATAACACTAAGAAGAATGTTAATAAGAATAATGAAAAAGAGAAGAAAAATAATAATAGGAAAAAGAATAATAAAACGGAAATAGAACACAAGAAAAAAACTTCACCTGGAACAGCGACAAGATTGTCTAGAATAGCAAAAGTCTTAATTAACGCAACTAAAAATTTTGTTAATATAGTGAAATTTGTAGCTGCTCCAAGTAAAATTTTTTCCAAGAAGAAAACTAAAAATTATAATAATTATTACTCAAAATCAAAAATATTATTTTATTTATTTACTTTATTACTATTAAAACTATTTTTATTGTTATTCCTCTCTTCTTATGCTTATCATTATTATTATCAATATAAATTATAAATCTCAATAAATATTCTATATAACGAACCAAAAAAAATTTTTTTTTTTCGTCGGAAATTTGCAAATCGGAGATGCTGGTATAGAAATACAGGAAGTAGGAGATGAAGTAAGATTTAATTGAATAGGGTTTAAAAATGTAAAGGATAGAAAAAAAGGATGACCGCCTTTTTTTTTGTTGTAATCTAAACCTAAACCCGAAACAGGCTTTAAAAAAAAAAAATTGTATAGTTGAAAATCGTGAACAATGAGGGCGATTGTCCTCCTGAATCTCTCTCTTTCTCCCTCTTCTAAATCTTCAATCTCCACTTGAAAACTTTTACTATCGTGTGGCATTGAGTATATTTAGATAGATAGATATACATATATACATTTCCTCAATGAAATTCCTCTCCTCCCCTCTCCCAGTGAGAGAGAGTGAGAGAGCAAATAGATAACAAACCCTTTTATCTAATTCACTTTCTCTCTCTCTTTTCATCTCTCTCGTTTACGTACAAAGTTCATCGAGGAAATTGCCTTCGAATGCAACATAACTATAAATATGATACACTTAGTCAACCTTTTCCCACGCTCGGGAATTTTTCTTGTTCACCTCCCCTTTTTAATCTTTTATTAATTTTTTCATTTTTTCTTCATTTCATTCTTTATTTTTTTTTTTATTCTTTTATTTATTATTTTACTTATTTTTTTATATATTTTATATTTATTTTTTATTTATTTGTTTATCTATTTGCGAATCATTTTTTATTTAATTTAAATTTAATTTTAAGTTTGACTTTTAATTTGATTATCAATTTGATTTTTAATACGGTTTTCAATTTGGTTTTCAATTTTAGTGTCAATTTGATTTTCAGTTTGGTTTTGAATTGGATTTTAAATTTGATTTTAAATTTAGTCTTCAATTTTTTTTTAGTTTAGTTTTCAATTTGGTTTTTAACTTAATCCTCAATTTGATTTTAAATTTAGTTTTCGATTCGATTTTAAATTTGATTTTAAATGTAGTCTTTAATTTTTGTTTTTAATTTAGTTTTCAATTCGATTTTAAATTTGATTTTAAATTTAGTCTTTAATTTTTGTTTTTAATTCAGTTTTCAATTTGGTTTTAAATTTAATTCTCAATTCAATTTAAAATTTAGTTTTTGATTGAATTTTAAATTTGATTTTAAATTTAGTCTTTAATTTTTGTTTTAGTTTAGTTTTCAATTCGATTATAAATTTTTTTTAGTCTTCAATTTTTGTTTTTAGTTTAGTTTTCAATTTAATTCTCAATTCGATTTTAAATTTAGTTTTCAATTTTTGTTTTAAATTTAGTTTTCAATTCGATTTTAAATTTGATTTTAAATGTATTCTTCAATTATTGTTTTTAATTTATTTTTCAATTTAATTCTCAATTCGATTTTAAATTTAGTTTTCGATTGGATTTTAAATTTGATTTTAAATGTAGTCTTCAATTTTTGTTTTTAGTCTAGTTTTCAATTTGATTCTCAATTCGATTTTAAATTTAGTTTTCAATTTTTGTTTTAAATTTAGTTTTCAATTCGATTTTAAATTTGATTTTAAATTTAGTCTTCAATTTTTGTTTTTAATTTATTTTTCAATTTAATTCTCAATTCGATTTTAAATTTAGTTTTCGATTGGATTTTAAATTTGATTTTAAATGTAGTCTTCAATTTTTGTTTTATTTTAGTTTTCAATTCGATTTTAAATTCTTTTTTTTTAGTCTTTAATTTTTGTTTTTTTTTCATTTTAATTCTCAATTCGATTTTAAATTTAATTTTAAATTTAGTCTTCAATTCTTGTTTTTAATTTATTTTTCAAATCGATTTTAAATTTTATTTTAAATTTAGTCTTCAATTTTTGTTTTTAATTTGGTTTTCAATTTAATTCTCAATTCGATTTTAAATTTAGTTTTAATTTGATTTTAAATATTAAACAAAAGATAAATAATAAAAAATAAAATTTATCGCAATTTTATATCTTTAGAAAAATTATTTTGTAATTATAATATGTAATAATAATAATTATTATTTTTTTAATCAATAATTAATTATTAATTTACAATAAAAAAAAATTAAAAAATCACTTAAAATAAATACAAAGAAAAAATGAAATTAACTTGTAAAGTTAAAATCAGTTTTTCTAATCCCATCAAAAAAAAAAAAAAATCCCCGATGAGATCGAAATGAAAAATAAATTTTGACTTGCAAAACAGTTGTGAACGAATATATGGAAAGGCAAAAAATGTTTTTTGCGGTAGATTTAATCATTCGTTCAAGTTTTCTTTTCTAGAAGTCGGAGCAGGACACAAAGGATTGTAATTCTCGGAACCAAGTCTCGCTCCAGAGTCAAGAATTAAAATAATATCCGCTCGTTTGGAGATTAATGGCGCCTCGACGATGCCTATGATACCTCTTAAACTTCAACACATATATACAAAGAAGATTCTTTCACTTTCTCGCATAATATTCTTCTTTTTTTTTCTCATCTCTCTTATATTTTTTTGTCAATATCGTTTCTTATTTTACTCCCTGCGTTGGTTTTTTTTTATTATTATTACTATAACCCTCTTATCAATTTTTCTCTTTTGATCTCCATATATATATTCATGGTATATTCCCACCATTACAAGTGACACTAATATTGACCCCGGAATAATTAATCTTCTATTTCTTTTTTTGGAAAAAATAAAATTTAAATTAAAAATAAATCAAAGTTGTAGATAAATTATTTTTCGATTTGCACAATTTCAGAATGAGAAATAATCGTTGATTGTAAATTAATTTATTCGCTCTATTTTATAGTCATCATCACTAATTGCGCAAAGCTCGAAGGGAAATTATTTTCTAAAAATCTCGATATTGATTTTTAATTCAATTTTTAATTTTATTAATTTATAATCTGTAAATAAATTTTAATTTAATCTACTCAGACAAAAATTATATTTAAGACCAAGTATTCAGTTTATTTAATTAAATTACCCGAAGTTTTAATGAATTTTTCTTCTTAGATAAATATATATATTAAAAATTAAATTTATAAATAATAATAATATTTTATTATATTTAATTATTATAATTAATTATAATAATAAAGAATAAATTATTTCAACAATATATTATATTATTATTAAAATAATTGTAATTATAATTACCATTATTATTAATTACCATTATTCAAAGAATAAATTTATTTTAATTAATTTAATTCAATAAAAAAAATTAATCCTTATTTTAATATTAACACCAATTAATTAAAATTAAATTAAAATTCTCAATTAATCCAAAAACGAGACAAAAGTAAAAATTGTTCCTTTAAAAAAAAAAATAGCGAATCGTGTGCGACATGAAATAATGAATTATGTACTGATATATGAATGGACTTTCGTCTTTCGAGTGGGTCCAAATCATTGACTAGAGGGCGTCACATATATACATACACTCATGAAAATGTAAGTTTAGAATAAGAGTCGCATTGGCATCCCGAAAAATTGTACTAACAGCCAGTGTCGTCTGATGAAAGTCAATGGCCGCGTATCTAAAACAAACACGTGTCCAAAGAAGCACAAGAGACAAAAAAAGGAAAGAAAGAAAAAAAAAACAAGAGCAAGGAAATAAGAAAATAAAGACGACGATTCCCCGCGAAGAAGTCGTTTATATCCACAATCCGTGAAATTAAATTAAAATCGAAAAAATACGAATATCTTTCCTACCTAAACTCTAATTTTTGCTTTGTCAATTTTTTATACTGTCCAATGAGTAAATTTTACCATTTTTCGGTGTAAATTTTCCTATACGTTGAATTAGTAATTAGGGATATTTTAGTAATTTTTACTAAAGAATTAATTATCTACTCCGAAAACAGTAAGAGAATTGAATAAATATTATTAAAAAAAAATTATTTTTCGCTTTCTTGGTAAATTGTTATAAAAAATAGTAAAAGTAATAAAATAATAAAAGGCGAGATAAAGACGAAGAAAAAGTTATAAATTATATAAACAAATATAAATTTATATAAACAAAAAAAAAGAAATAAAATCACCAAATAATGTAAAAATAAAACAAACGCTTCGCGTTTATTTTATTTTTAATTAATTGGTGATTTTATTTTTTCTTTTAATTTTTTTTAATAAAGAAATTAAATAACTAAATAAACCAAAGTAAAATAAACAAAAATTAAATGAACATAAATAAAAAATAAAATAACTAAAGTAAAAATAAATAAATGAAATATCAATAAAAAAGTAAAATAACAAAAGAAAAACCAAATTAAATATAAATAAAAAAGTTAAATAAAAAAAAAATATTAACATTACGCAAAATATAAATAAAATGATAAAGTAGGTAATTAATGAAAAAAGAATAAGAAATAAATTAATAATAAATTTTCTTTGAAGAAATCCGTGTCGCCGTATGGCGAGGCACATGTAGCATGTCAAATAATTTACTCTCGCGAATGCTAGACCGAAAGGAATAAGACGAAACAAGGCGCTGGCTCCTCTTTGCCACCACGCATCTCTGCTTTTTTTCCTCCTTTTTACTCCTATATATGACTTCTCTTCCCTTTTTTTATCCTTCCCTTATAACTCGTGGCGCCCTAAAGATAGCACTTCCTTCCTCCTTGAGGGCTCAAAAACGCTTTCCTCATATTCCAAATCAAAATTATATTCTCCAAATTAATACTCATTTAAACTTGATATTTTCAAGACGAAACTATAATTTATTATTTATCTATTAAAATTTTTTATCGGCATTTTTTTCCATTCATTCATTAATCGAAAATAATTTATAAATTAATTGTAATCAAAAATTTTTGACACTAATAATAATAATATTAATAATAATAATAAGAATAATAATAATAATAATAATAATAATAATAATAATAATAATAATAAAAGAAAATAATTTATAAATTAATTGTAATCAAAAAATTTTGACACTACATAGTAATAACAGTAATATTAATAATAATAATATGTAATAATTGTGGTAATAATAATAATTGTAATCATTTTTATACCAATTAATAACAATTAAGACACATTTTTAGTATTTTGTATAAATTAAAAAAATTTTGGTATTTCATAATAATTTTTTTTTATTATCAAATTATTAAAGAGCAGTTTAAAAAAAAATATTAATAAATATTAATTAGTTCATTTTGCTTAATAATTACTAGTATTAAATATTAATTAATATTCTCTAATATTAATTAATTATAGTAAATATTAATTTGTAATATTTGCTAAAATGCTAATAGTAATAGTTAATAAAATAGTTACTATAAATAGTTACTACTATAAAATAGTTACTAAAAAATTAACGAAAAAATATCTTCACCTAAAATAGCTCCAAATTTCATTATATTAGCGAAATTTTTAATTGCTTCAATTAATACTTTCGCTATTCTAAAGAAACTTTTCGCTGTTCCAGGTAAAGATGCATTTTTTCCATTTAGTATCAATTAAGAATAATTATTATTTATTATATTACTAATTAATTAATTATCATGATAAAAAGTTAATTTATTAATCTAAAATTCAATTTTTCGAATCATTAATCAACTAACTTATCATGGTAAAAAAATTATTTTATTAAAAAATTATAAATTGTTATATTTATTACTTAAAAATTACTTTATCATTAAAAATTAATTTTTTATACCATTTTCGCTCAAGAAAAAATTATTCATCTTTTTTCCAATGCAATTAAACAATAAAAAAAATAAAATATAAAATGATAAAAGACGAGATAAAGACAAAGAATTAAAAGTTGATGAAAAAAAATTCTTCTCTTCTCGAAAACGACAAATACAAAAGAACTAATTGGCAATTATTTCTGTATGCTAATTAAAAATAGATTTTTAATTGTGACTTTTATGCGGGCATTATTATATCGACAGTTTATAGTCCTGAGGGTTGTCGAAATTATACAAGAGATATAAATATATATATATAGTGTCTATAACGAATGTTTCACCTGCTCTTGACTATAATACAGTCTCGAAGACATGGTTTGCTACTAATTACTTACGCCTTTTTTACGTCAATTAAAAAAAAGTACCTTCTTCGTATCTCGTCTGCCAATTCAAAAAACTGTATTTCTTCCATAATTATATTCGTTTTTTAATATTAAAAAAAATTATTTTTTACTTTTTTCTTTATCATTAGATTGATTTTAAAAATTTTGATTGTTTACAAAATTTTTTATTGTTATTCTCAATTTTTATTATTTACCACAATCACTGTTATAATTACCCAACAAAATATAATCTCTTTTCAATTTTTACAATTCACATTTTTTTTTATTATTCCCACCGACTATATTTAAAATAAATTTGATAAAAATTAAAAATAAAAAAGAATATTAATAAAATTTGAAGTTCTCGAATATTTTTAAATTTAGAACACACGAAATAAAGCGTTGAAGAAAAATAGAAGAAAAAAAACATAAAATGCGCGTGCAACGTGTATATGTGTACGTACACAATATTTGAAGACGAAAATTCATTCACAATGTATTTTTGTGTGCGTCATGGTTCTCAACGAAATAAAAGTCTGCTATATCAAGGTCAAGAATTTACACAAAGGTCTGCAACGACATTGTAGTCAAAAATTCGTCAAAATTAATTTATTCTTTTTCTTATAATTAGAAAAAATTTTTATTAATTTTTTTAATGCTTTGCAAATATTTTTGTTTGTTTTGCAATTTAGGTGAATTTATTAATTAAATAATTACTAGATCATTTCTCTTGAATTATAATGAATTATAATAATACTGATTAATTATAAATAATGGTGATAATAATAATAAGAATATTAATGATAATAATATGCAATTATTAATTAATAATTATTAACGTATATAATATACGAAAATAAATGAAATTTAAATTAACGAATGTTTTAATTATAAAAAACAATATTTTGTAAATAAAATTTTAATTAAAAGAAGTTATAAAAATGTCGTCATTCATTTGAACGTTAAAACTTTAAAGAACATAAATTATATAAAAAATAATAATTGTAATAATTATAGTAATCAAAATTGTAATAATTATAATAATTATGTAAATTATAATTAATAATAACTAGCAGCAATTCGCGCACTCAAGCGCTCGGCTAACTTCTTACTTAATTTTAAAAATAAAATTAGCAAATTTTAAAAATAATAGAATTTGAAAATTTTTAATTCAAATTTTTCTTGAAAAGACACTAAAAACATTTAATTTTTGAGAAATTGCAAATAATTGTAAGAATTCAATTATGTTCAAAATTTAAAAAAAATTATCGTCAATAATATAAAATAATGATTTTATTACCCGTTAATTATTAATTATTATAAAACATGAAGAAATCGATCACTCCGAGTCTTCGACTCGGAGCAATCGATATCTTCATGTTTTAAAAAAATATTTAAAGTTATTGAATTTAAAAAGATTTGAATTTGAGATTTTTTAAATTCTCAATTCCTATGGAAAAATAATATTGATTAAATATTTATTTAAAAAAAATTGATGTTTTAGAATAATTTGGAAATTGCAGAAATTCGTAAATAAATGTAACAGAACATTTTTTTTAATTAAAATTTTTCCCATTATTTTCTAAAAATTTAAAAAGTTTCAATTTTATTTTCAATTGAAATTCGTAATTGACAAATAGAATTTATAAACATTTTTTTCCTTTATTTTAAAAAAACTTTGAATTTTATTAAAGCAATTGTAATTAAGAAATAGAAATTATGCAAATTATTTCCTTATGAAAATGGAGAATTTTCTAAAAAGAAATATTAAGAAACGAGAATATTGTAATGTTTTTTTTCCCAAAGAAAAGAATCAATTTGTGAACAATATTGTTATTGAGAAATGAAAATTATGCATAAAATGGATATATTTCTTATTTCTTAATAATAATTTTTTAATAATTAACAATTTTATTTAACATTTTTTTATAAATAAAAAGGAGAAAAATTTTTTAAATTTAGATCAGTCAAACGAAATTTGTTATAGAAAAAAGCATATAATAAACAAAATTTATTTGTTAATCATAATTTAAAAAAAAAAATTTTATCGATCTTTTGTCCCATATAATAAATTTGCTATTGTTTAATTTTTGTCATTTTCTTTAGGACAGAAAAATATTATAACATTTAATTAACGTTTTGAATTAAAATTGTCATTTCTGGTAAGTTTTACTACTTTTGGAGTAAATTTTGCTTCGTTCAAAGTAAATTTTACTAATTTTATACAAACATGTTTTTTAAACGTTGTAAAAAAAATTTTTTTAATTAAAAAAAAATTTTTTTTTAATTATATTAAAATTTTTGTTAAATTAAATTAAAATTTATTTCGAAGTAGTAAAATTGACTCCGAAAATAGTAAAAGTTGTCAAAAATGCGCAGAAGTTCCTGACAGTTTAGATTTTACTATGAAAAGTATAGTAATAATTACTTTATATTTTTCTCCTTGCAATTTAATTTTGACAAAGTGGAAAAAGAAAAAAACAAGATTTCTGTCAATTTTCATGTAACATTGTGTAGATCTGGTGGTTCATTATGAGATCGCCATATTAAGAGGAATCTTGTAATAAAGTGGCGAGAGCATTTCGTTAATCGTTTGATTGCCAGTTATCAAGTATATAGCGATAAGGATTTAATTTAATGGCGGAAGTGGAAAAGTAAAAATAATTAAACCGTTGTTGTCTGGGAGACGTGTGTGTACATACTATATATATAAGAAAAGCGAGCATCGTGGTCGTAAGCTGTAAATAAGTCGGCACGATTCTCATCCTTCTTGTGTTATATTATAAGAGAGGTAACTTCTTTTTTTTCAATGGGCAGGTGGTTTCGATTCAGCACGCGACAAATCAAGCCAACCCTGGTACTGCTATACATATATATATATTTCTGTATTTATACACGTGTATGAATAAAAATAATAAAAAAAAACAAATTTTCAGGTTTATAAAAACAAAAATTGAGAAAAAAGGCAAGAAAAAACTGAGGAAGAAAAATTAACTTAAAAAAAATGATTAGTAATTAAATTCAGCCGATGGATAATTGATAATAAAAAAAGATACTTTTCTTAATTTTTTTTAAATCATTAAACGAACAGTCAAGTGCAAAATTTGGTCCAACAATCTTTTCCTTAATTTTTATCAAAATAAAATATTTTGCTGCTAAAAAATTTTTGTCCTGTCGAGCTCGAGTGCGAAAGTTTCCACTGAAAGTTAGTCCACTCAAAATGTTTCCTGAAACATTTTTTCGGAAAATTTTTTTACAGGAAAAGAAAACTAAATTTTTCATTTGACTCATGTCATTGAAATTATGTAATTCATAAATGAGCAAATCTATTCCTTCTCACAATCAGATACTATCAAAACTCCCACTATTCTCAATTTTCATAAACAAAATAAAGGAAAGATAATTTATCATCTTATTTTAATTTACATAAATTATATAGAGAATAATGTAGCGGAAAAAAGTTGAATCGAAATCTATTAAAACTTTTCGAAATCACATTTGGATAAAGTGGAAATGAAGTAGAAAATCAATTCGTAATTGATAGTAAAAGACAATAGGAAAAAAATTATGAGATCAATCAAAGATCTCACGTAATGACAAAGATATATAATCTATTAATAAATAGAAACAGAGAGGAAACGTGGTTTTTTTTGAAGTTGAAGGACTTTTTTCTCTCTCTCTCTCTCTTTCCTTTCTATCATCTTTTACTCGTCGAAGAAGATTTTTTCCGTGAACGATGAGTATATTATATGGAATTAAGACTCCATAAACGAGGCAATGAGCGTGGTTATATGCGAAAGATTACTTTTACAAAGTCGTTTGGCAATTTATGACCTGAATCCATCCACCCGGTTGGCATTCGCGGGACGTGACGAGTATGACTAACTGATTAGCGCCCCCCCCCCTCAAAAAAAAAACTACGTCTTGTTCAACTATTTTTTCTATTTTTTCATATGGTGAAGAGAAAAATAAATTATAATATGTACTTAATGCTTTTTACTTTATAAGGCAATAAAATAAATAAATAATATTTTTTATTAAGAGATATTAATTAATTTATTGTTAATTAATTATTAATTAATTTTTATTAATATTCTTTCAAATTATTATTTAGTTATTTATTTATTACTTTATTTTTTATTTTATTCATTTTTTTATTTTATTTATTCACTTTATTTATTTATTTACTTACTTACTTACTTACTTACTTCCTTACTTTATTTATTTACTTATTTATTTACTTATTTATTTTCTTATTTATTTACTTATTTATTAATTAACTATAATAATCTTCGTATTTCATTCTTTCATTCTGTCTGCCCACACTTTGAAGTTAGTTTTCGTGTATGCTTTTGTTTTTTTGTTTGTTTTTTTTTCTTTAAAAAATATTGTTTAACAGATCGAAAAAATGCAGGTATTTTTTCATGATTTATAATAAAAGAATATTTGAAATTAGAAAATATAAAAAAATTATGATTAACAAATAAATTTTATCAATTATATGCTTTTTTCTCTAACAAATTTCGTTTGACTGATCTAAATTATGCAAATTTTTCTCCTTTTTATTTATAAAAAATATGAGAAAATTGTTAATTGTTAAAAAATTATAATTAAAAAATAGGAAATATTTTATGCATAATTTATATTTCTCAATAACAACATTCTTCAGAAACACATTCTTTTCTTTTGGAGAAGAAACATTACAAATTCTATTCTATTTGTCAATTACAAATTCTAATTGTAAATGAAATTGAAACTTTTTAAATTTTTAGAAAATAGAGAACAAAATTTTACTCAAAAAAAAAGTTCTGTTACATTTATTTACGAATTTCTTTAATTGCAAAATTATTCGAAAACACCAATAACCTTTTTTTTAAATAAATATATTTAATCAATATTACCATTTTTCCATAGAAATTAAGAATTTCAAAACATTCAAATTCAAATCTTTTTAAATTCAATAACTTTAAATATTTTTATGAAACATGAAGAAAGCGATTGCTCCGAGTCGAAGACTCGGAGTAATCGATTTCTTCATATTTTATAATAATCAAAGATGACCGAGTGATAAAATCATTGTTTTATATTATAAGAATATTATTACATTAACTTTTTCAAAATTATTTTCATCATTTCAAATCAATTATTATTTTATACAATTTTTAATTATTTTTTATGAAAATAATTGAATTCCTTAAAAAAAAAATTTATTATTTATAAAAATAATTGAATTATTGCGAAGGAATTTATAAAAATTTGTAAATAATTGAATTTCTGAGAAATTTTTATTATTTATGAAAATAATTAAATGTTTGCGTACTATTTTTGGGAATTTGAAATCGATTTGAAAATAATTGAACTTTGGGGAAGAAGTTTGTTATTTATAAAGATAATTAGGATTTTGACGAGAATTTTTTTTTAAATTTGAAAGATAATTGAATTTTATGAGAAGAATTTTATCACTCTTGAAAATAATTGAATTTCTGCAGTTATTTGTAACTTTTCTAAAATTGGATTTTTTTAGTGTTTTCAACAAAAATTTTAATTACAAATTTTTAAATTCTATTATTTTTAAAATTGTTAAACGCTTAAAATTCTTTCCGAATTTGAAGAAATTTTTAATTTAAAAAAATAAGTCAATTTTTTTACTTTGAAAATTATTCTCGTCGATTAAAATTCTATAACTTTTGTCAATTTTTTATTAACTGATAATTTAAAAAAACTGAAATTTTCCGTTACTGTACATTGCAAAAAAAAGTAAAAATATTACCAATAAATTAAGTTAACTTTAACTAATTATCAATTATTTATCGAAATATTTAAATTTTACTGACTAAACCCTACTTTTTTAAATTCTCAATATTTTTGGACTCGAAATAAATGTAAGAAAATTTCTGGTCTTAAAATTAGTTTCCTAAGTATAAATTCAAGTTTATTATTTACTCAATTTTATTATAATTGACAATAATTGAATCATTAATTAATTTAATTAAATTTAATTAGTTTAATTTTTGATTTAAGTGTGATCAAAATATTTTTATACAATAAAAATTAAATAACAAAATAGGAAGAACTTTAAATTCGAATTCGTTAAAAATAATTTATTAGTAATTAATTAATTTAATTAAATTAATAATTAATTAATAATAATAAAATAATTAAAAAAGTAGTCACTTTGTTTAATAGCATAATATTTTTACAAATCAACTAATTACTGATGACTAATTATGAGTTCAATTTAATTTTAGGTCATGTCAAAATAACTAAAATTTTTGGTAACTAATTCAATTTAATCAAATTTGAATACTTCTTTAATTATTTATTTACTAATGTTTGGTTATTTTCTTCAAACAATTAGTAATTTTCTCTTCATAATTAGTAATCTCCAAATAATAATTAGTTTTTTACTAATAACTAGTTTTTTTCGACTAATAATTAGTTACTTTCTACTAAAATAGTAGAATTACTAATTTAGTAATTCTACTATTTAGTTACTTTACTAACTACTATTTAGTTACTTTCTACTAAATAGTAATTTTCTACTAATAACAAGTTATTTTTGACTAATTAGTAACTTTCTACTAATAACGAGTTATTTTTTACTAATTAGTAATTTTCTACTAATAACTAGTTATTTTTTACTAATTAGTAATTCTTTACTAATAATTAGTGATCTCCTACTAATAATTACTTTTTTTTTTTACTAATTATTAGTTTTTTTACTACTAATTAGTTATTTTCTACTAATAACTAGTTATTTTTGAGCAATTAGTAATTTTCTCTTAATAATTAATAACTTCCTACTAATAATTAGTTGTTTTTTTACTAATCGCTGAAGTAAAAAGTCAGCCAAGAATTTACTAAAAGTTAGTCATTTTTAACTATAATTCAGATTCAGTGACTTCTCTGAAAATCATTTAAAGTAAAACTTCAACGAAATTCAGTGAAAATTAACTGGATTTCAATACTTCAAGAAAAAGAAAAAATTCACTATTATTATTCATATTTATGTAAAAGCATAATTAAAAAAAAGGGCAAAAAGCACGAAATAATTTCAATAATGCAGAGGCATATTTTGACACTCGAAAATAGAAACATATCATTTAGGCCTTAAATATTCGATGAAAAAGATTAAAGGAGGCTTATCTACAAGGCGAAACACGCGCGACCTTGCCGGCGTTGAAATGCCGGGGCCGCCATTTTAGGCATGCGTAAATCTCTCACCATGTGAAGATATGGGCTTTTCGCGCGTCGATTCACTAAACAAGTTCACATTTACCCATATATGCAATCTTATATAATTTTATTCAATCACAAATTTATTCCTTTCTCTTTTTTTCGTCCTCTTTTTTTTAAACAAAAAAAAAAAGAAAAAAATTACAAAATTGTATAGAAAAAAAAATTCTTCCATAAATCCATTCTTTTAGAGTGTCATAAAGATTTTATAGAAATTTAAAATTTTATGCAATTATTTCATTCATGAGTGAAAATTTTAATATATAATGAAAATTTATTCTTTTCTCATTAATTCAATTTTAATTAATTAATTTTTACATTAGATTATAATTCGAGCGGGAACGAGGAACTGTTCAATTTTTTCGGCGGAAGCATTTTCGAGGTCACTTGTAGAGGTTCTCATTTCATTGTGATTAGAAAAGAAATTTCTATTATAGTTTATTTTTCTTCTTGTCATTACAAATTTTTTTTTAATGGAAAATTATCTGCAAATTTTCTTCAGTAAAAATTCTAATTAATTTTGATTTTTATTCTCTTTGAAAATTAGTAACAATTTTTGCTAATTCAAATTTAGAGAATAATAAGTTATAAATATTTAAATTAATTAAGAAGTTATTTAATTTGTTAATTATTTAAATTTAATTCTAGAAATTAATTTTTTTTTATATTAATTTTTTATAAAAAAATTTTTTAATTATTGTAGATAATGATTAATTATCAATAAACAAATAAGAAAAAAAATAATTTGATTAACTAGTAAAAGAAACTAATCGATTTAATTGAAAAAAAAATTGTTTAAATTTTGGTCGATTTATTTAATTCCGGTATTTAATTAATTGTTAAAATATTAATTAATTTAAGTGGTTTGAATTAACTAATTAAATTAATTTTTATAAATGAATGATTTATTTTTGTATTTTTTTAATATAAAATTTAATTCATGAATTCATTTCATTTAATTATTTAATTTTAATTCATAAAATTATTATAATAAAAGCAAAAATTTTTTTTGCAAAATAATAATGAAAGAATCAATTTTAGCAAATAAGCAATGCAATTAATAAAATTCGGTAAGAAATTTAAAAAAAAATTAATTCATTTTGCCTCTATATGCTAATTTTGCAATTTTTTTTTGCCTTTAAAAAAAAAGCAAAAATTTCTATATTTTCTATATGCATATTAAATTACTTTCTTCCCTTCTGGTTTGAAATTTGATGATCCATCGTTACTGAATCCCGACCTAGGTGAAAGTTTTTTGAGCGTAAACGAATTAAATAAAAATTATTGCAAATTAATTTTTTGCAATAATTATAATTAACAGTAAAAAAATTCAAATCAACAAAATAATACAATTATAATAAATAATAAACAAAAACAATAATAAAAGACAAAATCTGTAAGAAATGTTTTCGAAAAATTACATTTATCACTATTTTAATATGTAATGAACGTTTTCATGAATTTTTAATATGCGGAAAATTAAAAAGAATGATGTTATCGAAAAATTTAAATTTAAAAAGTTTTATTTATTACATTAACTCCTTAAATAAATTTCTAACTTTCGTGAATTAATAATTAATAAAAAATATTAATTAATTTCATAATTATTTACTTATTAAATTAAACTAAAATTAATTAGATTACATAAAATTTTTTTCACAGTGATTTCCCATAGAAAATAAGAATGCAAAGAATTTTCAATTTCTTTTAATTCAGAAAATTAATTTCTTTAGTTTATTAATTTCATATTTAAATATTTATAATTTATCAAATTTATTTCTTTAATTCATTAAATTAATTTATTTATTTCATTCCGTTAATTTCTTTAATTTATTAAGTAATTTCTCTAATTTTTTGAAATCTATTAATTTAAGATATAAAATGAATTTTTTTAATTTATAAAATTAATTTCTTTAACTTAAATAATTAATTGCATTAATAATAAATTAATTACATTAATTTATGAAATTAAAATCATTCGTAAAATATTAATTATGAAATTAAAGTAATTTTTTAATTGAAAACATTAATATTGTTAATTAATAGCATTAATGTCCTTAATTTGTTAAATGAAGAAATTAATTTATGAATTTAAAAAAAATTCCTAACCTTTATAAATTTAGAAAAAATTATTCAATTCAATGAATTTATTATTCACTGACTCAATGAACTAAATTAGATTAACAATTTTTTTTCTCAATAATTTCCCAGAAAAATTAGAAGTACAAAAAAAATCCAATTTGACAAATTGATCAAATTGCAAAATTATGGAATTAAAAAATTTATTCATTTTTTCAACGATCTCAAATTAATTCGAACAGTAATTTTCTTATAGTAAAAATATGAAAGCAATAAAAAAATTCTAACCCCTAAATCTCGTTCAAATTTAAATTGAAGAAAATACAATATTTCTTTATTTGAAAATATAAATATTGTTATAATGTAAATTTTGTTATAAATATAAATTTGTATATAATATAAATTTGTATATAATATAAATATTTTTATAATAAAAATATTGTCACAATAATAAAAATATTTCACAAAATAAAATTTTCTAGCCTAAAAAGCGAAGCAAGCAAAAAAAAAAAAATTGCGCCATCAAAAAAAAAGAAGCCAAAAATAAAGCAGGAAAAAATGGATTGGAAAACGTGGTGTATAAAGCGTGTGGAAAAAAGCATGTGCGAAGCATTTTTTTTTTTATTTTTTCTTTTTTTATTTATTTTTCTATAAAGCAACAAACAAAAAAATAAGCATAACATAAAAGCTGCATATATATAATAAAGCTGTAGCGAAGCATTGTTTTATTTTATTTTTTTTATTATTCTCCTGGTATTTTTTTGCAACAAACTAGTCAAAAAAATAATCCAGGACTCACCATTCAATTTGTCGATGGCCCGATCGGCCGTTGATTGATCAACGCAATCAACAAATGCATAACCTCCCCGTTTGACAAGAATCGTGGTACACGAGAGGCTGTGTTCTTGAAAAAGTTGTCTCAGGGCGGCTTCATTGCAATCCGCTGGCAAATTGCCCACGTAAAGCTTTGACATCATGCCCTGTTCGACTTTTAACGCGGCAATGGTGCTTGATTTTTTTTCCCCAATTAAATCAATTTTTCCTTCTTTTTTTTTTCTATTATCAAAAATCACGTTTTCGCGACACGACGATTTATCCGCGCGCACCGTAATTAAACACAAAAAAAGAACGTTACTTTTTTCGGATAAATACAAAATAATTACAACTCGCACAACGAAAAATAAATTAAACGCGTGACTATTATTTTAATAATTAGACGACGAATTAAAAAAAAAATATCTTGTCACGATAAACTGAAGTTGTCAGCAGTATAGTCAACTGTCAACTGTTTTTCAGTGTCTTCTTTTTTTTTCTCTTGACAAAAATCCACTCTTGCCTCTCTTTCTTTTCTTTTTTTGCACAAACGAATGAAATTATAACATTAACCCGCACACGATTTTCTTCTTGTCACAGGTGATTTTTTTTCTTTTTTTTTTGGTGGAAAATTTGGAAATGATTTCTCGAAGGGGAGCAGCTTTCTCTTTTTTTTTTTTTATTTTCTTTTTGATGTCAAAAAATAGTTGAAGACCAAAAAACCGAAAAATTTTCGCAGACTGCTGATGTGGGGCACTCTCACGCACTCTCTCTCCTTTCCTTCCTTCGGCTCTTCTGGCCAAAGCACGGCTGACTCTCGACGTTGTCCGGGCTTCTTCGGGACGACGCGCGATGCGATGCAAACTCGTTTCTTCGTCTTCTATGTATGTTGTGTGTATTTTTTTTTTTTTTTTTGTTTTTTTTATTTGCATTCGTTCGTCGCCGTACGCTGTGTAAAGCGACATAAGAAAGAGCAAGAGAGAGAGAGAGAGAGAGAGAGAAAGAGGAGTCTCGCTTAAAATTTTGCGAGCGCCCAGTGCCCCATTGGTCCCCATTTGCACCACGTGGTACCCCTCCTTACAATGCACCTGATTGGTGAATTTTCGCATGCCGGTTTTGCCGCTGCTTTTGCTTCTGCTTCTGCTATACGAGCTGCTTATATTGCGTACGCTAGCCTTCTGCAAAATCTAACGGGTGTTTTTTACTAGTCTCTAATTAGAATTAACTTCTTTTTTTCGGTGAAAAACGAACCTTTCCTTTAAGATGTACAACTTTTTTTTTCTTTATTCTATTTTTAATTCAAGAAATTTTTCTTTATAATTAAGAAATTTTTCTTTTTAATTAAGAAATTTTTCTTTATATAACGAAGAAACTTTTCTTTATAACGAAAAAATGTTTCTTTATAATTAAGAAGTTTTTCTTTATAATGAAGAAACTTTTCTTTATAATGAAGAAATTTTTCTTAATAATAAAGAAATTTTTCTTAATAATGAAGAAATTTTTCTTGGTAATGAAGAAACTTTTCTTAATAATAAAGAAATTTTTCTTAATAATGAAGGAACTTTTCTTTATAATCAAGAAATTTTTTTTTATAATGAAGAACCATTTCTTTATAATGAAAAACCATTTCTTTATGATAAAGAAACTTTTCTATAATAATTAAGAAAACGTTTCCATTAATCAAAGAAACTTGTCTATTAATTAACAAAACCTAATTAATGAAACTTCTCTATTAATTAAAGAAACTTCTCTAATTATTTAAAAAAAACATCTCAATTAATTAAAAAAAACTTTTTTGCAATAATTCTTTTGGTTAAGTTAAAGAAATATTTTTTAAGCTAAAAATACTTTTCTTTGAATCAAAGAATCTTTATTTCAAGTGAAACATCTTTTCTTCAAGTCAAAGAAATTTTTCTTCAAATCAAAGAAATTTTTCTTTAAGTCGAAGAATTTTTCCTTAAGTAGAAAAATTCCTCAACAAAAAGAATTTTGTTTTTTAATTTCGATCATTTTTGTCTTAAATTTTTTCTTTCGGTCAAACAAACGCTTCTTTAAAAAAAGAATCTTTTCTGCAAGTCAAAGATATTTTTCTTTAAGTTGGAGAATTTTTTTAACCAAAGAATTTTTTCTTAAGTCAAATGAGGTTTTTTTAAGTCACAGAATTTTTAACTAAGTCGAAAAATTTCTTATGTGTCAAAAACATTTTTCTTTAAAGTCAAAGAATATTTTCTTTAAAAGAATTTTTTTTTTTAATTAAAAAAATCTTTTCTTTTAAAAAAAGCACATTTACAAGCAAAAAATGTTTTTCTTAAGGTCGAAAAACGTTTCCTTAAGTCAAAGATTTTTTTAGGTCGAAGAATTTTTTCTTATGTCAAAAACAGTTTAAGTTAATCAATTTTTCTTTAATCTAAAAAATCTATTCTTGAAGTCGAAAAAAATTTTTTTAAGTCAGAGAACTTCTTCTGAAGTCGAAGAATTTTTTCTTTAACCAAAGAATTTTCCATTAAATAGAAGAATTTTTTCTTAAGTCAAAGAATTTTTCTTCAAGTCGAAGGATTTATTTTTTAAATCGAATTTTAAGTCAAAAAAGTTTTTCTTAAGTCGAAGAATCTTTCTTTAGTCAAAGAATGTTTCTTTAAATCGAAGAATCATTTCTTAGAGTCAAAAAATTTTTTTTTCGATTCAAAGAATTTTTTCAAGTCAAAGATTTTTTTTTAAGTCAAAAAACGGTTCTTAAGTCAAAATAAATTTTTTAAACCAAAAAATCTATTCTTCAAGACGGAAAATTTATTTTAAGTCAAAGAACTTCTTCAAGAAGAATTTTTTCTTAAGTCAAAAAACATTTTAAACCAAAAAATCTATTTTTCAAGTCGAAAAATTTATTTTAAGTCAAAAAACTTCTTCTTAAGACGAAGAATTTTTTCTTAAGTCAAAAAACATTTTAAGATAAAAAATTTTTCTTTAGGCCAAAATATCTGTTCTTGAAGTCGAAGAATTTTTATTAAGTCAAAGAACTTCTTCTTAAGACGAAGAATATTTTCTTTAGTCAAAGAATTTTTCTTTAAGTCAAAGAATTTTTTCTTAAGTAAAAAAATTCTTCTTCAAATAGAAGGATTTTCTTTAAATCAAAGAATCGTTTCTTGAAGTCAAACAATTTTTTCAAGAATTTTGTCTTTAAGTCGAAGAATCATTTCTTGAAAAATTTCTTTTTTAATTTCAAAATTTCATCGATTTAGAGAATTTTTTCTCAATTCAAAAAACTTTTTTTTAAGTCAAAGAATTTTTTTTTAGTCAATAAATTTTTTCTTCAAATACAAGAATTTTTTTGCAAGTCAAAGAAATTCTTCTTATTAAGTCGAAGAATTTTTTTATAAGTTACAGAATTTTTCTTTAAATTCATGAATTTTTCTTTAAATTCATGAATTTTTTCGTTATTCAAAGAATTCTTCTTTAAATCAAAAAAAATTTTTTCTTGAATTCAAAGAATTTTATAAAGTCAAAAAATTTTTCTTTAAGTTGCAGAATTTTTTCTTGAATCGAAGAATCGTTTCTTGAAGTTAAAAATATTTTTTCTTCGATTCAAAGAATTTTTTCAAGTCAAAAAATGTTTTCTTCAAGCCAAAAGACTTCTTTAGTAAGAGAATCTTCTCTTTAAGCAAAAAAAATAATTTCTTTACGTCAAAGAAAAATATTTTTGAGTCAAGTAATCATTTATTTAAATATAAAAAAAGTTAGAGAAAGGAAACTTAAATTATTAAAGAATCTTTCCTTTTTTAATTAAAAAAAAATTATTTATGATTTAAAGAAACTCTTCTTTAAGTTAAAGAAAATTATCTTTAAAATCAAGAAAACTTTCTTCAAGTCGAAGAATATTTTTAAACAATTTAACTTAAAATGCAATAATAAATAATAAATAAATAAAAAATAACTTAAAAAAAGTATTTGAATCTAGAAAATAATTTAATTAAAAAAGAATTTTTAATTACATATTTTTTAATTATTTATTCAGTAGAATTCTTTTGGTCCATTAACCCTTCAACAAAATTAGAAAAAATCTTCTTGAATTTATAGAAACTATTAAGTAATATGATTTTTTAGTAAGCATAAAGAAACTCTTCTCTAAAAAAAAGAATTTTTTTCTTAAAAGAAAAAATTTTTGTAAATTACAGAAACTTTTCCTTCAGTCAATCACTATTTATTTATTTTTAAAGGGACTTGCAAAAATTAAATTTCCACCTCGCTGAATCAATAATATAAAATTCATTTAGAAAAGAAAATTCCTAATTTCACCAAAAAAAAATCCAATTTGCACAATTCCAAGTAAAATCAAATAAAATGAAAATCGAATAAATTCTATTTAACCTAATTATCATAAAATTTGTATGCAGTCTGCGAATAAAAAAAAAGAGAGCCCCCGTGAATATTATATAAATCTAAATTGTTCCGAGTTTTTAATACACCCTCTTATCATTCCATCAAACCTTGAAAAATCTCATTCTCTCTCCCTCTCTCTCTCTCTCTCTCTCTCTCTGCTTCTCATTCACTCTTCATCTCTCTCCTTTTCTCGAGCTATTCAAGTGCATAGGGCATTTTTTGAAAGCTCGCTTGGTGGCATCTAGGCACACTGAAGAATTTTGAATTCGAAAAGGGGTTTGTGCCGTATCTGGTGAAGGGAAAAACCTTGAGTCGTCTCTATTTCTGTATATACAGTTTCCGGTTTTCGTGGGTCCCCTTCTTTCTCCTTAAGTTCCCCTCATTCTCCCCACCCTTTCAAAACATGTGTATACTCTTTCTTTCACTCTAGAAACCTTCCTTCTTCCTCCCTCCTTCACCCCTCCCCCTCACCTTCTCACACACATGCACCCTCCATTATCCCTCGAAACTTCCATTCTCTTACACACTCTTTATCACTCTTCATCCCTTTTTTTTTGTCCTCCTCTCTTAACCCCTCTCCACTACCCCACCATTTTGGAAACAACCCCTACCTTTATGGCACAGTCATTCCCCAGGCTTGACTCACAATAATTTTTAGAAAGCGCGTGCCGGCCCTTTTAGGCTCCATATACATATATATGTATACTACTCTATATAGAATCATTCGATTGCCTCGCGGTTCAACGAGCATTTAATAGTGCAAAAGCGTCTTTTTAGAAATCTTGCCAGAAATTCTGGGCAATTATTCATTTTATTATATGTTAGTTCTCGAAATATAATTGAATTAGAAGAATTTATTTTCCCATTTTTCTTCTTCTTTCTCCCATATAATTGTATTTTTTTTCTATCCAGTGGGGAATGATACAATTGGCTCAAGATTGTATCATTTTTGGTAGGATCCTTATAGCCAAGATTAGGCCCCAGTATTGGCACAGATTGGCCAAGTACCAAATAAGAATGCAACAAATTTTCAATTTCTTTTAATTCAGAAAATTAATTTCTTTAGTTTATTAAGTTATTTCTCTACTTTTTTAAAATCTATTAATTTAATATATTAAATGAATTTTTTTAATTTATAAAATTAATTTCTTTAACTTAAAAAATTAATTGCATTACTAATAAATTAATTACATTACTGATAAATTAATTATACATTAATTTATGAAATTAAAATCATTCGTAATATATCAATTATGAAATTAAAGTAATTTTTTATTTAAAAACATTAATATTGTTAATCAATAACATTAATTTCCTTAATTTGTTAAATAAAGAAATTAATTTATGAAATTAAAAAAAATTTCTAACCTTTATAAATTTAGAAAAAATTATTTAATTCAATGAATTTATTATTCACTGACTCAATGAACAAAATTAGATTAGCAATTTTTTTTCTCAATAATTTCCCAGAAAAATTAGAAGTACAAAAAAATTCCAATTTGACAAATTGATCAAAGTGCAAAATTTTAGAATTAATAAATTTATTCATTCTTTCAACGATCTCAAATTAATACGAACAGTAATTTTCTTATAGTAAAAATATAAAAGCAATAAAAAAAATTCTAATTGAAGAAAAGACAATATTTCTTCATTTGAAAATATAAACTTTGTTATAATATAAATTTTCTTATAATATAAATTTGCATATAATATAAATATTTTTATAACAAAAATATTGTCAAAATAATAAAAATATTTCACAAAATAAAATTTTCTACCCTAAAAAGCGATGCAATCAAAAAATAAAAAAAATTGCGCCATTAAAAAAAAAAGAAGCCAAAAATAAAGCAGGAAAAAATGGATTGGAAAGCGTAGTGTATTGGCACAGATTTGCAATTAATGCCAAGGTACCAAATAAGAAATATCTGGATTCAAATTTAATTTTTCCTAATCTAATTCAGGGTTGAAAGGAAAATTTAATTTTCTCTTTCCCTGACTTTTCCTTGATTTCCAGACAAAATTTTTACTTTTTCTCTGACCCTAAAAAAAAAATTCTGATTCACTCTAAAAATTATTAAATACTCAAAAAAAAGTTCTATTGCATTTAATTACGAAATTCTTTAAATATAAAGTTATTCGAAAATATAAATAACTTCAATTTTTCAATAAATATTTAATCGCCAGCAACAATTCGCGCGCAGCCAACTTCTTACTGCCTTTTTTAAATAAAATTAGCAATTTTAAAAATAATAGAATTTAAAAATTTTCTAATTTAAATTTTTGTTGAAAACACTAAAAAAAATTCAATTTTGGAGAAATTACAAATAATTGCAGAAATTCAATTATTTTCAACAAAAAAAATTAAATTCTTCTTATAAAATTCAACTACATATGTTTAAAACTTGAAAAAAATCTTCTCCAAAGTTCAATTATTTTAATAAATGTCAAAAAAATTCTTGTTCTAATTTCAATTATTTGCAAAAATAAAATTCATTTTTCTAATTTCAATGATTTTCAATATCTACTATTTTAATAAAATTTCCCAAAAAGAATTCAATTATTTAAACAAAATTTTAATAAAGTTTGTATGCAAACATTTAATGATTTTCATAAATAATAAAAATTTCACTAGAATTCAATTATTATTTTTATAAATAATAAATTTTTTTTAAGGAATTCAATTATTGTCATAAAAAATAATTTCAAATTCTAGAAAATAATAATTGAATTAAAATGATGATAATAAATAATAATAATCAACTTTTCTTAGAAAATTCTACGAGATATTCAATTCTTCCACAAATTTTTTAAGTACTATTCAAAAATTATTATTTATTATTTTAATTATTACCGAATAATAAATTTTTTTGCTTTAATCAAATTTTTAAATAATTGAATTCTTTTGACGAATTTTAATAAAATTTTTCAAAAGAATTTAATTAATTAAAAAAATTTTGTGATAAATTTCTAAGCAAACATTTAATGATTTTCATAAATAATAAAAATTTCACAATTCAATTATTTACAAATTTTTTATAAATTTCTTTGCAATAATTCCATTATTTTTATCAATAAGAGAATTTTTACAGGGATTTAACTACTTGCATAAATAATAAAACTCATTACAGAATTTCAATTATTTTCAAAAATTTAAATAAAATTCTTGGCAAAATTTTAACAATTTTCACAAATTTTCCTCAATTCAATGATTTTCAATAATAAAATTTTTCAAAAGAATTTAATTATTTGAAATAAATTTTGATAAAATTCTACGCAAACATTTAATTATTTTCATAAATAATAAAAGTTCTTACAGAGATTCAATTGTTTTTATAAATATAAATAATTAAAAATGTTATTATAAAAATATTTGAATACGTGTAAAAAATTTTATTACCTATCCACGAAATTAATAATTGAATATTGAATTATTGCGAAGAAATTTATAAAAAATCTGTAAATAATTTAATGCCTGTGACATTCTTATTATTCATAAAAATAATTAAATGTTTGCGTAGAATTTCATTAAAAATTTTTGTCAATTAATTAAATTCCTTTGAAAAAATTTATTAAAATACTAGATATTAAAAATAATGGAATTGAGGAAAATTTTTGAAAATAATTGCAATTTTTGACAAGAATTTTATTTCAATTTCTGAACATAATTAAATAATTGAAAATTTTTTTTTAATATTAATGAATGAAAAATACATTATAATATAATTTAAAATCGATATATTACCAACGAAATATATTCTGTCGGTAATTTATGATTTAGGAGAGAACTAACTTGCCTTCAAAGAAACACTATTCCATGGAGAAGAAGCAGACCCTGAAATTTTGCACCGCTTCTGTCGCCAGAGGGTGTGCAAAATTGTTACTGCAATTTTTTCTTTCTCCACTTTTAATTATTGCAATTTTAATAATTACTACCACTTATATCATCTTTTGAATTTTTTTTTTTGCTTTTTTGAGACAGTTTTTTTCACTGTTTTTTAAAAATTTCTCTTCTAAATTTGTTTGATTTCAAAAATGTTTTCTAATTTTTTTTCCAATCAATAAAAATAAGTTTATTGAAAAAAAGTTTTAAACAAATTTTTTTAAATCAAAAAAAGTATTTTTAAACTTATTAATTTATTAACAAACCTATATTAAAGAAGTAGACAAAATCATAAAATATTAACTCTCCAAATTTGAAATTGAAAACATTTACTAATTCGAATAATTAGTGACTGACTTTTTGCTTATGAATTAGTCAATTTTACTAATAAATTAATAGAAATTACAATTTATTAGTAAAATTTACTACTTTATAAAAGCAAAAAGTCAGTCAAATTTAGAGAGAATAATAAAAAAATATTGTACTAATATTTATTTACCAACTAATAGTCACGTTTACGGTTAAATAAATTAATTAAAAAAAGATATTAATAATAACAATAGATAACAAAAAGGTAACACTAATTACGTACTAATAATGGAAAAAATACTCTCGAAAATTGAATTTAACAATATTTTTAGATTTTTACAATGCGCACTATTGCGCAGTAATAAAAATTCTTCAGCGAAGATCATAAATCAATATTCTGGTGAAAGTGTAAAATAATTCCTTCTGCGAGGGGGAGGGAAAAATTTTACCACCAAATGACGATATTCTTGTGGAACTTTAAATATTATATTAATAATAATAATAATAATAATAATAATAATAATAATAATAATAATAATAATAATAATAATAATAATAATAATAATAATAATAATCCTCCAACACTGCGGAAGTGATAATAATTTAAAATAGCCAAGGACTTTTATGCACTAAACGACTAATGAACAGTTGGTTTCTATGGATAGTAGGTGCCTGGGTTTTAGACTTTAGATTTAGGTTCGTTATTATAATAGTGCAAAGCAGCAGCACAGCTGGCATTTTTCCCCTTCAAATAAAATCCTCTGTCCCAAAAACTATTTTACTAGGCGCACCGCATCTCTCATCTATTCACTCTAGTCTTGAAAATTTATTTCACTCACGCGAAGAATTGCATCTTAGAAATTTTTTATTTCCTATCTCTTAATTTCTAATCAATAGATTTTTGGGTCAAAAATGTTTTATAAATTCAAAATTTTTCATTTAATAATAAATTTACAAAAAATAAATAAATGTACAAAAAATATTTAATAACCAAAGTGATTTTTTGAACCAAATTTTTTTCGGTGTATTTATTTAATTATTTTACGAATTTTTCTATTCTAACATTTTATTGCGATTAAAAAGATATTTAATTAAAATAATTAATAATAAAAAAAATAAATTAAATAATAATAAAAAAATTAATATTATTAATAAGACAAAAACGAAGACATTCAGACAAAGGTTCATTAATGTTACTCCAACGTTTCGAAATTCACTCGGACCTTAAATACTTTATTATAATTAATATTATTATTATTATTATTATTATTATTATTATTTATTAATAAAATTATTTATTAAAATTAATTACCGATATGAAAATAATATTACACAATAATATTCCCAGCACAAATAAATTTATTATTAATAATTGAATAAACAATTAAAGAAACTTCATACAGAAATGTTTGTTACAAAAAAAAAATTCCCCCATTCTTTGAAACTCATTTACATGCGTACCGAAAAAATAAAAGTTATACCTAATCATTGTTCTCGATTCTCATTCTGAGTATCTACCGTCAAGCATCTGCTGATTAAAAAAAAATGTTTAAACTACAGAAAAAAAAAACAGTACGAAATTTTTTTTCTTCAATTATATTAATCCCGCATTAGAATAAATATAAATCGCGCTGCATTTGCATAAAAGTCATAAATTTGCCATTAATTTTGTAATTTTTTTTCTTCCCTCTTCGCATATTAGTTTTTCTCGCGGTTAATTTTCAAAAAAAAAAAAATTTTTTTTCTTTTAATTCTTGTTTTTTTTATGTGTGCGGTACTTTTGAGCATTTCCTCGTGCGTGGCAGCTGCGACCGTTACGAATGGCCGGGATAACGAGCGCATCCAAAGGATCATGGGGAAAGCATTATGTCGCTGTGAAATCGCAAGAAAAAAGTTGGGTCGCCTTATACAAAAGAAGCAGATCTCATGGAGGATGGCTGTGTGATGACAAAATTCAGGGGCTGGAAATTTCTTAACGAGAGATGAGATGATCTCTCCTTCATATTCTTTACTGCCCCCCCCCCCAACCCCCCTCCTCCCCAATTCTCCTAGAATATCCACCTTTTTTTTCATTTTCAATTATTTTTCCGTGAAAATATTATACGGAAAATTATTTCTCGAAAATAATTTTCTTAAAATGTCGAAACGCATTTTTTTTCTTTTAAAGTGGAATAAAAAAAATTACTCGTAAAAAAATAGAAAATCAGTAATGGAAAATAAATAATAAAAAATAAATAATAGAAAATAAATAATAGAAAATAAATAATAAAAAATAAATAATAGAAAATAGATAATTTTTAAGAAAAATAAAATTATTTGAATTCAATAAAAATATATTTATTTCAGAAATTACTAATAAATTTTTTTGGACCGAACAGAATTTATTTACACTAAATAGAATTCGATGCAAATAGAACTTAATTAAAGTGAATAATGTTGAGTTGAATCGAAATACATTTATTGAAAACGGATAAAATTCAATTGAATCAAATACATTTTTTTTAATCAAATAAAATATATTTCAATCGAATACAATTTAAGGAAGTCAAATAAATTTTAAATAAGACGAGAAAAAATAGACTTGAAACGAATACAATTTATTTAGAGCGAATTAAATTTAATTGAGCGGAATAAAGATTGAATGAACCAAATAAAATATATTTGAAGCATATAAAGTTTAATTGACTCGAATCAAATTTATTTAGAGCTAATAGAATTTAATTGAGTCAAATAAATTTTGTTTGTACCATATAAAATAAATTTCAATCGAATAAAGTTTAATTGAGTCAAATAAACTTTGTTTGAAACAAATAGAATTTAATTGAGTCTAATAAACTTTGTTTAAATAAAAAAAATATATTTAATTCAAATCGAATAAATTTAATTAAGTCAAATAAAGTTTCTTTAAAGCAAATAAAATTTATTTGACTCGAATATAATTTAACTAATTTAAATGAATTTTGAATAAGACGAATAAAACATATTTCGAACGAAAACTAATTGAGCAAAAATTTTGATTGAACCAAAAAAAATATTTAAATCGAATAAAATTTAATTGAGTCGAATACAATTTATTTAGAGCGAATAAAGACTAATTGAGCCGTCTATACTTTGATTGAACCAAAAAAATATTTTTAAATCAAATAAAATTTAATTAAATCAAATAAATTTTGAATGAAGCAGACAAAATATATTTGAAACGAATACAATTTATTTAGAGCGGATAAAAAATAATTCAGCCGAATAAACTTTGATTGAACCAAAAAAATATATTTAAATCAAATAAAATTCAATTAAATAAAATAAAATTTAATTAAATCAAATAAATTTTGAATGAAATAATTTTTATTTGAATTTTTTATTTGTTGAATCAACAATTTTTCTATTTAAAACAAGAAAAAAATTTATAGCAAAGATAATAATAATTTTAAATAATAATTTTTTAAATATCTATATTGTTTCAATATTGTTTACATATTCATATTATTGTTAAAAAATAATATTGCCTTAAAACGATTATTAAAACAAAAGAATTTTTAATTTTCAATTTTTCTTGCCTAAAAAATTAAAAAAGAAATCAAATATATTTTCAGTTAACAAAAGGAAAAAAAAATTAACTACAAAAAAAACCTCTTGAGAAAAATAACTCGTATCAAACATTCGCAATTAATTCCGCTACCAAAAATGACAAAAGTCCCAAGTTTCCCTCTTTTTCTCTCCTTCATTTTCTATATAATGGAGTATCATCCGCCCCTTATCGGCGTGGCGCCCCACTCGCAAAAGAAAGGTGAAATAAAAAGGAAAAAAAATGAATGCACTTCACCGGTTGCATTTCACTGGTGAGCACGATGCATCGCGAATTCTGCGCATGAACATTGCGATTGGAGAATGTACCGGATAATGGAGAGGGGGGGATCCCATCATTTCTGCTGGGCGAGGAGGTACTTACTTGAAAACATTACGAAGTGGGGGGCAATGCACTTCACCCCGCACGAATGTGCACAATATATATACTCTCTTGCATCCGACATTTGTACGGCACGTGCAAATCTCAACGCGAATTCCGGGTTCATTACACTCTTACTATGAGGAAATTTTTTTTTTCAATTCTCATCACACGTGAGAAACAGTTTTTTTTAAATATTAATATTCTACTATTTTTTTTAACTATTCATATTCTATTTTTTTAACTATTAAAATTCTATTTTTTTAACTATTAAAATTCTATTTTTTTAACAATTAATATTTTATGTTTTTAACTATTAATATTCTATCTTTTTAACTATTAAAATTCTATTTTTTTATCTATTGATATGTTATTTTTTTAACTATTAATATTTTATTTTTTTTAACTATTAAAATTCTATTTTTTTAACTATTAAAATTCTATTTTTTTAACAATTAATATTTTATTTTTTTAACTATTAATATTCTATTTTTTTAACTATTAATATTCTACTATTTTTTCAACTATTAATATTCTATTTGTTTAACTATTAATATAACCGTTTTTCTGCAGATCAAAAGTGTTGCGAAGCAACATTTTGATTCGTTTTTCGTCTCAATTTAAAATCTGCAGAAAAACTATTATTTATTAATTATTAATTTTCAATAAAATAAAAATAAACAATTTAAATTAATTAACATTAATAATTAAATATATTTATTATCATTATAATTATTATTTTTTATTATTATTATTAGGTAGTAAATAATTTTTTAAATTAAACTCAAAAAATTCGAAAAATACACCTAGAGAAATGATTTATTTGAATTAAATAAAATTTATTTCAAACAAATAAAAAAGGATATTTGTCACAGAACCAACTAAACTTTTATTTAGCTCAAATAATATTTTTTATTTGAATTAATATATTTCGTTTAAATATCCATTTTTATTTAAATGAAAAAAATTTTATATTTTCTTTAAATATATTTTATATTTAGAACAAATAAAAAACACTTTTCATTTTAATAAATCCTGTAAGCATTCTAAAATATTAAAATTCACTTATAACCTTCAAATAAATTTAACAATCACAATCACTAATGGAACTTTTAATATTCATTAAAATAAATGTTTATTTTTATAAGAATATTTGTTAAATAAAGTCAGGTTTTTTTATTGTTAGTCATTTTACTTTACTTTTTCACTTCATATGTAAAAGTCCACTGTCACATTTTTCTCACAAAATCTCAAATAAGACACTAAAATGTAAATGAAATCACATACAAATCTGTTACTTTGTACTAATTAAAATTTTCACTTAAAAAGAAAAATTCTGTACTTAAATCAATTAAATTTGTTAACTATTCATGATGAATAAACCTCTTATAATTGTACGCGTTAAACTGTTAAAAGCAAAACATCTTATTGTTTTACTATAGCAATGCAATATGCGCAGGCGTCTACTTATAAGTCAAACAAACATTTATTTGAATCAAATATATTTTTTATTTGCTACAAATATACTATTTCATAAATTGCAAATATATTTCTTTATTTTAGATTAATTAGTGCATTTATTTGAAATAAATATTAGTTTATTTATTTTAAATAAAATATTTATTTGCAACAAATAAATTTTTCTTAAATATACACTTTTAGTTAAAATAAATAACTTTTTTCTCTGGGTGTACATACAGTTCTTATTAATTTTTATTATTATTTATATTTATTTTCTTCATAGTCTTGAAGAATCAATTATAAAAATAACTTTAAAATTTTTCAATTTAAAATAAATAAAATTTATAAAATTAAAAAAAAATAATAAAAAATAGTAAAAAATGTATTTTTCTTTTATTTTTCATGTGGTATCAAGTTCTGAAAAAATGTCACCTTTAGGAGAGGTCCTCTTTGATTGGTTTAAATTTTACTGGTGATTATTTTAAAATACAACATTTATTTTTTTTTTTATTGATAAATTTCATAGTTTTTTATTATTCTGAACAATCAATAGTATAAATCGTATAATTTAAAAAAAAATTTAATATTGAAAAAAATTCAATTTATAATTAGTTAAAAATATTATTATTAAAGAAATGAATAATACCACGGTAAATCGTTAGGTATTAAAATAACACCAAAAAGGATTAAAATAATCCAATTTAGTGTTATTTTAATCCATTTTGGTGTTATTTTAACACCTAACGATTTACCGTGACAGAATAAATTCAGATTTTATTTATCTCAATCAGTGTGTATTTCAGTAAAGAAAAATACTTTTCTAGTAGTTTAGGATTGGATGAATATTACAGGACAAGACGAATAGTAAATATTGGCCCAAGATTGTAATGTTTTCAACCAATAATGGACCAATATTGGCAATAATAGTCTTTGCCAATAATTATTAGGCAACAATTTCTAAATATTCGTCTATTTTTACCCCAATTGGTATTTTCTACTGAAAGAGCGGACAATTCGCTTATTTTTCAACTGAATTGTGGCCAATATTGGCCAACGTTTCCAAGCTTGGCAATTTTCTCATTATTGGTACATTTTTACCCCAATTGTATATTTTCCCCCTGGGAAGACTTGACAATTGGCTTATTATTAAAGCAAATTATCACCAATATTGGCCCAAGATTTAATTCACAGAAAATTTATTTTCAATCAATATTGGACAAATATTGACAACCATGCTTCCCACTAGAAAGGCTGACGATTAGTTTGCTATTAAACCAAATTGTTCCCAATCTTGGGTCAATGTTGGCTTTGTCTTTGTCAAATTGTCCCAAGATTGATCATCGCACTCTTTCTGCTATAGAAATGCTAAACATAATTTTCCAAGTATTCGACCAATTTTTTTCGCCAATATTGACCCAAGTTTCCGATTATAGAAATCAATCTCGAATTTAAATACTAAACTATTATTGGCCCAAGATTTCAATTAACAAAATAGCAAGAATTATTCTTTTGTAAATTTCCGTTGAATATTTATTTTCCGAAATCTTATATGACTTATTTCTTCACTCACAGTCTTGGGTCAATCTTGGCGACAATATTGGCTCGCATTTGGTAACATTTTTCCAATTTTTGGCCAAGCTTGGAAATCATCGTTTCATTATCGTTACTCACAGTGTTTTTGACATCAGAAAATCTGACAATTGACAATTGAATATTGAGCTATTTTCCATCGCCAAGATTGAGCCCATGTTCCGAATGTGGAATACAATTTTGAATTTAAATGCAAAAACAATATTAGTCCAAAAAAAAATTCTTTGTTTTACATTAATCTCTTATTAATTAATTGAAACACTAAGAATTAAATCACTTAAAAAAAATTAATTCAAGACTTGTGGTTGTATTATGTACTCAATCTTGGGTCAATGTGGGCCAAACCTGGGCCTTGACAGTTTTCCTATTTTCTAACAATTCCCCTCTTGAAACTCCATTTTTGTCAAATACAGTCAAACTCAAAGTAGAAAAATTTCTACAAGAGAAAAAAATTCCCTGCCATCTTTTGGTCAGTTACAAAACATTTCGGCGCGAAATTCAAAGTAAAAACACTTTTATAAATTTTGACCAATTGGACAATTTGTCCACCAGCCATTTTGAGGACAATAAAAGATAATGTTCCCAAATATTTTGTATAATTTATAAAAAAATATTTTCTACCAGAAAATATCCATTATCACCAATTTTTGAAATTAAAAATTTTTTCTCTTTGAAAACTCCTGAAATGCAATGTCAACAAAATTTCAGCTCTATTTTTACACAATAGACGCGGATATCTCTAGTCACTAAATAAATAAATATTTGTCACGCTCACGGAACGCAAACAGACGGCGAGATAGTGAAAAATTGAAGGGGTAGATGGTATAGTATTTCGAGGAAAAAAGAGAGTGAGAGAGAGAGAGACAAATGTGCGGGTGTGAGAAGAAGGGAAAAAATTTGATATTAGAAGAGGAGAAGAAATAAAAGGAGGCAGGTTAAGAGGGGTTGCTCTCTCGCTGGTCCTTGTCGTAGGCTTTTTGGTATGCAGGGTGATTCACCCCCTGAATTAACGCGAGAACACGCCCATACAAAGATGGCTGCCGAAAAATCCACCAATTAGATCACGTATTGAGGGGTGTGCTTAGAAAATCTTCTAGCAATATTCCTGGTCACCCCAGCAAATATAGATCGCATTCATTCCAGGATCAACGAGATCCTTTCTTTCTCTCTTTACTCGTGAAAATTTCAACCAACATTTTTTGACCGCCAAATACAAAAATTTTTTAATTTGCAAAATACTTGCATTAAATTAAAATCACTTGGAATTTTTAACATATTATTTATAATTATTTATTTTATTTATAATTTATTATTTATAAATTATAATTATTTATTCGCAGACTATTTTTCTATGTTATAAAAAAAAATTCACTATAAAAATTGAATGACAACTGTAATAAAATAGACAGTACAGTGGAACCCCGTTATAGTGGAATAATAATTTTTAGTTCGATAGATTCAATAGAAAGTAAATCTATAATTTCAATGTAGTAATAAATAAAAAATAAGTAGTACTATTAATAATAACAACAACAATATGAATAATAATAGTAGTAGTACTACTAGTAATAATAATAATTAAAAACAAGTAAATAATAAAATAACGAAATAAAAATAAACAAAAATTTTAAAAACAAAAATAAATAACTGATGAATCGATCTATAATTATTTAATGATAATCCAACATATTTGTCTTAAAAAACAAAGTCCAAACAAATATTTTTATTTTCCATTAAAATTTATTTAAACAATCTAAAATTTATTTATAACTAAAAAAAATTTGTAGAGAAAAGACTTTACAATTAAAAACTCGACATCATTTTTTTTTTTAAATAAAATAAAATGTTTTCTTTATTATTAACTTCTTTTAGTATTTTTATTATCATATTACTTCATTATTTTCAGGAAAAAAAAAATTAATTTTTCCCTTTTATTTAATAAAATATTTTTCAATTAGGCGTAATATACTATACTTATTTTCCGAGTTTCTACGCCACTGAATTCCTAGAATCGATGTACTACTGTCGAGGCAAAGCAAAGGTGAACGAGTCTGTTTAATCTGCTGAAAATTCTTAACGAGCCACAAGTTGAATAAAAATTTTTCTCACCATTTCATCAATTTTTGCTTTAAAATTTACAACCTAAGAAAAAAAAACTACAAGAAAAAAAAAGATGAACGAAATATATAATAGAAAACATTTTTTTCAATTAAATAATCAATTGCTTAACAAATATTATTATCGCAAATAAATATTTACTTGAAACGTAGAATTTTATTTCAATCAATAATTAAACTCTATTCAAGCCAATAATAATTTATAAAAAAATAAACAATTAATTGTCATAATCATTAACAATCTATGTAATTGCTTCAAATAAAAATTATTTGATACAAATGAATTTTTTTTCAGCGTGAAAAGTAAGTAAAATTTGAATATGATTACTTAATTAATTTTTATTAATTGTTATTAAATATAATAAATTTATTTAATAACAATTAGTTAATAATTATTTATTGATTGTTAAACATTTTTTACATTCAAAAATTAAAATATTTATTTTATGAATTCTGTTAAAATAAATAAAATTTATAACACATTTTTATTATAAAACTCTCAATCGAAGAGGAAAAAATTTATAATCTTCCACTTTACAATTAAAATATTCCCAAATTTTTATTTATTTACAAATAATTTTACTTTAATAGAAAAAGAGAATACTTAATGTACATATATCATTCATCATAATTTTTTTCCTTAATTTTTTTTCCGTGAAAACAATAAACGAATAAGGTAAAGTTTATTTCTCAAATATTAAATAACTCAGAAAAAATTGTCATGATCCATTTAAAAGTATAAAGTCTCTTATAAATTTATGTTTCAACTTGAAATAGAAGTTTTAATGAAATCGAAAGGTTCCGAAACCTAGACCTAGAACTTTGTATTCTTGACCTTGATAGAAATCAATAGCATTGATATAATCCTGGGAAAGAATGAATATACCGGTCTTGTATCACAAAGGAATAACATCAAGAAATAAGGAAAAAAGACCGTATATAAATAGATTATAATTAACGTCAAATAAAGCTGAATTGTACTAAATTGATTCTAATATTATTAATATACGATAAATATAATAATAAATTTAGTGAATACCACAAAAGCCATTTTTGATAGTTTATTAGCAAAATGAATAATAAATTATTTGAAAATAAATTAATGACACTATGAAACGCTAATATTGTAAATGAACACTAATAAAGATAATAGTTTTTATTCTTATTATGATTTTTATTATTATTATTATTATTATTATTATTATTATTATTATTATTATTATTATTATTATTATTATTATTAATTTCATTATTATTAACATGATTGTTATTATTATTCTATTAGTATTATTATATAATTTTTCATTGTAATTTCAATCATCATTATAGTTATTATAATTAATATAACAACTATTATTGTTATTAATATCATTATTACTATTATTGTTATTAATAGTATTATTAATATTTACAGTGATAATAAAATTTATTTTCTAGGAAAAAATGTAAACAATAAATTTATTAAAAATAAAAATGCTTAAAAATAAAGTTGACAAAATCGCCATTCCTTTTTTTGCGAGAAGAAAAGGAGTGAATTTACGCCGCCATTAATACGCTCTCTGCGCTTATTTAACTCTTATGCGACAAAATAATTTTAAAATTCTCGTAATTTTCTTTGTATTCAGGTATACATTTTCATTAATTTTCATTTATTTAAATTTGAATATTTAATTAATAATTTGCATTTTGTAAGTTTTTTTATTTATTCGAAAAATCTTTTCTTTTGTAAAAATAAAATTATCTTTATTTATTCCCTATACTCCTGCAATTTTCATTGGTTTAATTGATTCAATTATTTTACGATTATCAAAAAAAATATTTATTTATATCAAATAATTATTGTTTTAGCTATAATTGTACATTCGAAAATAATTATTCGATGCAAATAAACTGAATATTTGAACCAATAATTTCTATATTCAAAAAATATTCATCTTATCGGACTTAATTCAAATATAATTTTTAATTACAGTCAATTAAGAACTGAAAAAGTATTATTTACTCCAAATAAAGTTCAGATTTGAAAAAATAATTTATTTTTAAAACAAATACATTCAATTGAACTTAATTCAAATGCAATTTCTGTCAATTATACACTCAGAGAAAAATTTTATTTAAATCATATAAAATTATTTGATTTAAATAGAAATGTTATTTTACACAAATAAAACATATAAATATTTGAGCAATAAAATTTTTATTTAAACCAAATAACTTTTATTTAACTCAAATAAATTACATTTGGTTCAAATAAAATTTTTAATGGTTGTAATTTTCTCCTTTCTGAGTGTAATAAAATATATTTTTTATTTAAAGTTCGTACCATCAAATTATTAATTATTATTGGTTATTATTAAATTAAATCAAAATACCAATTACATTTGAATCGAATAAAATTTTTTCATTGTATATGAATAATAAAAGTACATTAAAAAAAATTAAGTTGATTCAAAAAACTAATTACTCGTCTATTATCAAATAAATATTTACTTGAGTCAAGTAATTTTTATTTAAATCAACCAAATTGTATTTGAACCAAAAATTTTAGTATTTGAAGCAAATTCCATTTAATTGATCTAAATAAAAATTATTTGATTATACGAATAATAAAAATTCACTGGAGAGAAAATTTTATTTGATTCAGAATACAGATTACTTGTTTATTATTAAATAAATATTTACTTTGAATCAACTAATTTTTATTTCAGTCAATCAAATTATATTTGCTTCAAATACTGAAATGATGGATTCAAAATTTATTTAATTTAAATAAAAATTATTTGATCCAAGTACTAAGTAATCGATTTGCATTAAATCGATTTGATTTAATGCAAATCGATTACTTAGCTATTATCAGATAAATATTTATTGGTATCAATAGTTATTTACATAAAATAATTTTTAAAAAATCAATTAAATTTCATTTGCTTAAAGTACTAAAATTATTGGTTCAAATAAAATTTACTTGGATCAATAAAAATTTTATTTAAATCAATTAAATGGAATTTGCTTCAAGTACGGAAATTATTGATTCAAATACAATTTACTTGATTCAATAAAAAAATATCCGATTCAAGTAAATAATTATTTGATAATAAGTAATCAATTATTTGAATGAAATAAATTTTTTCCTCGACGATTAAATATTTATCTGATAAATATAATTACATTTGAAGGAAAATAAATTTTTTTCCAGCGTAAAAAAAATTACAATTACATTTTTCAACAGTAATTTTTTAAATTAATGCTGTTATATAATTTTTTTTCTGATTCATATTTTCGATCGAAACCTCGCGCAGTTATTCTCGTTCAACTACCTGTTTGGCTATATACCTGCGAGTATTAGCGATATACTAATACACCAACACAATCGTTACGACCCAATTCCTATCAGTATATATATGAATATATAAAAACTCAAAGAAACCGGCTATTTGCAATCAAAATCTGTATATAATACATATGAGGGATTGCCGAACAAACGAAGCGAAGGGAAACCAATTCCTTTTTACGGGGTCGTTTACCCTTTCGAATTTGGGTCAACATTTTTTCTCTCCACACAATAATACACATCTTTATACATACATATATATGTATAATATGATTTCTATCGCATATATACAAATGCGGTGAGAAATTCTCAAGTTCGTATACATATACGTTTATATATTGAATTACAAACTTCTTCATTCTACTCGCGGTCGTCATTCAAAATTAAGAAACTTTTTTTTTTCATATGCGTATAATATGTGAAGGTACTGATTTCTGTCTTTGATTCGAAGGAAAAAAGATATCCTAAATATCTCCTCTTGCATTATGTACGATTCATGCATTTTATTCTTACAGTAAGAATAAAATATTTCTAAAATATGAGAGAGGGTTGAATTTGAAAATAAGGTCTCAATTTTAAAATACTATTTTCGGTTTAAGAATACTTTTTACAATTTATTCTCAATATCAGATAATTTTTTTTTACTTTCAAATATTTTTCTTACTTCCAAATATTATTCTAACATTCCAATTGTTATTTTGATTTTAAGAATATTTTTATTCTAGAAAAATTATTTTTACTTTCCGAATATTATTTCCCCAAACATTACTTTTATATTATTTTCAATTCCAAAATAATTTTCTTATTTCGGAATATTATTTTTACATTTCGAATATTATTTTTACATTCCGACTATTATTCTTACTTTCCGAATGTTATTTTGAACTCAAGAATATTTTATTTTCAAAATAATTTTCTAACTTTCTGAATATTATTTTGAATTTAAGGATTTTTTTTCAAACTAATTTTCTTACTTTCGAAAAATAATTCTTGCATTCAAAATATTATTCTCAGTTTCGGAATATTATTCTTACATTTCAAATATTATTTTTACATGCAGAAGAATGTTTTTACTTTCCGAATATTATTTTGAATTCAAGAATATTTTTATTTTCAAAATAATTTTCTTACTATCTGAAAATAATGTTGAATTCAAGAATTTTATTTTTACATTCCGGATATTATTCTTACATTTTGAATATTATTATTATTTTGCATTCAAGAATATTTTTATTTTCAAAATAATTTACTTACTTTCAGAATACTATTTTGAATTCAAGAATTTTATTCTTACATTCCAGATACTATTCTTACATTTTGAATATTATTATTATTTTGAATTCAAGAATATTTTTATTTTCAAAAAAATTTACTTACATTCTGAATACTATTTTGAATTCAAGAATATTTTTTTAAAACTAATTTTCTCACTTTCGAAATATAATATTCAAAATAATATTCTCACTTTCTGAATATTATTCTTACATTTCAAATACAATGTTTACATGCAGAATAATGTTTTTATTTTTCGAATATTT